>NC_041389.1:435597781-435620492 GCF_002162155.2 Triticum dicoccoides | reverse complement strand
CCGGCGCCGCCTTCGCCGCCGGTGGCCGGACCCCGACATCCGCTCCACCAACCTCGCCGGCTTCCTCCGCCGACTTCGCCCCGCTCCGGCCGCCGCCATGTCGCCGGAGCGCACCCGCCACCCCGCGCCCGACCCCAGCACCGCCCGGCTCCCTCCGCCCCGCCACCGGTGGCCCCACGCCTCCCGCCGCCGGTGTCCCGCAGCCTCCTCCGCGCCCCAGCTCGCCGAAGCCGCCCCGCCCTCGCCGGAGTTCGGATCCGGTCAGATTTGGCCCGGGTGGACCAGATCCACCGGGTTCTCGATCCAAACGCGGCCGCCCCATCCCCGGATCTCCTCATCCTGCACCACTCCATCCCGATTCCCCGAGGTCATTTTCTTCTCTAAGTCCTAATAATTTTACATTCCGGTGCATAATTTGACATGCCATAACTTGTTGCATACTTCTCCATTTTGTGCGTGTAATATGTCAAAATGTTCGTTGTGAGATGCTCTACATTTAATTCCATTGTACCATGTTCATTTGAGCTCATCTAGATGCCCTAATAATTGTTGCAAGAGCGCTATATGATGTTGACTGCTGTCTGCTAACAGAACTTGATGATTTGTCTTTTTCGTTGCATTTTATGTGTGCATTCTATGAGCATGAGGTCTACATGTGTTTTGTACTGCATCATGCCATCTTTAAAGTTGTGCAATCCATGTGTTTTTGTGAGTCTTGTACTGAGTGCATCGAGCTTGTTAAGTAGGGTACTTGCTGTTGCTGTTTTGCTAGGCTGAATCTGCTATTTTGTGATGCTATGTAAACCTGCTGCTACAAGTCATTCTAAGCATAATTTGGAGATATTCACTAAGGATGTTTTGTTATACATGTCATGCTCTATCCAACTATGTCCCTGGTTACATTTATATCTTATTGTAACTTGTTGTAATCTTGCTCGCAAATTGCTAAATAATGTTGTTGTCAGCCTGTTAACATTAAGTTCAGTTTTGCCATGAGCTTTGCTAGTGATCCATGTATCATATGAACTCGATCATGCCATGTTTAGCTTCATAAATATGCTATCTTACTGTTGGTAACCTTGCCATGCCATTTATTGCTCTGTGGTGAGTGGTACAAGCTCATCAACATGCCTACTTATCGTTGTTCCTGCCATGTTTGAATATGTCATATCTTTTGCCATCTTTACATGGGTGCCATCATATCTTCTGTTCCTTTTTGGCTCATGGTCAGTAAAGGATTTTTGTTCTATGCATTTAGTAGTATCGTTCCATGCCTTTGTTTGCCATGATAAGTTCCCGTAGCATGTTGTTTGATAGCTCTAAACATTGAAACCTGATGTTATTTCTGCAAAGTCTGAAACTGTTATTATTTGCAATCTTGCCATGTCTTTTTGAGCTTGTTCTAGTGTTTTATGGAGATATCTCAGTGTTCATGCTTTGTTATACTTTACCTGTACATCATGCCCCTGGCTTTTGTTTTCATTTTAAGGTGATGTAGCATGTTGTTTTGATGATTGCAATATGCCTAGTTCTTGTTTTGGACAGATTGTTCCTATAACTTGTTTCATGTGTGTGTTGAACCGTTGCTCCGTTTTGAGGGTGCTCTATATGAAACTTGCTTGATTTTGCATGTAGTTTCATATTATCATGTTGCATCCTTGGTTTGAGATGTTTGCTTGATGTTTGTATGCATTTTGCACCAATGCCATGTTTAACTTGTTTTGCTCATATCTTCTAGGCCGTAGCTCCGAACTAAATGAATTTTATATGTAACTTGACTAGAATCTTGTGTAGGTCATCTTGGTGCATCTTAACTTGCTGTTTAACAACTTGAACATAAGGTTTATTCAGATCTGGACCAATTTCGAAATCTGCATATGAGGACTTACCGGATTAGTTCTATGTTGTTCCCGGCCTCATTTAAACTTGCTTTGATGTGTTGCTCTTGTATGCATCATCTCTTGCCATGAGTAGCTTCATGTAGCCTTGTCATGCATCATGCTTGGTTGTGCATCATGTCTTGTATATGTGTGGTGTGTTTACCATGTTTTGTGCTTCTCTCGATAGTTCCCGTTTCGTTGCAATCGTGAGGATTCGTTCGTCTACGTTTGGTTCGTCTTGATGGCTTTATCTTCTTCACGGACTTGTTCTTCTTCCTAGAGGGATTTCAGGCAAGATGATCATCACCTTGGATCTCACTACTATCATTGCTATGCTAGTTGCTTCATTCTATCGCTTTGTCGCACTACCTATCTCTTGTTGCTCAAGCCTCACCAATTGCCATGTCAGCCTCTAACCTTTTTCATCCTTCCTAGCGAACCATTGCTTGGCTATGTTACCGCTTTGCTCAGCCCCTCTTATAGCGTTGTTAGTTGCAGGTGAAGAGGAAGTTTGCTCCATGATGGACAGGTTTATGTTGGGATATCACAATATCTCTTATTTAATTAATGCATCTATATACTTGGTAAAGGGTGGAAGACTCGGCCTTATGCCTGGTGTTTTGTTCCACTCTTGCCGCCCTAGTTTCCGTCATACCGGTGTTATGTTCCCGGATTTTGCATTCCTTACGCGGTTGGGTGATTTATGGGACCCCCTTGATAGTTCGCTTTGAATAAAACACCTCCAGCAAGGCCCAACCTTGGTTTTACCATTTGCCTAACCTAGCCCTTTTTCCCTTGGGTTCCCGGAGCCCAAGGGTCATCTTTATTTTACCCCACCGGGCCAGTGCTCCTCCGAGTGTTGGTCCAAACTAGAGCACCGTGCGGGACCATTCCTTGGAAACTTGGATTACATTGGTACCTGGACGCTTAGCTTATCCGGTGTGCCCTGAGAACGAGATATGTGCAGCTCCTATCGGGATTTGTCGGCACATCCGGGCGGTCTTGCTGGTCTTGTTTTACCATTGTTGAAATGTCTTGTAAACCGGGATTCCGAGTCTGATTAGGTCGTCCTGGGAGAAGGTATATCCTTTGTTGATCGCGAGAGCTTATCATGGGCTAAGTTGGGACACCCCTGCAGGGTATAAACTTTCAAAAGTCGTGCCCGCAGTTATGTGGCAGATGGGAATTTGTTAATGTCCGGTTGTAGATAACTTGACACCAGATCCGAATTAAAACGCATCAACCGCGTGTGTAGTCGTGATGGTCTCTTCTCGGCGGAGTCCGGGAAGTGAACACAGTTTTGGGTTATGTTTGACGTAAGTAGGAGTTCAGGATCACTTCTTGATCATTGCTAGTTTCACGACCGTTCCGCTTGCTCTCTTCTCGCTCTTATTTTCATGTGTTAGCCACCATATATGCTTAGTCGCTGCTGCAACCTCACCACTTTACCCCTTCCTTCCCATTAAGCTTTGCTAGTCTTGATACCCATGGTAATGGGATTGCTGAGTCCTCGTGGCTCATAGATTACTACAACAACAATTGCAGGTACAGGTTATGCGATGATCATGACGCGAGAGCGATGTTTGCTTGTTTTGGAGTTCTTCTTCTGCTTCTTCTTTGATCAGGGGATAGGTTCCAGGTCGGCAGCCTGGGCTAGCAGGGTGGATGTCGTTTGAGTTTCTGTTTGTGTTTCATCTGTAGTCGGATGGTGCTCTTATGTATGATGATGTTGTATTCGTGTGGCATTGTATGCCTATTGTATGTATCCCCATCTATTATGTAATGTTGATGTAATGATATCCACCTTGCAAAAGCGTCTTCAAGATGCGCTTCTATCCTTGGTGGGACCTTCGAGTTCGTTTAGGATAGGGTCGCATCTTGGGCATGACAGTAAATCAATAAGATTTACTTAATGTGACACGAGTGAATCCTTACCAGGAAATCACAATGTTGAAGTACTAAACAGAAGATTGATCGTCCAACTACGCGTGGCATGCAGGGGCCCTGCCAACTCCCACAAGCAGGACAGTTCAAAGGTCGTGACAAATCGTATGGACCGAACATCCATGGGACTGGAAATCCTGGTGGTGCGATAAACCCTGCAATGCATACAGATATTGGAGTGTAACCATAATTGATAAACCGTCCTCACAAAAAATATGATCTGGATACTTCAAAATGTACAGACTGAATTGAGTGGACATGCATTAACATAGACCATTCTCAGGACTGGCCACACACCAAAAGCGGCAGTACTAATAAACAATACAGGGTTCACAAACACAAATCAAGTATTGAACAATAGTACTTACTACAGACAAGCAAAGTTGCACTAACTAAACTCTGCAGGTTATTTCTTGCCACCGACCTACAGGATGAACCCCGCATAATTGACTAGGCCATGGACTTCGTGTGAGATGTCTACATGCACCATCACCATCTTGTCAACCTTGGAGAACCTAATAGAGTGGTCTTTCCACTCATAAACATGATGATGAAAACAGGCCGCATTAGATTTGTTGGGAAGCTTTACAAGAACCACACCCTTCGTAATTGAAGGCACAGCCAGGAAATTGTTGTGGTCAAGTACAGCCTCGAGAACACGCCTGACAACAATGCTATAGGAAAACACTAGTTCAGGACACGTGGCGACAAGGACACAGCAGCTGGATAGTTCAGCAGTAGAACTCATCATCAGGTCTTCCAGTTCACACGGCATGACTTTGAGAACTTCATCTCCACCGCGGACCTGGTTCTAATTCAAACAGAAACCATATTTCATTACTACCTCCATTCAGAAATATAAGATGATTTTCGATATTATACTCCATATATGACTACACATACGCACAGAAATGAGTGAACAAAGACACTAGAACATGTCTTCAAAGGCATGAGAGCAGAGGGATTACATGCAATATCCATAACACAAGTTACTGAGGCAAATATACCCTCTTAAAAGGTAGCATTGATGTTCATAAAGTACTCCCTCCGTCCCAAAATTCTTGTCTTAGATTTGTCTAGATACAGTCTAGATACGGATGTATCAAGTCACATTTTAGTATTAGATACATCCGTATCTAGACAAATCTAAGACAAGAAATTTGGGACAGAGGGAGTAGTTGAAAGTAATCTATAAGAAATCAGTGTCAACCTCTCGCATGTTTTGGTCAAAAGAGGAATTTAGAACCGTCATTTGGAACACTAAAATCACATGCAAGATCACCCAGAAAGTTGTACTACTAGTACTAGTACTGTGTGTTAGATGAAAAAACACGATCAAGATCGAGAAAAAGATCGTCAACAAGAGACATTACCTAGACTTGCTTAATGAGGGATCCTGGAGAGGGTGGCTTGGACAGGGCGATGGCTTTGAGCTTGTCTGCCGTAGTCTCGGCGTGGTGCTTGCGCTTCTTCGTACCATGAGCCTCGACGGTTTTGGCCAGAGTCATAGACATCACGTCGGCCGGTGCTCCGGCGTCCATCCAAGAGAGGAAGCTGAGAGAGAAGAGTGAAAGGAGGAACGAGATGAGGGAGAAGCGAAGCGAGTGGGGGTTTTCTTCAAGAGAGGAAGCTGAGAGAGAAGAGTGAAATGATGGTTGCTTCGTCCGTCCAACCTACTGCTGGAAAGGAGGGGGCTTTGTGATTTGATGGCTCATTGGGCATTACTGCGGCGGTTCGATCGGGGTAGTCTACCGTCACTCTACTACGGAGTAATTTAGTGCATGGCTGGTGGACCCAGGTGCTGGCTGTCCCACACATCGGCGAAAGTGAGTAATTTAGTGCATGGCTGGAGGAGGATCTGCACGGTAGAGCGTGTCCACTGTTTTTCATTCTGAAGGAAAAAATGATTACAGCAAGCTTTCCCACTCTTACGACGAAAGAGTGTGAAACACGGCAACCACTTGAACATACACAGTGCTCCTACTACACAATCTTGTTGCTAGTGTTGTGCGCATGTCAACTACTCCTATATGTAACATAGTACCGCTTTTTCGACTGTCCGGTCGAGAATGAACGGTGAGATCAATGTTAACAGAACTAGGTCCACAGCACACGGAGAGTACGGTGCTACAGTACTCCACGAAACATGAACCATATGAAGCACATCCTATAGTGTTAGACAGGGTGTATGAAGGTTGCACAGGATGGGAGCAAAAGTTCCCTTCTCGACCCACTTTTGGGTGGTTGGCAGAGTGCATGAAGGGTGCATGAGTCCACACTAGTAGGTTGACAAAAATACACGAAGAGGAAACAACTATATTGAGATGAGAATGCAACCAAACACACCCACACGCTTTGTGCTACAGTGATGGATCTGCACCGTCTGAGTTTGATCCAACGGTCATGTTGCGCCGAGACATGGACATGCCCGCCTAAACACCACTGAAGTCCCTCTGCTTCTCGAGGCGCACGACGTTGGTGATGCAGGGTGCAACCGCCCGTAGAGCCTGCTCCCGGTGGATGGGAGCCAGATCGTCAAAGACGGCGTCCAATGGCACGAATGGATTCCGGTGACGGAGCCCTGAAAGGATTCACCCAGCAACGGCGACGACAGCGCGCAACCCCTCTGAGGGAGTCTCGAATTAGGGGGTGTTCGGATGACCGGACTATATACTTTGGCCGGACTCCTGGACTATGAAGATACAAGATTGAAGACTTTGTCCCGTGTCCGGATGGGACTTTCCTCGGCGTGGAAGGCAAGCTTGGCGATACGGATATGTAGATCTCCTCCCATTGTAACCGACTTTTTGTAACCCTAGCCCTCTCCGGTGTCTATATAAACCGGGGGATTTTAGTCCGTAGGACGAACAACAATCATACCATAGGCTAGCTTCTAGGGTTTAGCCTCTCTAATCTCGTGGTAGATCTACTCTTGTACTACCCATATCATCAATATTAATCAAGCAGGAGTAGGGTTTTACCTCCATCGAGAGGGCCCGAACCTGGGTAAAAACATCGTGTCCCTTGTCTCCTGTTACCATCCGCCTAGACGCACAGTTCAGGACCCCCTACCCGAGATCCGCCGGTTTTGACACCGACATTGGTGCTTTCATTGAGAGTTCCTCTGTGTTGTCATCTTTAGGCCCGATGGCTCCTCCGATCATCAACAACAATGCGGTCCAGGGTGAGACTTTTCTCCCCGGATAGATCTTCGTATTCGGCGGCTTTGCACTGCGAGCCAATTCGCTTGGCCATCTGGAGCAGATCGAAAGCTACGCACCTGGCCATCTGGTCAGATTTGGAAGTTTGAACTACACGGCTGACATCCGCGGAGACTTGATCTTCGACGGATTCGGGCCATAGCCGAGCGCACCGCACTATCACGATGGGCATGATCTAGCTCTGCCGCCGAACAGTGCCCAGGAGGCCGCCCCAGTGTCTGCTCCGACCCTTTGCTCAGAACCGACTGCGCCAATCAAGGACGGGTGGCTGGACACCGCCTTGGGGGCTGCGATCTCTACGGTGATCGAGCCGAACACCAGCCCTGTCCTTTGCGAAGCTCATGACTCCAAGGTGCCGGAGTCCTTTCCGGACTCCGAACCTTCCGCGCCCCTGCCGATCGAACCCGATTGGGCGCCGATCATGGAGTTTGCCGCCACGGACATCTTTCAGCACTCGCCCTTCGGCGACATTCTGAATTCACTAAAGTCTCTCTCTTTATCAGGAGAGCCCTAGCCGGACTATGGTCAGCGAGGATGGGATGCGGATGACGAAGAAATTCAAAGCCCACCCACCACCCACTTCGTTGCCACTATCGATGATTTAACCGACATGCTCGACTTCGACTCCGAAGACATCGACGGCATGGACGACGATGCAGGAGACGAACAGGAATCAGCGCCTATAGGGCATTGGACAACCACCTCATCTCACAATGTATACATGGTGGACACACCTAAAAGAAACGACGACGAGGAACAAAGGGACGCAAGAGGGATCGTTCCCTCGAAAAGCAATCAAAGCGACGGCGTAAGCGCCGCGCCAAACCCCACCTTGACAGAGACCCAGCCACAGAGCGGGGCGAACCGGCGGACGACGAACATGCCATCGAGCAACCGTCCAAATAGGGCAACTTGGGTAAACAAACCGAACAACCCGTCCCCGGTGAAGATAATAGTCCGGATGACCTCACGCCGGACAAGTTGTTGGAGCAGAAGAACCTCCACAAAAGGCTTGTCGCCACTGCGCGTAGCCTGAAAAAGCAGAAGCGGAAGCTCAAAACAGCGGAAGATGCACTCAGAATTAGATGGGGTAAAGTACTCAACACCGCAGACAAGTACGGCGACAGTCGCCACACAAAGAGCTATCCGAAGCGGAAATTACTGCTGGAATTTGATGAGGAGGCCTTAGAGCCCCCGCAATCAAAAAATAAAGAAGACACCCGGTCGGATAAACAACCCCATGGCCAACATAGAGCGGCAAAGGGCGCTGCACTCAAGCCGGCACGCGATCCGCACAAGGATTCACATCAAAAAGACAGCCTAGCCAGATCTATCTATGGGCCAAGAAAGCAAGCTCTAGTAAGCAATGCAACGCAACAAGTATCCGAACATCACGGTACACCCAAATATACGGGTGCCGCACACCCCCTATGTTTCACCGATGAGGTGCTGGACGATGAATTTCGAGCGGGATTCAAGCCCATAAACATAGAGGCATACGACGGAACAACAGACCCTGGAGTCTGGATTGAGGATTATAGCCTCCACATACACATGGCTAGAGGAGATGACCTCCACGCCATAAAATACTTACCCCTCAAGCTCAAAGGGCCAGCCCGGCATTGGCTTAAAAGCCTTCCCGAAAACACCATCGGAAGTTGGGAAGAGCTCGAGGATGCTTTTCGGGCAAATTTTCAAGGGACCTATGTCCGACCTCCGGATGCAGACGATCTAAGTCATATAACTGAACAACCCGGAGAGTCAGCCCATAAAATCTGGAACAGATTTCTTACTAAAAAGAACCAGATAGTCGACTGTCCGGACGCCGAAGCCTTAGCAGCTTTCAAACATAGTGTTCGAGACGAATGGCTCGCCAGACACCTCGGCCAAGAGAATCCAAGAACAATGGCCGCATTAACAAGCCTCATGACCCGCTTTTGCGCAGGAGAGGATAGCTGGTTGGCAAGAAGCAGCACCAGCAACCCAAGTACATCCGAAGTTCGGGATGGAAACTGGAAACCGCGACGTAGCAAGGACCAGCGCCGGACTAAGGGAAACAGCCCGAAGAGCACGGCAGTCAACACCGAATTCAAAAGCTCTCGGCAGAATCAGAAAAAGCTGCCCCTCAAGGATAACAGGGATGAGCTATCTAACCTAAAAAAATCTTGGACAAAATATGCCAAATCCACAGTACTCCCAGGAAGCCTGCAAACCATACCCACAGAGATTGTTCGGTCTTCAAGCAATCCAGCAAACTCAACGCCGAACACAAGGGGCTCGACATACCAAGCGAGGACGACGACGAACCCCACAAGCAGAGCACCGGAGAACAAAAGAAGTTCCCGCAAGAAGTCAAAACAGTAAACTCACTTCATGTGACAAAAGGGAAAAATAGAGTGGCGCCTACAGAGATACGCGCCATACGGCATGTCCTAGAGGAGTCCCGCCACTGGTTGTTACAACCAATCACCTTCGACCATCAGGATTACTCTAGAAGTATCCGGGACGCAGGCTGGACTACCTTGGTATTAGATTCGATAATTGACGGACTCCACTTTACGCAAGTCCTAATGGACGGCGGCAGTGATCTAAACCTGCTATACCAGGACACAATCCGCAAAATGGGGATAAGCCAAACAAAAATTTGCCATGGCAACACTTCCTTTCAATGGCTAACCTTCCACATCGCCCCATTCACAAGTAGCTATCAAGCACTACTGGGACGCGAAGCTTTCACCCGCTTTAACGCAATACTGCATTATGCATCCCTTACGCTTAAAATGCCCGGTCCGCGAGGCATCATCTCATTAAAGGGAAATATCGAGTGTTCCTCGAGCGCGGAAGACTGTGCGGATGCCTTGACAGCCACACAGTAAACCAGCTTTGCTAGTCAAAGCACCTAAATAGGTCGTTCAGACCCCGGACATGGCTAGACGAGTCCGGCGTAAACATACAAAGGCTTACTAGCCGCATACCCCCATACAAGGGGCTCCGCGCGTATACAACAAGAGACAATAAAGCTCAATTCTACCCATTTTCTGAATTATACTTTGTTTATTTAATATAACACAGATTTTCGCACAATTGTTTTCAACTAAGTTCCTCTCTTTTACAGATGAACACCGTGCTACACCCGTCCAGGATACGGCACAATGAGACACAGGCGCAGACATGAAGTAGGGACCCATTCCAAGGATTCTTTTCAGATTAAGACCCTGCGTAAACCTTTTTTACTGTCTCTTGTTGATAACATCCCCCGGTTTCTTTTTATAACCGAGGAGGAGGCTGGCGTCTTGGCATGTGGCCACGTCAGAATTTTGCGCGTACCTGGACACTAGGGGCTTCTTACCAAGGGCGTTGTTCAGCCCATTTTCATAAAGACCGAATACCTTAGGGAGTGTTCGGCGTCACGAATTTGGCCTTATATGCATCAGCTCCGAATCATGTCTTTGGTCAAATGTTGGGTTTGCCCGGCTCCTGTGTTTTGCTGCCTTACGTTCCGCTCTATCGGCTAAGGCGGCACTAGGAGAACTACTGCGATTGTGCCCCGGTTCGGCCAGGCGAGCACCTCAGTAGAGAAAGCCAAAAACTGACTGTCATGATATAGCGTGAGACTGGTCAACCACTCGATGACCCGCCGGAATCTTTAGGATTCCACCGCATTAACGAAGGGCCCTTTCCCGGTCAGGCACACACGCGCCCCGAATTCGGGTGGGCGTGGTGCCCCTAGGGGCTATATAGTAGCCCCACTGTCAAACTCCTATGGCTAAGTGAAAGTGATAAAGCATTACAGTCCGGTTGCCTAGTTCGTTGCGCTATCACCTCCTTAATAGGACCAAGACGTTGGATCAAGTGTGAAAATGCGCCTTCTGCGAACACCCCCGCATTATATGCATGGGGGCTGAAGCCGGAGACTGCCATCTTTCAGGTTATATACACATATACATTAACGGCCGCACAGGAGGTATTCTAATTCTTGAAGGCAAAAGTATAAAAAGCTTGTATATTCCATCGAAACATTGTTTTACAATAATACATGTTATTCCAACATAACATCCTTCGAGCACTACGTCTCTATTAAACGAGCGCCCTGCAGAACTTCCCGAAAATAGTGCTCGGCAGGTACTCGGCTCTCGTCCAAATCTTGGGATGCAACAACACTAGCCTTCATCTCCGCCCAGTATGTCTTGACACGGGCAAGAGCCATCTGCGCACCCTCTATGCACGCTGACCTATTCATCGCATTAATATGTGGCACCGCACCGAGGAACTGCTGCACCAAGCTAAAATAACTCTTTGGCTCGGGCCTTTTCAGCCATAGATGACTCACGACATACTTCATGGCGAGTCCGGATAACCTATTCTGCTTCGCCCATGCGGCCAAACGATCGGTTAATGGAAGTGGGCGCTCTGGATTGTGGAACTGCGACCAAAAAAGCTTTTCCACTTCGTGGTCATGTTGTTCGCGGAAGTGTTCGGCCGCGTCCGTGCCACTCGCCGCCAAGTCCAGATAAGTGTTCGCCGCACTCCACTGCCGGTCCAACGGAGCATATTTAGGATCCCCGAACTTCATCCGCACATAAAGGGCTTTCCAGCCGTGATATCTCCGGCCTGACATAGCTCCTCCTTCGTAGCTCTCATCGCAGAGCGAGCATCGTTGGCCTCGGCAGTGACCTTCTCTAGGTCCTTCTATGCTACCCGATCTTCTTTTTCAAGAAGCTTGCAGTGGTCGGCAGCATTCTTCAACTTTACAGCCATTTCGGCCATTTCCTTCTTGCTTTGGCACTGAGCAGCCTGTTCGGCTTTCAGCTCTTCAGTCGCCTTTCAGACGGCCGCATCGCCTTTCCTGGCCTGCTCCTTGGCTCGGGCAAGTTCCGCCCAAGCACATATGTTGTAAGGTACGTGCATCAAGCTCCTCTTACTAGGTGTCTTCGGAGAAATTACATACCTTGTGCCTCGTCAAGCCGCTTGTTGACAAGCGCGATGTCGGCATCTGCCACGTCAAGTTGCAGCTTTAGCTTGGCAAATTAATCAGTCCTGCCAGCCACCGGAAACTTCGCCACCTACATAGGAAAGGCGCTATATTATACCTAGGATTATGATCCTCGACGCGCCGTCATTTTTGAAAATGCACCGAGTCTCAGGGGCTACTATCTATACAGGGCGCATCTTATATATGCGGATCTGTCAAAAGGTACATAATTTCGTGTACCTCAAAACCTGTTAGTAAACTCCTGACGGCCTCGTACAACGCGCTCTCCATGGATCAAATCCTTCCAATCACCGTATCCATCAACGCACTATGTTCTTCTGAGATAGACGCTCGCCCGAGCAGATCCTTCAGCTCCTCCGACCGTGCACCGGACGGTGCCGGACTCGTTCGATAGCCTTTTTCGAAGGCCAGACACGGAGGTCCTTGGGGGGCCATACGACTTCCTTCCGGCTCTGCCAGATTCGGAGAAACCCTCCGTGATGACACCTCAGGGTCGCCCGCCTCGCAAGGCGGTACGGCAGGGGGAGGCGTTCCACTCTCCATCATCTCCGGACGAAGATCCCCTGAAGATGAGCTCTGCTGAGAAGGGCTGAGATCCGAACTACAAGGTAAAATTTCGGTTATCTTCCTCAGAAATAGAATGGGGATGTCTCTCATTTTAAAAACCCCTCTTTACTTACGGCTCGATGGAGAGCTGATCCCCTTGGGGACGCAATGCGACCGAGGCACCTCCCGGTGCCGGACCCTCTGACAAAGATTTCTGCCCCCGCTTTGAGGCCATGGCCTTCGGGTCTTCAGAGGCGGTCCTCTTCTTCCCCTAGTTAGAGGAATTCTTGATTCCTCCTTTCCTGACAGCCTCCTTCGCGGAGGCGGTAGCTCCCTTGTTCCCCTCTTCGCCTTCTTCCCAAGGCG
This sequence comes from Triticum dicoccoides, assembly GCF_002162155.2. NCBI lineage: Eukaryota > Viridiplantae > Streptophyta > Magnoliopsida > Poales > Poaceae > Triticum > Triticum dicoccoides. The sequence goes on along the minus strand of NC_041389.1, from coordinate 435,607,542 downwards.
CAACCTCCAGCATCCTGGTTAACACTGGATCCAGCGTAGTCTCAGGGAGGGGGGCCGGACACCTGATTAGCTTTGCTTTCGCTATCCACTCCTGTTTAAGGGACAACTCTTTTAAAAGGGCAATTTTATGATAAATATGCGGGTAGCATGTCCGGGTATATGGCTACTTACTTGAGTATCCGGGCGATTGCAGCTCATACCTTCGTCCTCGGACGAGTCCGGACATATTGCTTGTGATCCGAAGAACAATTTGTACATCTCCATGGGCGTCGCACCCATAAAATGTTCGAGGGCTCGCGGTCCTTCTGGATTAAACTCCCACAGGCGGAGGGGGCGACGTTTGCAGGGCAGTGTGCGGCGAATCAACATAACCTATGTCACTACGGCCAGATTGATATGTCTTTCTAGGAGATCTCGAACACGGCCCTGCAACAAGGGCACGTCCTTGGATGGCCCCCAGTTAAGCCCTTTATTGACCCATGACGCTAGCTGTGGGGGGGACCCGAGCAAAAGGCGGGTGGCGCCACCCATTTGGTACCCCTGGGAGCTGTGATATAAAACCACTCTCATTGCCATAAGCTGAACTCCTCTTGAAAAGAGCCCTCGGGCCATGGAGCATCGGCATTCTTGCTTATAACAACACCTCTGCACTCTGCGTGCTGCCCCTCGATCATCTTTGGCTCTACTTTGAAGGTCTTAAGACACAATCCGAAGTGAGGAGTAATATGGAGGAAGGCCTCACACACGACAATTAACGATGAGATATGGAGGATGGACTCTGGAGCTAAGTCGTGAAATTCCATCCCGTAATAAAACATGAGCCCTTTCACGAAGGGGTCCATCGGAAGCCTAGCCCCCGAAGGAAATGAGATGCGGACACCATGCTCTCACCAGGCTTGGGAGTGGGAATAACCTGCCCTTGAGCAGGCAGCCTATGTGAGATTTCGCCGGTTAGATACCTGGCCTCTCTTAGCTTTAGCACGTCTTCTTCCGTAACGGAGGAAGGCATCCACCGGCCTTGAAGGTCGGAGCCGGACATCATCGGAGGTCCGAAGCGCCTGAATCTGGAGCTTTGGGTGTTGGAACTCAAGGTGAGCGGCGGATTTGATTGAGATTGAAAGAAAGGAGTCGAGCCTTGGTCTCTTTATAAAGAGGTTGAATACCAAGAGCCCTCCCCGTGACCGTTTGGGACTCGCCTTCGATTGAGGAGACATACCAAAAGGCACGGTTGGGTTACCCACGCCCGTATTGATGAGAATCCCGGAATAAAGGGACACAATCTCTGATTTGACAAGACGTGCCAAGGAAACCACCTCGCTAAGCGCGCTGAGGTGGGACTGTAAAACGATTCGAATAAAGGCTTGGTCGTGGCATGATGTCACGCTGCGGAATACGTCACCAGATTAGATTTGTACAAATATTATTCTCTCTACGGTGGTATGTGGAACTTATTTTGCAGAGCCGGACACTATCCTTTTGTTCAAAATCATCTATGAAGTATTCGTAGGAGGAACCCGCCTTGCAATGTCGAAGACAATTTGCGTGCCAGACTCGTCGTCATTGAAGCCTGGTTCAGGGGCTACTGAGGGAGTCCTGGATTAGGGGGTGTCCGGATGACCGGACTATATACTTTGGCCGGACTCCTGGACTATGAAGATACAAGATTGAAGACTTTGTCCCGTGTCCGGATGGGACTTTCCTTGGCGTGCAAGGCAAGCTTGGCGATACGGATATGTAGATCTCCTCCCATTGTAACCGACTCTGTGTAACCCTAGCCCTCTCCGGTGTCTATATAAACCGGGGGGTTTTAGTCCGTAGGACGAACAACAATCATACCATAGGCTAGATTCTAGGGTTTAGCCTCCCTGATCTCGTGGTAGATCTACTCTTGTACTACCCATATCATCAATATTAATCAAGCAGGAGTAGGGTTTTACCTCCATCGAGAGGGCCCGAACCTGGGTAAAAACATCGTGTCCCTTGTCTCCTGTTACCATCCGCCTAGACGCACAGTTCGGGACCCCCTACCCGAGATCCGTCGGTTTTGACACCGACACCCTCCTTGTCCAACTCAGCCCCCACCATCGGGCTGAGACGGCTCAGCTCCTCGGAGATATAGGTGAAGAAGGAGACCAGGCCAGGAAGCTGCAGCTCGTTGAAGTCGACCGGGTGGTCGAACGAGTTTAGCCCGACGGCCGGCATCGTCGCGCTAGCACGATGGTAGGCATCGCGCAGCCGCAACACGTGCGTGGCAACTTGGTTCAAGAAATGGCTCAGGCGATCCTGGACCTCGTTACGATCGGCCCGCTCGCGCTCCAGCCGGCTCCCCTGACGGTCTATCGTATCTCCCGCTTTCTGCAGCAACGCTGCCGACGCCTCGAGCATCTTTGTGGTGGACGCCTGCCGCTTTTGAAGCTCCATGAACTCCCGCACATAACGGAGGAGCATGGCACTCCTCTCCTCCTTGAGCTCACGGAGCTCCATGTCCTTGGCCCTGAGCTCCGCATCCTTGGCATGGAGCTCCTATGTCATGCGCCTCACCTCAGACTCCGTGATCTGCTGCACCGCCATGGCACCAGGTAGAAGTAATGGGGAAAGGAAGCAAAGGGCGTGAAACGGCTGAAAGGCAATACAATCTACAGGAAGGCGGAGGGAGCCAGCCGAGGAGCGGGGAATCCTTTGGTTTTCACCATGGTAAAACACCAGTCGACGACTTCTCACATCAGGGAGCAGTGGGTTTTTACAGGCGGAGTCATCATGACTAATTGCTATCGCACCTGCTCCCGCCAATCAAAAAATTAAAAATCCTGCCACGCTTGCTCCCGTCAATCAAAAAAATTAAAATCCTACCGCACCCAAACACCAGAGCAACGCCGCAGTGGATATTTAAATTTACCTGCCGGCAAGTAGATAAAAAAAGGGGTGAAAAAATGAATGTGGCGGCGGCCTAGCTAATCGGTCGAACTAGCCCAACTAGCTAGCCACCGTGCTTCACTGATGTACTCGGCGGGAAAGGTGGTCTTTCATGATTTGACGACTCATTTACTTGCTTCGGTGCTACGACCAAGGAAGACCCAGAAAATGCGCGATAGGGCGTCCCACGTCAGGAAGAATATATGCGTGCACCACCCGGGAGGACCCCGAAACCGCGTGGTAGGGTGTGCCACGTCTCGGCACAGAGGAAAAATGTGCATGTAAAAGTATATTGTATCAGACGTAGTACCTATGGTTCGACCTCGGGACCCAGCCAGTCGGTCGAAAACGCCCCACTAGCCACACAGCTTCATCATGCAAACGTGGCACGGTTAGCTCCGTCTCGACCAGCCGCAACGTCTCTTGTTCTAGGCGATTCTTCTATTTTTCAAGCTTTTTTTTAGTTGTAATAACACCACGGCAAGCTAGCGCCGCTCTTTGTGTGTGCCCATGCAAAGTTTAGACGATGGAGAGAAGAGAGATTGAGATCGCAGACTTGGGACCCACCCGTAAGTGAGACAACGGTCATGCACGTGTTGACGAGGCACTCCCTCTACTCTACTCAACGCAAGTACTTTATAAAATCAAGTTATGGGACAAAGCCAACAATCGTTTGTTTTTTCAGTCTATCGACTTACGCTTTGTAGTCCAGGTTGCCAGTTCAAATCTCGTCTTTCAGATTTGTTAGTTTTAGGTCCAAATTTGATTAATGACAAGTGGGACCCCCGTGTGTTGTTCCGATATTTCAGTGTAGGATGGTTTTTTTGAACAAACACTTTGCGCGGTTAGACAAGTAACGGCACGAGTTACACGTATTTTGCAAGTTTACGAACAAAAATGACAGCAGCGTAGAATATCACATCCACCCCGCAGCTTAGATACTATGGTGATACAAGTTTTTACACCGTTGGAAGTGAGATCCAATGGCTTGGGAGTAGTCTTTGTAATTATGCGCAATTTCCAAACTCTCCAAAGTTTTTTTTTGTAAATAAAACATCCAGGCCTCGTGTGTGCCGCTGCATCTTCGATCCAACGGCTCCCGGGTACTAATATTAGGTGCTCCCCGTAGCTTAATTACCCGCTATGGTGATATGATCATCTAGGTCGTATGATAAGTGATCAGATGGCACATGCATAGTACTTGTACTTTCTGCGCATTTCCCAAACTCTATCAGCTGTACATTGCAAAAACATTCAAACCCCCTACTATGGGCCATTAGATCTCAGCGAACTCGTATCACCATAGAATCTACGGTGCGGGAGCACCTCATACTCTCCAGTGCGAGAAAACATAAGGTGCTATCGCAGCCTGGATGCTACGGTGATACGAGCTTGGAGGTCGTTTGATCTGAGATCCAATGGCATCTGAGCAGTCTTTGTTCTTGTAAGCAGTGGCCGAACTCTTTTGGGGCTTTTCTACAAAAAACCATTCGAACCACCGAGGAGGTGTTGGGTCACAAATCCAACGCCTCCGAAGAGCTTGTATCACCAAAGCATCTAAGGTGTGGTGGCACATGATATTCTTACATACAGGAGAATATGATGTCCTCCTTCATCTTAGATGCTACGATGATACGAGCTTCGAGGTCGTTGGATATGGGATCAAAGGGCATCTAAGTAGTTTTTGTACAAATTGTGTGCAATTCTCAAACTCATCAAGGTTTCCTGCAAAAAAATTAAGATACATCATGTGAGCTGCTATATCTCAGATCTACAAGCTCCAAGCAACTCGTATCGGCATATAGCATGTAAGGTATGGGGGCACATGATATTCTCTCGGGGAGGAGGGGTGGGGGTGCACAACCAATCGGTGGTTGGGAGGGTGGGAACAAATATAATCTAAACAACCCTAAACAGAGCTCCACAATTTTATCTAAGGTCGAGGGGTTGACCCCCGACAATCATAGCTCCGCCTAAACACAACATTTGCATGTACTATAGTACTAGACTTAATATTCATGTTTCAGTTTAATGTTCATTTTAAATATTGAACTGAGGACCATGGATGTCTTATATTTTACTCCCTTCATTCCTAAATATTAGTCTTTTTAGAGGCTTCAAATGGACTGGCACATACGGATGTATATAGACATATTTTAGAGTCTAGATTCACTCATTTTTCTCCGTATGTAGTCACTTGTTGAACTCTCTAAAAAGACTAATATTTAGGAATAGAAGGAGTATTTTTGAACTCGTGTCATACATGCGTGGGTTGGAAAAATAGATGCACTATACTTATTGGATTGTTGTTGTGTTCGTGCGTCTCTCTCTCTCTCTCTCTCTCTCTCTCTCTGTGTGTGTGTGTGTGTGTGTGTGTGTTCATATGCTTGATACATACAAAGTTTTCTCACCTCCATATTGTTCATCTTTTAAATTTGAATTTGCATTGGAAAACTTACTAGGGATACCATGAAATGTGAAATCCACGTTGAGATCACTATATCACAAATTCACTCTAATTCAACGACTCGTCATAAATCAATTAGCACGTTGAGATTAGTATTTGCAAGGAAAATACGGGTATTGTAATACACATAGATTCGTTCAGCAATTTAAAAAGTTCCTTTCGTATTCTCAAATGGTAGGACCAACGGCGTACCAGCCATACCTTGGCTCGTGTTGATCCTAAAAAAACAGGCGCGTGTCCTTCGGTGGCGTGCGTGGTACGCACATTAGGCAACCCCAACCAGTCGAGACTCAGCGTTTCAAGTGGAAATATCTGGCGGCTAGAATTCCAGTCCTAGGAAATTCCCCTCATGTCCCCGGTCCATAATGACTACCGATGAACAACAATGGGATGCTTTAGTAACTAGACAACGTTACCTACCGTGCCGAGCAAGGTTCAATTCCCTCAGTCGCCGCTCGTCAATGTCACCCGTCAACTGCATTGCCTAGTACTAATACTACTACACCAGGATGAACACAGAATTGAGCCTGTTTGTTCGTGCCTAGTACTTGAGTTAATATATCAGGCAATGCACTGGTATGGAGGGATTATCCTTTTACTCCCTCCTTTCCGGTTTATAGGGCTTATCTCAAAATTTTAGTTTTCCCATTTTATAAGTCTCAATTTGGTTGTTCCCCATCACATGTTCAGATTTCAAGGTGCAATAAATAATTACATGCAAGTATTAAGAGAAAATTGACCAATGCATGTACTTTATGCATGCATGCATTGCAAATAATGCATTCGTAAACACAATTTTTGAGGAAAATAAGCACATTAATTGAGTGGTTTTGCAAACTACAACAATTGTTCCACCACTCACCATCTACCTTGGTTGGTGAGATTTTTGAATTGAGCCCTATAAACCGGAAAGGAGGTTTAACTAAGCAAAATGTTTGACCAAATCCTTTCTTAAGAAATACAACAGGACAGATGTACGGCTTGAAAATTTATTGCATGATGCAGGTTATGATATTGTTTTGAATCCTGGGTCTTAAATTTCAGAAAATCCAAAAGGGAGCATAAATTCTTCAAACTGACCATGGTCATGTGATATGGGACAAATATTTCTTCGTAACTTTTTTCTTCAATTCGAGACAAGCTGCTTAGGACAAGTTGCACAAATGAAGAGCCAAGGTATTTTGGAACAAAGACCTGTCACGTTTTTTTGAGGGAAAAGACCTGTCACGTTAAGGCGAACGCTTTCACTATTGAAACAGTGGGCATTTACGTGCCACCAGGAGTCCCCGCTTCTCATCGGTAGGTGCCGTCCCAGCAAGCGTGTGAGTCGACGGGAGGCGTGTGAGCAGACCGCTGCACCGGCTGTCAAGGAGGTGTGCGAGCAGACCGCTGTGCAGACTCACCGGGAGCCGAGCCCTTTGACCAGGCTCCGCCGCCCATTGTCGTCCCAACTGCTCCCACTTTTAATGTCGCCGGTGCCGCAGTTTCAAATCAATCCCGCACTACCCAGTATCGCTACAATCCTCTCTCTTCCTCTACGATTCTCCTGTCGTCTACCTCCAACTAGCCTGACCTAAATGTACGCCATGCCGCATCATGATGGTTTGCCCTTAGTGTTCCAGTTTCATGAGGAAGACACCCAATCGGAGTCTCAAGAACATAAGGCGCTTTGGGACGAGCTTGAACTGGCCTTGTGGGAAGACGTCGCGCCTATCCCTGCTCCCGTTCCGGCTCCCGTCGCCCCGACTGCACCAGCACCCATCCCCGTGGCATTGATGGGCTGGGAGCCGCACATTGTCGCCGAGCTTGATGCTACGGGGTTCCACGAGGTCCCGCCGACTTTCACGCGCCTGTGCACCTGCCAGCGCATGCGCCTGCGCGTGCACTGACGCGCACGCCCGTGCCGGTGCACGTGCACCTGCCAGCGCATGCGCCTGCGTGTGCACTGACGTGCGCGCCCGTGCCGGTGCCCATGCACACGAACGTCTCCGCCGCGCCGTTGACAGCGCCTGTCCCCGCGCGGGTGCTAGTGCCCCCCTCAGCGGCATGGATGGCTGCCGTCGACCGCTTCCTTGCACCAACGTCAGTCGCCTCCTCCCGCCAGTTGACTCGCTCCGAAGTCCAGAACATTTTGGCCTTCCTTGAAGCTAGGCCAACGTCCAGGAGTACGCCAACAACGGCGCAAGACGCCGCTGTCGCTGTCGGTCAGTGGCCCGACGACACACAGAGCACGGCAGAGGAGCCGCTTCCCACCGCGAGACGCCCCCGCCGCCGCCGCGTAATCTAAATTTGCCATGAAAAACGTTCGGATTGCCATGCTTAAAATCCGAAGGTTTATCATTTCCATTTATTTTATATCGATCGTCGTATAATTTAAAGTCGGAGTCAGACTGAATGAAATGTATGGTTTGATCGATTGAATGTTCTGCTAGAGCTGTATCAAATTAAATATAGAAACGTCATCAAGCCACATGTATTCCTTGTCATCCAACGACCTAGACTGCTTCAATGTCAAGCGCTCAACACGTTTAGCATGCAGTTAATTTCATGCCAAAAATAGTGCTAATCACATGACAACACGCAAATAATATCCTAGTAGTTAATATCCGCATGCACTTAATATACTTCCAAATTAACGTGCATTTCACGTACACACTAACTAGTGCTGCTAGTACATGAAACTGGTGCCGTGACTTGTGAACGCGTCCAGATATGGTCAACAGCAACATCGCCCGCGAGTTCTTCCTGTTTGCCCGTGCGTCTAAACGCAGAAGGGGAGGAGAGAGAGAGAGCACACATGGAACCCACCAGTAAGTGCAGGAAAATAGTACTAAAAATAATATTACATGTTATCCATTAATTAGGCTGTGGTAATATAAAAACATTATGTGAACAAAGGGGGTACAACAAACATTGCTATTCTACGTATGTTGCCTATTGACGTGCGGCTTGAAGGCCCGGTCGCATATTCGATCCTCGTCCTTTATTTTTTTAATTTGTATATGGGTCCAAATTTGTTTCATGACATGTGGGCCCCTTGGTGTGTAGTTTGTAGCACTTTAATTTGTGGGTTGAAATTTGTTCCATTCCAAGTGGACTATCGGTGTGTAGTTTTGTAGCTTATTTATAATAATTAAAGAGAACAACATAGTCTTTTCAATAATACCATGGTGCGACGTTGAAGGTGAGAAAGGACGTGCGAGAGAGTGATGACCGAGCCAGAAGGAAATCAACTAGGGGAATTGCGTGGGTTGCAACGGCTTTTGGAGTAGTTGTGGGCCGAATGCTACGAAAATATAATCTAAACCAACCAGAATAAATGCCTACACAAATTAATCCAAGGTTGGAGTGCCCCTCGCAATGTAAATAGCTCCGGCTTTGCGAGGCATGGAGAGGTAGTAGCTTCAACGCGTGGAAGATACGGTATGAGAAAGCAAGGTCAATTGAGAGACATATAGATACAGAGACAAAGTGAGTGTGATCCGACATTCATTGAACAAATATATATGCTCCAGAGAGATATTGTCCGATTGAGCTTTTGGTAAGGGTGAGGGCTGTAAGATAGAGCTTGAGAGATGATCCAGTCACAGACGTGTAGATATATTTTGTGCGTGGGAGGAAGCAAGGTCAACCGATCACATAGGGTCGCCGTGCGATCGAAAGAGTGAGACGGGTTGGAGAGAGTGACCTAGATAGACGATGTGCGTGAGAGAGTATACAATGTGAATAGGTCGAATTGGGCTCAAACATGGTGATATATCGTATTTGTCCGAGAAAGAGCGAGGTAAATCGAGACATACACACACACACACACAGAGAGAGAGAGAGAGAAAGAGAGAGAGAGAGAGAGAGAGATTGAGTGAGCATGGCCCACCATGAGGTCGAAAGAGTGGCAGCGGCTTGGATGGACTGACCTAGATAGACAATCTGCGTGAGAGAGCATAGAGTGTGTCGATCGAGGCCCGAACAGGGAGATATATCATTTGTGTGTGAAAGAAAACGAGGTTAAACGAGACTCAGATAAAGAGAGCGAGATTGAGAGAGTGTGGCCCGCCATGCGGAAGAAAGAGTGAGACAGTATCGAGGGAGTGACCTAGATATACAACGTGCGTTCGTGCGCATGAGAGGTTGGGGGGCTAGATAGGCAATGCATGTATTTAGCGCGAGAGGGTGAGATAGAGAGAGGGGGGAGAGAGAGAGCTCGGCATGGGGTGCAATGGCGGGTGTGTGAGGTAAATACATTTGGTAACAAGAGTGGAAAAAGGGTTGTGTAGTTGAGAGACTTAGAGATCGAAACAAGGAGAGAAAGAATGAACGTGTGTTGGAAACTGATAGCTTGCTAAGGTGGTTAGGAGAGGAAGATTGACCGATATAGGAAGTA
>NC_041389.1:435572686-435597490 GCF_002162155.2 Triticum dicoccoides | reverse complement strand
GCTAAAAACAACATTTGAATGTACATAGTACGAGACTTAATATCGATGTTTCAATTTGGTGTACATTGTAAGATTTGAACCGAGGACCAGGCATACGGGTAATTATTTCGAATTTGTGCCATACAAAGTTTTGAAAAGTTGACATTGGCTCAATTTGTTGTGCTATTTTGTCGGTCATATGTTTGAATCCATCCAAAAGTTTTCTCACTACCATGGTGTTCATCATATACATATGAATTTGTATTAAAAAAGTAGCGTGGATACAGTGAAATGCGAAATCCACATTAGAATTCGAGATCGCTACGTGACACACACTCTAATTCAACTAACTAACTACGTGACACACACTCTAATTCAAATAACTAATTATGTGACACACTCTAATCCACGTTAGCGTGGGTACCGTTTCGATTTTTTTTTCAAATAACTCCTCATTAATTAATTTATAGTACTCCCTCTGTTCACTTTTATAAGACCTTGAAGACATTTCAGACAATGTGCAAAACAGTTTATTTTAAGTTGTCTGAAATGACTTACAAAAGTGAACGGATGGAGTATCTCGTTCGAATGAATAATTATTGCAAGGAAAACACGGGCATGGTAATACATACAGATTCGTTTGCAAATGAAAGAAGATTCATTTGCATTCTCAAATGTAGGCGCACCAGGCAGACCAGGGTCATGTCGGGGTGGACACTGCTTCGGTGCCTTAAAGGCAACAACCCTTGGGTGACTGACATGTGGGCCAGCCACCTGTTGGGCCCACATGTCATGGACAAAAAGGCAGGTGCCTTAAGGCACCGAAGCGTAGTCCTGTCGGGGTGGTCACGTGTGTCGGACGGACGCGTAGCACCCAGCCACCCCCCCCCCCCAAAAAGGATGACGACAATATAAGTTCGCGCTTCCACGTTTCAGATTGAAATATCTGGCGGCCCCAATTCTAGCCCTACAAAATCTCTCTTCTCCACCGTCCCCTTCCGCGCCCAGATTGCTCAAATCCCTAATTCGCCGCCATCCCTCGAATCGCCCCTCGTCTCGTCTCTTTCCCCACTATTCCCCACCTCTGTGCCGGACGACAACGACAAAGACAACGGTCGCGCTTCACCACCGCACCGGAGCTACCTCATCTACGACCTCGTCTGCCGCACCGGGTGGTCCACCGACAACGTCGGCCGCTGCAACCGACGTGCCTCACAGACACCGAGTTCAACCGCATCAGGTGCGCTTCACCGATGCCATCTCCTAGCTCATCGGGGCTACTTCACCGAGCACATCATCGCACCTCCGCCCCCCGAGGTCGTTGGGGCTTCACCAATGGTCTCGTTCACCGCATCGTAGCGCCCCGCTGCCACTCAAGATCTGCATCCGTGCGCGGCCAGCCAACGCTAGTGCATCACCCTCAACGGCTCTGAAGTGACCCGCACTCTAGCTAGGCGAGCATGCCCAAACGCCAGCCCGAACTAGGTATCCACACATCACTCCCTTGTGCACTGTTCCAACGATGTTTAGATATCCTTTCACTGCTCTCTTAGCTTACACGCCTATGCAACTCTGACTTTAACTCTTATTTCTTCTGGAGATATCATCTGAGACAAGCAAATCCATTTTTTAGCGAAGCATGATGGGGCTACGGGATCTGGAACACATCCTGCACACCCGTATAACCTTGTAAGTATCTGTCCTCCGGTACAACATCAAGGTCGATTCCTCTTATTTGATCAACCATTCGCCATGTCAAAAATGCAGAGGGGGATGCAAGGAGCACAAGGCCTGCACATCCAAGCAAGTGGTAACATGGACTTGTACATGGAACAGCCCAAGCGCAAGCAGAGCTGCAGTGAGCCTGTACAACGAGCTAGCGTAAGTCCCTGCATTTCATTTAATTCGTACTGGCGTTCGTGTATGATTTGTGTGTAGTGGCTGATCCACGAATTCGAGTTACCAGGGGCGAACATTTAACTTAAAAAATACGAAGGCACTTGCACTCCGAAAATCAACATAACTTGAGAAATGTGAAGCTACATGCACTTTGAAAACCAGCTAATGATCCAAAGTAGTTCAGATTATAAACACTAAATGATGCAAGCACCAAAAAATACAAAATGCAACATGGTGTACAAGGACTACAAACATGGTCCATACCTGCCTGAATTATTCGTTCTCTGGCTGAAAATATCGAAGTGTAATTGCACGTATAACCAGTGCGCAAACTGCGTATCAATATATCTATCCTGCACAAGTATGCCAATAGTTTCAAACAACAGATTAGAAAAGTATTTATGCTATGTTATCATGATACGGGGACTTTCTGGTAGATGGCCTCGACATTTCCTCAAGCTATGAAAATGCACTATAATTTGCTTGTCATCAATGCCTGCAAATCTCTGTCTCTCTCAACATAGTAGATCATCATTAGACACTAAATCCTTCAATGAGCTTGCAAAATGCTTGCATTAGATCCCTCATTAGACACTATATGTTCATCACCAGGAGCATGTAAAATGTTTGCATCAAATCCTTCATTAGCAGTCTGTTCATTAGACACTTCAGGCTCAAGAACAACATGAGCTTGTATGTTTGCACCAGAAACTTGATTAGATACATCAGATTCAGCCAGTTCAGTATTGATTGAGGGAGTTATAAAATAAGTAGAAATTGGTTTCATTTTCTCATAGATTCCCTACATACAAGCAGTTTTACAACACCGTCAGGTTTAACTATTGGCCAGAAATTGAAGAGTTGAATTAGATATAATCAGGGATGTGATGTACCTGCTCGTTGCGCATGCTACCCTTGCAAGATGTGAGTGTCCTTTTGCGCAAGCTCGATGCCATGCCCGTGCTGCCGCCGCTGCCTCCCGCGCAGGCTACACCCAGGGTTGGATCTTCATCTTCTTGTCCTTCCGTTCACTTGAAGCCCGGTGACCGCCCTCCAACGAGGGCGCGAGGAAGTGCTGTGTCGGTCTGTCCAGCGGCGGCTAGGTTAGGAGCGAACCAAACTGGAGGCTGGAGCGAATGAATTGGGATTTTTCCTGCTGTCGATCGATATGGGAGGCGCTCATTTGGGTCGCGAGCCTGCTATAGGGCCTGCGTTGCACTTATGTTATTGGCCCATCCAAATTGAAACATTTTTCTTCATTTTTTACATTGCCTGCTCGTGCGTTGGGACGAACAAAACTAGCATGGGCCAACCTGGACGACTCAAACTAGGTGCACACTTTCCAACCACCTGAGGCAGCCGCCCATACCAGCCCCTATGGTGGCGTCACCCCTTTTTGCGTGTATGATTGGATAGTGAAAAATATTCTAGTGGCACTTTTGATTTACCCATAGAATGGTTGAATTGCTTGTTTCTACGAACTGAGTTCGCCAATAATGTGAAGGATGCCAGTCTTTTCATCCTATTGTAGATTGCTTAGATCTTGATATGCCAAAAGTAATCACATGAAATATACAGTAAAAGCCAGTGTGATGTGTTTGGCTACAACTAGTCTGACTACACGTCCTCATATAACATATCAAGGATGCACCATCTTACCAGATTAACCATTCGACTTACCCATGCAATGTGGGAAGAAAGAAGTATTGGGACTGCGTATCGAAGCAATTGATGCCATGGACTCCTTTGTACAACCTTGTAAGCAAAAAAGAAGTTGCAGTGTGCCTGTACAAAGAACTAGCGTAAGTTCAGTTACCTGCTTCTCGGAATTTTAGTTAGCCACTTATTGCAAAAAATTTCAATTACGTTGCTTGGCTTAATTTAGTTTGCTACTGATTACATAATGGCACAGCCTGTTAATCATATTGTAGACTACGCCTATCTATGTGTTTGATACTTACTGTTAAGAATTACCTGTTTGCCTTAACTTAAATATCTACTTGTTTGTTTAACTGCTTTGCTGCTGCAACAGCGGGTTACAATGATGTTAATAACTACTCCCTTCGTCCCATAATATAGGACATTTTTTGACACTAGCATAGTGTTAAAAAATGTATTACATTATGGGACAGAGGGAGTACTTTTCAGCATCCAATTGAAACTCTTTAATTTCTTGTTTGTTTAACTGGTTTGCTGTTATAACTCCCACTTGAGATGTTTTGCTAACTTCAACTTTTCTGAATCCAATCGGAACTTTAATGGCAAAACAGGTTAGCCCAAGATCAAAGAGCGAGGTCCCCATGGAGGCTGCATCATCCCACAACACTGGCACCGGCCCAATCGTGCATTATGAATTGCCAACTGCTGATGCTCTAGAGGCTAAACTAGTGGTAGAAAGAGATTCTGCTTCTGCACTTAGAGATGAAGTTGACATGTTGAGGAAGCAAACAGCACAATCACAAGCAGTACTCAAGATAACCATTAAATATTTGGTGGATTTCAAAACGAAGCAAGTTGAGACTGACCAGATTGTTAAGGTCCTGAAGGAAAAAAGGAAATTAAATTCCTATTTGGTAAATCATAGGTGAAATGTTCTTTCCATAGTTGAATAACCTTTGTGTTGTCTGTTCATGTAATCAATCAAACCATTTGTTTTAGAGATCATGCAATAATTATTTTTTTGTTTTTTGGTTTGTATTTTATTTGAGCACAAGTCTGTATTAATTGATAAGACTCGGAGACATTTCATTTGGATTGCTGTGCCAGACCTACAAATATGCCAATCGGGCTGAATGTGCATTCAGCAATAGTAGTAGTATAGATGGACCATAAGTGGAACACATCGGAAAGGGCCAAGATGCTGGCTAAAAAAAGGATGATGTTGTAGCCAAAAAAAGTACAGTGGCCTGGCTTATGTATGTTAGTTGATACTCTATAAGTGTTTATATGTCTGTTAGTTCTGTACATTCTTGGTTGATTGACTCAGTATTTGAATCTTGATAAATCGCTTGTGTACATATCTAAATGGGAGTACACATTATGCTGCGTCTGACATTTGAGTTGGACATGAAGTGTTCCAAATATTCGAATTCACCTTAAACTGGATACTAGTTTCTGAATTTGAGTATCGGCATTTGTAAACCATATTCATATATGACAGTGGAATACATCTTTGTCGTCCTTTTGAAGATATATAAAAACACATAGAACGATTTATAAAGATTCATATAGGGATACAAAATGGATTCGAATTTAGTTGCCAGGTGATACGTCCATTTTGCATCATGCTTTTATATCGATATTTATTGCATTATGGGCTGTTATTTCACGTTATGTCACAATACTTATGGCTATTCTCTCTTATTTTACAAGGTTTACATGAAGAGGGAGAATGCCGGCAGCTGGAATTCTAGGCTGGAAAAGGAGCAAATATTGGAGGCCTATTCTGCGCAACTCCAAAAGTCCTAAAACTCCACGAAATATCTTAAAATAAATAAAGAAAAATCATCGCCAAAGATGAAGGCCAGGGGGCCCACACCCTGCTCACGAGGGTGCCCCCCCTGGGCGCGCCCCCCTACCTCGTGGGCCCCCTGGTGGCTCTCCGACGCCCGTCTTCTCCTATATGAAGTCTTTCGATGAGGAGAAAATAGAAGGCAACCTTTCGGGACGACACTCCACCGCCACGAGGCGAAACCTTGGCGGAACCAATCTAGGGCTCCGGCAGAGCTGTTCTGCCGGGGACACTTCCCTCCGGGAGGGGGAAATCATCACCATCGTCATCACCAATGCTCCTCTCATCGGGAGAGGGCAATCTCCATCAACATCTCCACCACCACCATCTCATCTCCAAACCCTAGTTCATCTCTTGTATCCAATTCTTGTCTCCAAGTCCGGGATTGGTGCTAGTAGGTTGCTAGTAGTGTTGATTACTCCTTGTAGTTGATGCTAGTTGGTTTATTTGGTGGAAGATCATATGTTCAGATCCTTTATGCACATTATTACCCCTCTGATTATGAACATGAATATGCTTTGTGATTAGTTACGTTTGTTCCTAAGGACAAGGGAGAAGTCTTGCTATTAGTAGTCATGTGAATTTGGTATTCGTTCAATATTTTGATAAGATGTATGTTGTCTAACCTCTAGTGGTGTTATGTGAACGTCGACTACATAACACTTCACCGTTATTTGGGCCTAGAGGAAGGCATTGGGAAGTAATAAGTAGATGATGGGTTGCAACAGTGACAGAAGCTTAAACCCTAGTTTATGCGTTGCTTCAAGGGGCTGATTTGGATCCATATGTTTCATGCTATGGTTAGGTTTACCTTAATACTTTTGTTGTAGTTGCGGATGCTTACAATAGAGGTTAATCATAAGTGGGAGGCTTGTTCAAGTAAGAACAGCACCCAAGCACCGGTCCACCCACATATCAAATTATCAAAGTACCGAACGCGAATCATATGAGCGTGATGAAAACTAGCTTGACGATATTCCTATGTGTCCTCGGGAGCGCTTTTCCTATTATAAGAGTTTGTCCAGGCTTGTCCTCTGCTACAAAAAGGATTGGGCCACCTTGCTGCACTTTATTTACTTTTGTTACTTGTTGCTCGTTACAATTTATCTTATCGCAAAACTATCTGTTACCACTTATTTCAGTACTTGCAGAGAATACCTTGCTGAAAACTGCTTATCATTTCCTTCTGCTCCTCGTTGGGTTCGACACTCTTTCTTATCGAAAGGACTACGATAGATCCCCTATACTTGTGGGTCATCAAGACTCTTTTCTGGCGCCGTTGCTGGGGAGTGAAGCGCCTTTGGTAGGTGGAAGTTGGTAAGGAAAAATTTATATAGTGTGCTGAAATTTTCTGTCACTTGTTACTATGGAAAGTAATTGTCTGAGGGGCTTGTTCGGGGTATCTTCACCCTGTCTAGTAGAGCAAAGAGTTGCTCCTCAACCTACTCAACCTACTGAACCTATTGAAAATGAAACTCCTTTTGAGATTCCTTAGGGTTTGATGGAAAAACTGCTAGCTAACACTTTTACAGGAGATGGAACAAAGCATCCTGATGAACATCTACGCTATGTGGATGATGTTTGTGGACTATTTAAGCTTGCAGGTATACCCGATGATGTTGTTAATAAGAAGGCTTTCCCTTTATCTTTGAAGGGAGACGCATTGACATGGTACAGGCTATGTGATGATATGAGATCATGGAACTATAAAAGATTGAAATTGGAATTTCATCAAAAGTATGACCCTATGCATCTTGTTCATCGTGATCGCAATTATATATATAATTTTTGGCCTCGCGAAGGAGAAAGCATCACTCAAGCTTGGGGGAGGCTTAAATCAATTCTATATTCATGCCCCAATCATGATCTCGCAAGAGAAGTGATTATGCAAAGTTTTTATGCTCGGCTTTCTGATAACAATCACACCATGCTCGATACTTCTTGTGTTGGCTCTTTTATGATGAAGACTATTGAATTCAGATGGAATTTATTGGATAGAATTAAATGCAACTCTTAAGATTGGGACCTCGACGATGGTAAGGAGTCAGGTATGACATCTAAGTTTGATTGTGTTAAGTCTTTTATGGACACCGATATTTTTCGTAAGTTTAGCACTAAATATGGACTTGACTCTGAGATAGTAGCTTCTTCCTATGAATCTTTTGCTACTTATGTTGATCTCCCCAAGGAGAAGTGGTTTAAATATCATCCTCCCATAGAAGTAAAAGTAGCTGCACCTATTAAAGTTGAAGAAAAGATTGTCACGTATAATGATCCTATTGTTCCCACTTCTTATGTTGAGAAACCACCTTTCCCTGTTATAATGAAGGATCATGCTAAAGCTTCAACTGTTATCCGTAAAAGCAATATTAGAACTTATACACCTCCTGAGCAAGTCAAAGTAGAACCCAATATTGCTATTATTAAAGATCTCTTGTCTGATAATATTGATGGGCATGTTATTCAATTCCAGGGTGAAACTGCTAGAATTGTTAAACCTTGTGATAGAGATAAACATAGACCTGTGGTAGGCGTGCTTGTTATTTCTGTTAAAATAGGAGATCATTGTTATCATGGCTTGTGTGATATGGGTGCTAGTGCTAGTGTTATACCCATTGACTTATACAAAGAAATTATGCATGATATTGCACCTGCTAAGTTAGAAGATATTGATGTTACAATTAAACTTGCCAATAGAGATACTATATCTGCAATGGGAATTGTTAGAGATGTTGAAGTGTTGTGTTGAAAAACCAAATATCCCGCTGATTTTCTTGTTCTTGGTTCTCCACAAGATAGCTTTTGTCCCATTATATTTGGTAGACCCTTCCTGAATGCTGTTAATGCTACGATAGACTGCAAAAAGAATGTTGTTACTGTTGGCTTGGATGATATGGTTCATGAGTTTAATTTCTCTAAATTTAGTAAAAAACATCGTGAGGAAGAATTGCCTAGTAAAGATGAGATTATTGGTCTTGCTTCTATTGTTGTACCTCCTAGTGATCCTTTAGAACACTATTTGCTAGACCATGAAAATGATATGTTCATGAATGAAAGAAGGGAAATAGATGAAGTATTCTTTAAACGGGAACCTATTCTGCAACACAATTTGCCTGTTGAAATTCTAGGGGATCCTCCTCCACCCAAAGGTGATCCCGTGTTTG
Source organism: Triticum dicoccoides (assembly GCF_002162155.2). Taxonomy (NCBI): domain Eukaryota; kingdom Viridiplantae; phylum Streptophyta; class Magnoliopsida; order Poales; family Poaceae; genus Triticum; species Triticum dicoccoides. Next base: position 435,588,937 of record NC_041389.1, on the reverse strand, counting down.
AGCTTAAAACGTTGCCTGATAATCTTAAATATGCTTATCTTGGTGAAAAGAAATATGCTTATCTTGATGAAAAGAAAATATATCATGTTATTATTAGTGCTAACCTTTCAGAGCATGAAGAAGAAAGATTATTGAAAACTCTGAAGAAGCACCGTGCTGCTATTGGATATACTCTGGCTGATCTTAAGGGCATCAGTCCCACTCTATGTCAACATAAAATAAATTTGGAAGCTGATGCCAAACCAGTTTGTGATCCTCAACGACGTTTGAATCCTAAAATGAAAGAAGTGGTAAGAAAGGAAATACTCAAGCTTCTGGAGGCAGGTATAATTTATCTCGTTGTTTATAGTCAGTGGGTAAGTACTGTCCATTGTGTCCCTAAGAAGGGAGGTATTACTGTTGTCCCTAATGATAAAGATTAATTGATTCCGCAAAGAATCATCACAGGTTATTGGATGGTAATTGATTTCTGCAAATTAAATAAGGCTACTAAGAAAGATCATTACCCCTTACCTTTTATTGATCAAATGCTAGAAAGATTATGCAAACATACTCATTATTGCTTTCTAGATGGTTATTCTGGTTTCTCTCAAATACCTGTGTCGGCTAAAGATCAATCAAAGACTACTTTTACATGCCCTTTTGGTACTTTTGCTTATAGACGTATGCCTTTCGGTTTATGTAATGCACCTGCTACCTTTCAAAGATGCATGATGGCTATATTCTCTAACTTTTGCGAAAAGATTTGTGAGGTTTTCATGGATGACTTTTCTGTCTATGGTTCCTCTTTTGATGATTGCTTGAGCAATCTTGCTCGAGTCTTGCAGAGATGTGAAGAAACTAATCTTGTCTTGAATTGGGAAAAGTGCCACTTTATGGTTAATGAAGGTATTGTCTTGGGGCATAAAGTTTCTGAAAGAGGTATTGAAGTTGATAAAGCCAAGGTTGATGCTATTGAAAAGATGCCATGTCCCAAGGACATCAAAGGTATAAGAAGTTTCCTTGGTCAAGCCGGATTCTATAGGAGGTTCATTAAGGACTTCTCAAAAATCTCTCGGCCTCTGACTAATTTATTACAAAAAGATGTACCATTTGTCCTTGATGATGATTGTGTAGAAGCATTTGAAATACTTAAGAAAGCATTAGTCTCTACACCTATTGTTCAGCCACCTGATTGGAATTTACCTTTTGAAATTATGTATGATGCTAGTGATTATGCTGTAGGTGCTATTCTAGGGCAAAGAGTCGATAAGAAATTAAATGTTATCCATTATGCTAGTAAGACTCTAGACAGTGCTCAAAGAAATTATGCTACTACCGAAAAGGAACTTTTAGCAGTTGTGTTTCCTTGTGATAAGTTTAGACCTTATATTGTTGATTCTAAAGTAACTATTCACACAGATCATGTTGCTATTAAATACCTTATGGAAAAGAAAGATGCAAAACCTAGACTCATTAGATGGGTTCTCCTGCTGCAAGAATTTGATTTACATATTGTTGATAGAAAAGGAGCTGAGAACCCCGTTGCAGACAACTTGTCTAGGTTAGAGAATGTTCTTGATGACCCACTACCTATTGATTATAGCTTTCCTGATGAACAAATTAATGTCATAAGCACTTCTCGTAGCACTCCATGGTATGCTGATTATGCTAATTATATTGTTGCTAAATTTATACCACCTAGCTTCACATACCAACAAAGAAAAAGTTTTTCTATGACTTGCGACATTACTTTTGGGATGACCCACATCTTTATAAAGAAGGAGTAGATGGTGTTATTAGACGTTGTGTACCTGAGCATGAACAGGAACAGATCCTACGCAAGTGTCACTTCGAAGCTTATGGAGGACACCACGCTGGAGATAGAACTGCACATAAGGTATTGCAATCCGGTTTTTATTGGCCTACTCTCTTCAAGGATGCCCGTAAGTTTGTTTTGTCTTGTGATGAATGTCAAAGAATTGGTAATATTAGTAGACGTCAAGAAATGCCTATGAATTATTCACTTGTTATTGAACCATTTGACGTTTGGGGCTTTGATTATATGGGACCTTTTCCTGCCTCTAATGGATATACTCATATTTTAGTTGCTGTTGATTAGGTTACCAAGTGGGTGCTATTCCAACTAGTAGTGCTGATCATAACACTTCTATTAAAATGCTTAAGGAAGTTATTTTTCCGAGGTTTGGAGTCCCTAGATATTTAATGACTGATGGTTGTTCACATTTTATTCATGGTGCTTTCCGTAAGATGCTTGCTAAATATGACGTTAATCATAGAATTGCATCTCCATATCACCCGCAGTCTAGTGGTCAGGTAGAATTGAGCAATAGAGAGCTCAAATTAATTTTGCAAAAGACTGTCAATAGGTCTAGAAAGAATTGGTCCAAGAAACTCGATGATGCATTATGGGCCTATAGAACTGCATATAAAAATCCTATGGGTATGTCTCCGTATAAAATGGTTTATGGAAAAGCTTGTCACTTACCTCTCGAACTAGAACATAAGGCATACTGGGCTATTAAAGAGCTCAACTATGATTTCAAACTTGCCGATGAGAAGAGGTTATTTGATATTAGCTCACTTGATGAATGGAGAACCCAAGCTTATGAAAATGCCAAGTTGTTTAAAGAAAGGTTAAAAGATGGCATGACAAAAGGATACAAAAGCGTGAGTTTATGTAGGTGATTATGTGTTGCTATACAACTCTCGTTTAAGATTTTTTGCAGGAAAACTTCTCTCTAAATGGGAAGGTCCCTATGTTATTGAGGAGGTATATCGTTCTGGTGCCATAAAAATCAACAACTTCGCAGGCACAAATCCGAAGGTGGTAAACGGTCAAAGGATCAAACACTATATCTCAGGTAATCCGATAAATGTTGAAACCAATATTATTGAAACCGTAACCCCGGAGGAATACATAAGGGACACTTTCCAGAACGTTCCAGACTCCGAAAAGGAATAGGTATGTGGTACGGTAAGTAAACCGACTCCAAAACAAATTTTAAGGCAATATTTCTTTGTTTTGGAATATTTAGAAAAATAGAAAAATAAGTGGCAGTCCGAGAAGGACACGAGGCCTCCACGAGGGAGGAGGGCGCGTCCTACCCCCCTGGGCGCGCCCCCCTACCTCGTGAGCACCTCGTGTGCCCTCCAGACTCCGTTTCCTTGCACGGTACGTATTTTGGTCGGTAAAAATTCATTATATATACTCCCGAAGGTTTTGACTCTCGTATCACGCAAATATCCTCTATTTTTGTTATGGAGATGTTGCTGCTGCAGATTAGAGCAAGATGTCTTCTCAAGAGTCAGTCGGGGAGAGCCGGGTATCCAACCCGGCACCAGAACAAAGGGCAAACAGCGACGCTGACCACTTTGGGCCAGCAATGGAGGAAGAGATGGAGGCTGACCTGATGAGGGTAGATGCCATGGAAGATCAAGAAGTCACCTCTCGCCTCCGAGCTAGGTTTACGATGGGGAAACTACAGAGCTTAGCTATTCCAAACTCGGTTATCCCTTCCAATGTTAGATTTCTTTCCTATGAAAATATGAGGAGGAGTGTCTCTTGTTCTCCCGCAGCTATGCAACACGCTTGGGTGCAAGGAGCTTTAGCCGTTACAGGAAAGCTTCACAAGGAAATAATGGACCTCAAGCAGCAAGTCAATAAACTCGAGGAGGAGAACCGTATCTTGAGGGGAATCATCGCCAAGAATATTACACCAACAATAAAGAAGGAGAAATAATCACATGGGTATGGGCACTCCCTTTGGCAACTGCCAAGCTTGGGGGAGGTGCCCTGGTATCGTATCACCATCACAACTCCTATCTTTACCGTTTTTCTTAGTTCGATCCTTTTAGTAGTATCTTGATTTAGTAGAATAAAGTCATGGCATGATCTAGTTTTGAGTTTTGCTTTATGATCCTTCTTTGTAATCGAGTCCATGAGCTATATAATAAAGATTAGTGTTGAGTCCAGGGCTTGAGTATTTTGCCATGATCTTGGGTGATTAGAAGAAAAAGAATAAAAAGAATCAAAGAATTCATATTGATCTTACTGAAAGTAATGACTTCACATAGAAAGATTATGATGATTAAAGGTTGTTGGGCGTTGGCAAATATAGCTTTGGTCATCGTTGCAATTAATAGGAAGTAATAAGGAAAGAGAGGTTTCACATATAGATATATTATCATTGACATCTTTTATGATTGGGAGCACTCATTAAAATATGACATGCTAAAGAGTTGATGTTGGACATGGAAGACAATGTAATGAGTTATGTTTTCTTACATCTAAGATAAATTATGTTGTCATGGATCCTCTAACATGTTGAGCTTGCCTTTCCCCCTCATGCTAGCCAAATTCTCAGCACCAAGTAGAAATACTACTTGTGCTTCCAAATACCCTTAAACCAGCTTTGCCATGAGAGTCCACCATATCTACCTATGGATTGAGTAAGATCCTTCAAGTAAGTTGTCATCGGTGCAAGCAATAAAAATTGCTCTCTAAATATGCATGACTTATTAGTGCCGAGAAAATAAACTTTGTACGAACTTGTTGTGGATGCAATAAAAGTGACGGATTACATAATGAAGGTTCACATGCAAGGGGCAATATAAAGTGACGTTCTTTTGCATTAAGATTTTGTGCATCAACCCTAAACGCGCATGACAACCTCTGCTTCCCTCTGCGAAGGGCCTATCTTTTATTATTTTCCTCTACCTTATGCAAGAGTCACGGTGATCTTCACATTTCCTTTTTTCATTTTATCCTTTGGCAAGCTCAGCATGTTGGAAAGAACATGATATATATATATATATCTAATTGGATGTGGGGGGGCATGAATTATTATTGTTGACATTACCCTTGAGGTAAAAGGTTGTGGGGCAAAACTATAAGCCCCTATCTTTCTCTGTGTCCGATTAAAACTCTGTAACCACAAGTATTGCGTGAGTGTTAGTAATTATGAAGGACTAAGTGATAGTTGAGTATGTGGACTTGCTTTTAAGCTCTGACATAGACTCTTTGCGATGTTATGATAAATTGCAATTGCTTCAATGACTGAAGTTATAATTTGTTGGTGCTTAATAAGGTTTCTGATTCATGCTTTTGGCTTTGGGAAATGATCATCGTTTGAACATGAGTAAACATATGACAAAATCTTTATATGTTGATGTTATGAAAATAATCATGATGCCTTCATGTCCGTATTTTATTTTTATCGACGCCTCTACCTCTAAACATAAGGACATATTTATTGTTATCGGCTTTTCACTTGAGGACAAGCGAGGTCTAAGCTTGGGGGAGTTGATACGTCCATTTTGCATCATGCTTTTATATCGATATTTATTGCATTATGGGCTATTATTTCACGTTATGTCACAATACTTATGGCTATTCTCTCTTATTTTACAAGGTTTACATGAAGCGGGAGAATGCCGGCAGCTGGAATTCTGGGCTGGAAAAGGAGCAAATATTGGAGGCCCATTCTGCGCAACTCCAAAAGTCCTGAAACTCCACGGAATATCTTAAAATAAATAAAGAAAAATCGTCGCCAAAGATGAAGGCCAGGGGGCCCACACCCTGCTCACGAGGGTGGGGGGCTCCCCCCCCCTGGGGGCGCCCCCTACCTCGTGGGCCCCCTGGTGGCTCTCCGACGCCCGTCTTCTCCTATATGAAGTCTTTAGATGAGGAAAAAATAGAAGGCAACCTTTCGGGAAGAAACTCCGCCGCCACGAGGCGGAACCTTGGCGGAACCAATCTAGGGCTCCGGCGGAGCTGTTCTGCCGGGGACACTTCCCTCCGAGAGGGGGAAATCATCACCATCGTCATCACCAACGCTCCTCTCATCGGGAGAGGGAAATCTCCATCAACAACTTCACCAGAACCATCTCATCTCCAAACCCTAGTTCATCTCTTGTATCCAATTCTTGTCTCCAAGTCCAGGATTGGTGCTTGTAGGTTGCTAGTAGTGTTGATTACTCCTTGTAGTTGATGCTAGTTGGTTTATTTGGTGGAAGATCATATGTTCAGATCCTTTATGCACATTATTACCCCTCTGATTATGAGCATGAATATGCTTTATGAGTAGTTACGTTTGTTCCTGAGGACAAGGGAGAAGTCTTGCTATTAGTAGTCATGTGAATTTGGTATTCGTTCGATGTTTTGATAAGATGTATGTTGTCTAACCTCTAGTGGTGTTATGTGAACGTCGACTACATAACACTTCACCATTATTTGGGCCTAGAGGAAGGCATTGGGAAGTAATAAGTAGATGATGGGTTGCTAAAGTGACAGAAGCTTAAACCCTAGTTTATGCGTTGCTTCGTAAGGGGCTGATTTGGATCCATATGTTTCATGCTATGGTTAGGTTTACCTTAATACTTTTGTTGTAGTTGTGGATGCGTGCAATAGAGGTTAATCATAAGTGGGAGGCTTATTCAAGTAAGAACAGCACCCTAGCACCGGTCCACCCACATATCAAATTATCAAAGTACCGAACGCAAATCATATGAGCTTGATGAAAACTAGCTTGACGATATTCCCATGTGTCCTCGGGAGCGCTTTTCCTATTATAAGAGTTTGTCCAGGCTTGTCCTTTGCTACAAAAAGGATTGGGCCACCTTGCTGCACTTTATTTACTTTTGTTACTTGTTGCTCGTTACAATTTATCTTATCACAAAACTATCTGTTACCACTTATTTCAGTACTTGCAGAGAATACCTTGCTGAAAATTGCTTATCATTTCCTTCTACTCCTCGTTGGGTTCGACACTCTTACTTATCGGAAGGACTATGATAGATCCCCTATACTTGTGGGTCATCACCAGGGTTAACGTGGATGCTTATTGTCACAAAATTTGAAAGAAGCTGCAAAATGTCCACTCCCACGTCGGCTGCCCGAAGCCAAGTGTTTGGGAGATGGAAATTACTGTCTACCCATTACACGGGCAATCCATCGGCCCGATTTCCACTGCTCTAAATAGGGGTAGGTTACTAACTTCAATTAGACATGACACGACCGCCTCTGAGCCCATTCCGACACGGTGGGCGTCAAACATGGGCGGCAAAACACATTTGATTCAAGCTCGTCCGAAAGACCTCTGTTTCTCCCTCCATTCCCCATTCATACACGGTGGGCGACAAAACAAACTCGACTCGGCCGAAATCGATGTAGGAAAATATTTTCAATAGGGGCAGGTTTGTAACTTCACTCAGATGTGACACAACCGCCCTACTTGTCAGCCCTGTTCATACACCGTGGGCGCCAACTATGGGAGCCAACCACCCTCTCATCGCCCGAAATCGCTCTGGGCAAATATTAGCGAGATGCGAGATTACCGTCCTATCCCCAACCGACGAGACGTCCAAATTTTAAACGGGGGCTAAGTTCGTAACTTTCCCATATTTCAGACAGGCGCGTCCCAAAAACATGGTTCCCCATACCTCTCCCTCCATTTTCCCATTCATACACTGTCCACGCTAGAACACTCCATCCCCACACCATCCTCCGTCCGCCACCCCATCCATCGCCCCCGTCCTCCACCACATCCATCGCCACCGTCCTCCACCATGCTGGAGCGCCTACCAAGACCGCATCGTCCACTGCTAGAGATGGACGTTTCTCATCCACGGCGACGGACCAATAGCCTTGCATCGCGTCCTCTCGCTTCATCGGCGCCGTCGTCCTCTTTGCCGGGGCTGCTCACAGACCTTCTCTTCCACCGCAACGGGACTTATCCCCCGATGCACCCGTCTACCGTCGTAGATCTGCTTCAACGCCACCGACAACCATCGCACCCCCGATGCCTACACAGCACCGCAAGAGAGGTGGTACTTCATATCTCCTCAACTTTTTGATCTCAACCAGAAAATAGATCTTAACTTGGTTACTCTACTTTCTTTTCAGCTCTTAGAATTTAGTTCTTAGTTCGAAGCAAACAATGGATGCTAAATATCATTTCTCCGGTTTGCAGCTTCAAATCTGCCATGGCACAGCCGTAATACGGTTTAATTGATCATGCTTAGGGTTTAATTGATCATGTTGGTTCCGTGGTGGTTTCTTTAATAGAAATCGGAGGGAAAACCCTCTTTTTCTAAAAAAAATATGCTTAGAGTTTCCCCCTTTTATGATCACTATACAATCAGAATACGTGTTTCGTGTCATAATAACACTACACCACGCATCAAGCTAAACAAGCTTAGATGTTCAAATACGAATCTGATATTATTAAAACAGAGTTGTTTAATTGGTCAGCTAAATGATCCTAAACTAGTTTCGAAAATGCATGTTCCCAGCTCGGGTGTGTATCTCTACAGGGTACCCACGGTGGGCCGGCCCACCCTGGGATTTTGGGTCGTCCCAGGCCCCGATTCCCCTCTGTTCTGCTGCGCGCTTCCGATCTCTACTCGCCCCCAGCCGCCTGCCTCGCCGGCGACTTGCCATCCCCAAACGGCATGACTCTAGGACGAGACGCCAGACTAACAGGAGGCCAGGAGCCACTCGCCCAACAGCGTCACCGCTGCCCGGGCGCGCCGCCGTGCCTACCTTCCCAGTCCGTTCAGGGCTCAGGCGTGCAGCACCCACCAAGCCAACCCGATTTATCCTGAGATATGTCCTCAACACTCAGCAGTCACTCCTCATCACCCATTTTCTAATTGATTCATTACTCATTAGGCAGGACTGTCATTAGGGTTTGTTGTGTGCTCAGTGCTACCTACACTTAATGGTTCAGATGTATTTCGGTAATCTTTAGTACCTCTAAAGTTTAGAGGGTTTTCAAAATTCCGGCCCTCGGAACAGAAACTAGTCATTTTGGATTGTTGGCCGTAGTGACATTGACCCAGATTACTACTGCAAGCCAGGTTCATTGACAATTTTACTTGTCTTTCTTACTCATTCGATATAATATCCAATTATTCACATCGATTAGTTGCAAACAATAAGTGCTAGACAAACTTCTTCATTCAGATTTTGGACGGTCTCTTACTGCAGTTACAATTCTGCATACTTGTCCTAATAAGCTTACAAGTAAATGATTGATTCACTACATCTATGCTTGCCTTGTCATATTTGTTGTCAATATTCTTTTAGGGTGGACCACCCTGTTTCTAAATACTGGAACCGTAGACCTGAGTGAATAGTATTTCTCTATGTGATCTCTTCCATCATGTGTGGGTAACGAACACTGCATTGTATAGAAAGAAAGTGTCATTTCCACCTTTTACATAGGTTTCGATCTTTTACATGGAATACAATCTGCCTACTTGCTTTGTGTCGCACTACCAACACTCCACCCTTGAAGCTAAACATTACGCCACTCATAATTGCTTAGTTTATTTGTTCAAATATGAATTTCATATGATTCTAATGTTCCTACTTTAGTTTTGAAATGTGTGCCTGCCTGTTATAGAGACATAAGGGGTTTGTATTTTTGCGTGTGGTCTGGTCAGCACGGTTGGGGAGGTGAACCTTGCATATGCAGGGGTTTATAGGGAGACACTCTCCGAGTTGAATCCGCAATGCATTCCATAGATAATGTGACTACTTTTTATGTTTTCATGAATCTCAGATTCTGAACAGCATCATAATGATTATGAGCTTGCGCGCATGAAAAGAATAAAGCAGAACAATGCCATGGCTGTCAAACATGGCATTAAGGGACTGAAATCAAGTTTGGATGCAATGCAATGCAAATGCTCTCCACCTACAGATTCATGCTTAGAATATGATCCTAACAGTGATTTTGAGCTAGAGGGAGACCTAAGTCAATATAGCTCCCTAGTGGAGGAGTCAGAGGAAGATGCCCTATCTTATTCACCCATCAAGGTACTTGCTCTAACTTTCCATGGTTACATTGCTCGCACATATCTTGCAACTGATGCTTTGCATTGCTTCTACTTTTTTGAACTGCCATAACTTAGTTTACACATCGTGTATGTGAATACGCCCTACCTATCCATTTTCAGTACATATTCCATCTCTCATCATACCTTATTTATCCATTCAAATGTTGTTCTTGTGTATCAGACGTTCAAAAGGAAGAGGGCAATTGCTGATCGTGGAGGAGCACAAGCAAAGTATTTGGAAAAGGTAGTGGCACCTGATAAATCAAATAGCCCATTAGGTGTAGTTGCAATATCACCTGACCCACAAAATACCCCAACTCTAGCAGACTCTAGCCCTACTACACTGGTCATTTCTGATGCCCCAACTCAACAGACCCCAACTGCAGCAAACAGTATGATTATGCTAGTTGACATAGCACCAGCTGTACGATGCAAAAACCCCATTCCAGCAAAGAGTACACCAAATCCAGTTGCCAAATCCCTTTTCGAACCAGAGAGAGCCCCAATTGCAGCAAATAGGACCCCTGTTCCATTTCTTCCCAGTTTATAAGACGAAGCTTATGTTGTTGTCAGGAACTTTGTGCGCATCTTCCCTTCATGGAAAGATTATACCGCAGACACAGAACAATTTCCAGTCTTCCTCCGCAACTTATGCATAAGTAATGTACTAATGTTATTCATGGTCATTACTGCATATGTTTCTGCTGACAGAAGACACAAGATTTCATTCTTTTAAATAGGCGAGGAGCAAACTGGATTGTGATGACGAGCAAGAGTTGGTTGCGCTTCCCAAGCACTCGTTGATGAAGTATCGTTCCTACCTGAGGCAAGCGCACTTCGATGGCAAGCCTCTGAATGAAATTTCTGTAAAGTCTCCGGTGCTACATTTATCCGACGGTGACTGGAATAATCTTGTTACACATTGGTCTCGGCTGCAGCGTAAGGTACTGTCTATGATATCACATCATAATTTGAAATACATTTCTGCATTTGCCTTAATATCTCACTTGTATGAAAACTGTTAGCAGAAGAACATTCGTTCTCAAGGGACCATAGAATCTCGCAACTATACTGCACACTGCATTGCTCTCGTGAGTACCTCTTGCCCTGTATGACCATACTTACTTTCATAGCTATTTGATTATGTAGCATCACTGCACATGTTAGCCTCGTAATCACCCATTTGGTGGACATTATAAGATCCGTATGGACTCTTACACAAATTTAGAATCAACCCAATGCTTTTGAAGAGGTTTAGCTCTGTAGTCCTCTTGTAAGGACTGAACGTGGTCTATCATTGTACTTACATTAACAGCTACTCCCTCCGTCCCATAATATAAGAATGTTTTGTACAGTACAACAGTGTTCAAAACACTCTTGTATTATGGGAAGAGGGATTGGTTCATTTTGTAGCATTCTGCATCTTATCTCCCTCGCCCACCATTTACTAAAAAAGATCAGATCTATATTTAATCTTACCAACAAGTAGAATACATAGACAATGCCAGTGCAGAAGTGTAGCCCATTGCTCTTGTCAGTACATTTTGTCCTGTAACGCTTGTACTTCCAGGGATTGGTAGTTGATTATGTAGCATCAATCTGCATCTTATCTTCATTATCCTCTATCCCTTCCAGTATTATCATATCTATAATTACTCTCTACAAAATGTAGAGTACAGGCAATGCTTATGAAGAAGATTCTGTGCTGAAATTCTTGAGTTATCCTTCCCTTGACATGGAGAAGGGCATTATAAAGCCGGTGTTAACTGTTAATGTAAGTCAGTCCTTCTAAAGCCTTTATCCTCAACTGCTGTTTAATTTGCTCATACTCCCTATCGTTTACTGTTGTTTAGTTTGCTGTTTCTACCAAAATGCATGTTCGTAAGAACCGTAAGTTCTAAGTTTTACTTGTAAAACAAAATTTCTTATTCATACCATGCACATTACTTAATACTCCCTATATCTATGCTTGGTTTTGTGGATCTATAATCCAGTGTGTGGTGAAGCAGCCCATGTTTGCACCTTGTCATCTCCTGTTTTATCTTACTGATGTGGCTGATGATATGAACAACATGCCATGCACATTATCCAAAATACATACAATGATTTTCTTTGCCCTTCATCTATGCTTGTTATGTTGACATGGTAATCCAGTAGTGTGGTGAAGCTCCCCGCATTATGAACAATGCCAAATTATGCTATTTATATTTTGAACTTACTCTTTATTTTCTAATTTGAAATTGGATAGAATTGATAGAACAGTCATCATCTTTGTTTATACACGTGCAAAACCTGTCATCTCTCTGCTTTGTTTCAGGGTGATATGCCTGATGGCATGCACAAGTCTGCTGAAGGCTGTGAGACAAACCCAACATATATTGCAGCAAAGAAGGCAAAACATCTTGAAGATAGCGAGACAACCCCAAAGTCTTGTCTTGATGCAGTGTTCAAGTTACTTGAGACTAACAGTCAGACAAGCTCACAGAATTCGTTGTCTGAATCAGTTCGACTTCTTCAGTCCCAAGTTCTAGCAGAAAGGCATTCTGCAACTCAACTTCGACTTGAAGTCCTATCTCTAAGAAAGATTGCGGAGAACACCAATGAGAACCTCATCGCTAAACAGCTACACCTGGAAGCTATGACCGACATGCTAGGCCGGTCTCACAGCCTTGCTCAGCAGCTTGCGCAGCAGTTCCCCCGCAAGGCTAACCTTTCTCGAACTGTCTTGGAAGTGGTCTCGGTTCAGTATTATTTTGTTATGCTGCAATGGTGCCCAGTTTTTGTAATCTGCTTCTTCGTTGCACTTTATGATCACTGGTGGCGAACTTTGATGCCCAGTGGATGTAATATACCTTAAATCCTTTATTGTATAGTGTAGGTTTATTCTTAGTTACTATGCCGTAATTTCTTTATTGTATAGAGTAGGTTTATTCTTAATTCCTACTAGTTACTGCCATCATTCGCTATCTGAAAAAAAAATCAGATGTAGTCGACCGGGCCGAAACATTCGATAACGGGCCAGGTTTTTAGCGGGCCACAAATTGGGTCGGCCTGCATCTTTCTTGGGCCCGAATGATTGGGGCCTTCACACATTGCGCCAGGCCCAAACTTACACCGGCCTATATTTTAGTTGGGCCTTTTGTTGACCCAGCGCTTAGTTCGGCCCAAGTAGCGTTGGGCCACTGACAAGCTGAATATTGTACTGGCCTGTTACCGCCGAGATGAAACCACGGGCCTTTAGCAGGCCAAAATGCATGTTGGGCCTCAATTTTCACTAGTCGTCGACGGGCCTTTAGCAGGACGAAATGTAGACCGGGCCATTATGGGCCCAGTTAGCTCACCGGCCGTTACCAGGCCGAAACATATCTCGGGCCTTAGTTGGCCCACTGATATCATGGGCCTTTAAGAGGCCGAAAGCTTAGTACAGGAATCAACGGGCCGAATTACGCGACAGGCCTTTAACAGGCCCGAAGTCACGTTGGGCTTAACTGTTGCCACCTTTAGCACGGGCCGTTAGTGGGCCCGATGTCCCGTCGGACCATATATGGCCCATGGGCAGCACAGGCCATTCCCAGGCCGAAAGTCACACCGGGCTGAAATGGGCCCATGTCTACATTAGGCCTCTAACACGCCGAAAGTCACTGGGATGCAGTTGGGCCCGAATATTCGGCGAACAATTAACGGGCCAGATCTGGCTTCGAGCCGCAAATGGGCCCAAATATTGGGCGAACAATTAACGGGCCAGATCTGGCTTCGGGCCGTAAATGGGCCCAAATATTGGGCGAACAATTAACGGGCCAGATCTGGTTTCAGGCTGTAAATGAGCCTTTATTAAGCACGCCATTATTGGGCTGGCCCACTAGCACCTGATTAAGTTCTACGGGCCTTTGACTGGGCCGGCCTTTTTAACCTATATGGGCCTCTATTGGGCCCAGCCACGTGTCAACGTACCATAGGCATGTCTCCTCCAATGGACGGGCGACATCTGGCCCACTGACGAGCTGACAGGTGTTCCCTTCAGCCAATCAGAATTTTACACGTGGAAATTGCCCATTGGTCGGGGCTGTTAACTGGTTATCGGATCCAAAATCCGACCTGATAGCTTAACGGCGTTCCGTTACGGTGGATGCCACGTGTCGGTCACCCTTGACGAAAGCACTTCTATGACGCACGATTTATCGTCATGGAAGTGGACACTTCCATGATGATAATTTTGGTAATGTCATGGAACACTTCGACGACAACACAGGTATGACTATCTTGATTCTGTCATAAATTTGTCATGGATGTACATGCATGACAAAAAACGCGACCTACTGTGACAAACATGTATCATCACGGAAGTGTATTTTATTTGTAGTGTTTCTTTGTCTCTTGCATATCTTCAGGACTGAGATATAAGATACTCCTCTTCTCCGGAGTGGGTTTAATAGGTGCTTCAGGAGGATTCCAATCCTCATAATTTTTCAATATGTTATTCAATAATTCTTCATCTTGTTCAATAGTTTGTTCCCTGAAAACACAACCAACACAACTATTTAGGAAGTCCCTAGAAGCCTCGGTTAGTCCATTATAGAAGATATCAAGTATTTCACTTTTCTTAAGAGGATGATCAGGCAAAGCATTAAGCAATTGGAGAAGCCTCCCGGCCCCAAGCGTGTGGGAGACTCTCTTCTTCAATTTGCACAAAGTTAAATATTTCCTGCAAGGCAGCTTGTTTCTTATGAGCAGGGAAATATTTTTCAGAGAAGTAATAGATCATATCCTGGGGACTACGCACACAACCAGGAGCAAGATTATTGTATGAAGCTTTAGCATCACTCTTTAATGAGAACGGAAATAACTTGAGAATATAGTAATAGTGAATCTTCTCATCATGTGCAAAAAGGGTAGCTATATCATTCAACTTAGTAAGATGTGCCACAACAGTTTCAGATTCATAACTATGGAAAGGATCAGATTCAACCAAAGTGATTAACTCTGGGTCGACAAAGAATTCATAATCCTTATCAGCAATAACAATAGGTGAAGTAGCAAACTCAATATCATGTTTCATTTTAGCATTCAGAGATCATTCTTTATACTTGCATAGTAATTTCTCTAGATCATCTCTATCCTTACAAGCAAGAATATCTCTAGTTGCCTCCTCACTCATGGTGTAACCTTCCGGTACCTTTGGCAATTCATATATAGGAGGACTAGTTCTAGTAGGTGTTTTAGTAGTTTCAGTTTCAGGTTCATCATCAGATTCAACAATATCATGTTGTCTTACTCTAGCAATTTGTTCATGAAGAAATTCACCTAGTGGCACATCATCATCAAGCAAGGTACTAGCATCATCATCATGAGTAGCATTCATAGCAGAAGTAGCATCATCAATAACTTGCGACATATCAGAATTAATAGCATGTTGTGGAGTTGCAAGTCTACTTATAACAAAAGGTGAATTAAATGAGAACTGGATGGCAGTTCCTTACCTCCCCTCGTCTTTGATGGAAAATCTTAGTCTTAGCATCCTTCAGATTCTTCATAGTGATAATATGATAATAATCCCAAGTGACTCAACAAATATAGCTATGCTCCCCGGCAACGGCGCCAGAAAAAGGTCTTGATAACCCACAAGCATAGGGGATCGAAATAGTTTTCGAGGGTAGAGTATTCAACCCAAATTTATAGATTCGCACAAGAGGAGCCAAAGAATATTTGAAGGTATTAGCAGCTGAGTTGTCAATTCAATCTCCTGGAGATAATTAACTGCAGCAAATTGATTAGTAGCACAGTAGTATGATAGTTTGATGATAGCAGTAGTGGTAACGGTAAGAGTAATAGTGATATCAGTGATATTGTAGCAGTTACGATAGCATTAGCAACAGTAGTAACTTAGCAAGAACAATATAAGATAAATTCGTAGGCATTGGATCGGTGACTCGTTGGATGATATTTATCATGAGACATGCATGCTTATGGAAAGAACTTGCATGACATCTTTTGTCCTACCCTCCTGTGGTAGCGGGGTCCTATTGGAAACTAAGGGATACTAAGGCCTCCTTTTAATAGAGAACCGGAACAAAGCATTAACACACGGTCGATACATGAACTCCTCAAACTACGGTCATCACCGGGAGTGGTCCCAACTTCTGTCACTCCAGGGTTGCCGGATCATAACACGTAGTAGGTGACTATAACTTGCAAGATCGAATCTACAACATGGATATAATGATGATGACATAAATGGTTCAGATCTGAAATCATGGCACCCGGGCCCAAAGTGACAAGCATTAAGCATGGCAAAGTCATAGGAACATCAATCTCAAAACATGGTGGATACTAGGGATCTAGCCCTAACAAAACTAACTCGATTACATGATGAAATTCATCCAACTCCTCACCAACTAGTGAGCCCAC
>NC_041389.1:435325118-435572229 GCF_002162155.2 Triticum dicoccoides | reverse complement strand
TATGGGATTTTATAGTGTCGGTTTGAAGGTCAGCGGGGCCACCAGGTGGGCAGCACCCACCTGGGCGCGCTTGGGGGGGCTGGTGCACCCTGGTGGGTTGTGCCCACCCAGGTGCCCCCCTCAGGTCCATCCTGGCTCCAGAAATTCTCTTTTATTGTATAAAAAATCCTCACAAAGTTTCATTCCATTCTGAAAACTTTTGTTTCTGCAAAAAAAATCACCATGGTAGTTCTGCTGAAAACAGCGTCAGTCCAGTGTTAGTTTCATTCAAATCATGCAAATTAGAGTCCAAAACCAGAGGAAAGGCGTTAGGAAAAGTAGATACGTTGGAGACGTATCAGGTGTTGCTTAATGGCTTGCTTGCTCAAAGTGCTTAGTGATATGCTCCAAAACCCTCAGCCACTTTCTCACATCCACATATGTCCTAAATCTAAAAGTCAAACTCGGCCCCACCGATTTGATCCATCCGGCGCCACTGATTCATCTGATACAACCACTACCAAACCCTAGTCACTTCGGTTTCACCGATAGGGATCTCGGTCTCACCAAGATGGGCTTGCAAATTCTCTGTGAACTGTTGCAACAATTTTGGTCTCAGCGAGGTTGTTCAGTCGGTCCCACCGAGTTTGCTTGACCAATACTTTGTTTGCTTATTACCAAAAACGGTCTCACTAAGAATGAGTAATCGGTCAAACCGATTTGAGCTTTTACCCTAACCCCTGCACATCGGTCCCACCGAGTTGACCTTTGTCGGTCCCACTAAAAAGCCTAACATTCATATTTTGACCTGAATCGGTGTGACCAAGTTTTACCATTCGGTCCCACGAGTTTGGGAATCTGTGTGTAACGGCTAGATTTTGTGTGGAGGCTATATATACCCCTCCACCCACTCTTCATTCATGGAGAGAGCCATCAGAACGTGCCTACACTTCCAGCATTCATTTTCTGAGAGAGAACCACCTACTCATGTGTTGAGACCAAGATATTCCATTCCAACCACAAGAATCTTGATCTCTAGCCTTCCCCAAGTTGCTTTCCACTCAAATCATCTTTCCACCATAGCCAAATCTATGAGAGAGAGTTGAGTGTTGGGAAGACTATCGTTTGAAGCACAAGAGCAAGGAGTTCATCATCAACACACCATCTATTACCTTTTGGAGAGTGGTGTCGCCTAGATTGGTTAGGTGTCACTTGGGAGCCTCCGTCAAGATTGTGGAGTTGAACCAAGGAGTTTGTAAGGGCAAGGAGATCGCCTACTTCGTGAAGATCTACCCTAGTGAGGCAAGTCCTTCGTGGGAAATGGCCATGGTGGGATAGACAAGGTTGCTTCTTCGTGGACCCTTCGTGGGTGGATCCCTCCGTGGACTCGCGCAACTGTTACCCTTCGTGGGTTGAAGTCTCCACCAACATGGATGTACGATAGCACCACCTATCGGAACCATGCCAAAAATCTCCATGTCTCCAATTGCGTTTGCACACTCCAATCCCATCCCTTTACTTTCTTGCAAGTTGCATGCTTTACTTTCTGCTGCTCATATACTCTTTGTATGCTTGCTTGAATTGTATTGTGTATGCTTGAAAGTGTGTTAATCTACCACCTCAACTTGAAAACTTAAAAACAGCCACCTTTATTTGTTGAGGGTCTAACCACCCCCCCCCCCCTTTAGACACCTCTTCTCGATCCTTACACTTTGTCTCGATGATCCTCTCAAGACTCTCTTGATTTTGAGTCAGGGTTGCCAATCCTTTCTCAATTCTCAAAGTGGCCTCAAGCAGATAGCTAAGCTGATCTTGCTTGGTCTTGAGGTGTACAGCTAAAGCATCTGAAACTTGTGAACATTGTGCTGCCTTCTCTGCCCTAGCTTTCTCCCTCTTCTCCCGAGCCTCTACAAAATTAGGATGTGTAGCATCCATGACAACCTGATTGTCCTCAAACTCAGGCAATAGGGGAAGGTGCTCCTTGTCCAAGAGATATATGCCTTTGCCCATCTTGGAGTTGATGAGCATCTGAATGTACGGAGCATATCCACATGATCTCTTCTGATCAGCAGCAGTCCTCTTGATAGTCTCAACTATCAAAATCATCACTTTGAACTTCTCTGGCACATCAAACATATGCAGCAAATTAATTGTGTTCCCTCTGATCATTCTGTCATCCCCAGACTTGGGCAACAATGTGTGCCTTGGGATAGTGTTGATTGTGGGCAGCCCAGATAGCAGATAGTATACTAAGCCAAACTTGTGAGTATCCAAGGCAGCATCAGGAATCTCCTTGTACATGTGTGTCATGGAGTTGTGTCCTTTCCTGGGCTTGGCATACACATCTGTGTCATCCTCTTGCTCTTCAGGGGCATGGATAAGCTAGGCCCACTCAGCAACAGAAGACTGGTACCTTGTACCCTCAGTCATCCAGAAAATTTTACCATCTGGGTAAAAATGTGCTGTGGAGTAGAACTGCATCACTATCTCATCTTTCCACTTGGTGAGCTTCTGACCAACAAACTTGTCAACTCTAGTCAGTCTGAAGCTCTCATGAACTCATGGGAAGTAGTCTTCATTGTTGTCAATGTACTCCCAATCAACCCATCTCATATCACTGACTATGGGCTTCTTGTCCAAGAGCATTGTCTCATAGAAGTCCCGCTGCTCCTTGGTGTGGAACATGTAATCTACAGCAGTCCTTCTCCTGGTGGCATATGGGTATGTCTGCCTTCATAGCCTGAGACCTGCATCCTTCCTTAGCTTCATATTTTCAGCCAGTGGATGTGTATCATCGTGATCTGGGATCTTGGGCTTCAACTTTCTGAGCACTTGGGCATCTTCTTCTTCTTCCACTTCACACACTGGGGCCTTGTTCTTCTCAGCAGCTAGAATATTCCTTGTTGATCTTTTGGGTGTTGCAGGCTTAGAAGCTTGTGCAACAGCAGCCTTGGGGGTAGTCTTATGCTTTGATGGAGTAGCCCCTGACTTGATGGCATCCCCCATCAGCTTCTGGGTTTTGGCAGGAGGTGCATTTGGCTCTTCCTCCTCATCCTTAGAATCTCTGACCATAGATGGTCTACCAATTACTCTGGCCATGGTCTTCTTGACCATTTCCTTTCTCTTCTTGCCCTCACTGGCCTCCTTTGGCTCAAGAGTGAGCTCAATAGCTTCCTGTGTTGAGGCTCTGGCTTTGGACATAGGAATCCTTCTAGCTGGTGCCTTCTTCTTCAAACCTGACTTGGTTGAAGCTGTTGTGCCAAACTCTTTCTTGACAACCTTTTTCTTTGATGTGACTTCCTCATCAGCCACAAGATCTTCATCTTTTGAATCAGAGGTTCTCTTCTTCCTCTGCCTGGCTGCAGCCTTAGGCAAGTTGCTAGGAGTGCTTCTGCTCCCATCATCATAGCTGCCGTCAGAGGGACTAGTGCCCTCACTCATGTGCACCTGCTCCTCAGATCTATTCTGGCCGTCATTGTTGTCTGACATGACTGAAAGCTGACCCTGTGAATATATAGTGTTGAGACAGAGTGGATGAGCATCACAAAGTGCAGAGATTTTGCAAAACAAATGAGTCAAAAACTTAGTTTCAGTTTTCTACAGAAATCATTTCGAAGCTACCGATATGTCAAACTCGGTGACACTGAAGCAACTTTTAGAGTCTAAACATGTGAAATCGGTCAGAATGGGGCACAGTTCGGTGACTCCAAGATTGCTAGGGTTTCACAGAGAATGAACTCGATCACACTGATTTTTATGTTTCTGTCAGACCAAAAAATACAAATGCAATGGCCTGGGCCAAATCGGTGAGACCGAATTTTTCAAATCGGACGGTCTAAGATGAGTTCGGCGGAAACCTAACCCTAAGTTTTCGAATGAAAACCAATCTAGAGGAAGTTTTGGTTGGATAGAAGTATCTCAAACGTGGTAAGAATCATGGCATTGACCTTAGTGCAAGAATCTGAGGTAAAGATTGCACAAGGGGTCGAGTTCATACCCTAACTCGGCGGTGAACATGCTACGGCGACAACGGAGGTGAAGATTTCCATTAACGGCGGTGGAGACCAGGGGCAGGAGGTCATTGGCGACGGTAGAGCTGGATAGGCGCGGGCGAAGGGTTTCAGAGAAATTTCCAAAATTTGGCCCGTGGGTATTTATATCCACACCCTGTCAGTGTGACCAAGTGGAACAACTCGGTGGCACCGAGATGTAGAATCGCAAGAGTTTATTGCAACTCGGTGAGACCGAAAAGTTCAAATCAGTTGCACCGAGATTGAAACCTAGATCAACTCAGTGAACTCGGTATGACCGAAAGGGATGGATCGGTCAGACCGAAATGCATTAAGAGGTTTTGGAAGTTTAAGTTTATGCCGAATCGGTGGCTCCGAGTGCTCCTCACCCAGAGGGTTTGAATATGACTTGATCAAACTTTGTGATGTAGCATGAATAGAGTTTGAGATGAGAAAAGCATAGATAGCTAGATGGAGTACTTAGGCATTCTTGTCCATCCATTTGGCAAAAAGAAAAAAACCAAACAATCAAAGAAACAAAAATGGATGTCCTCGAATGAAGAAAATTATGCAACGAACATGCTCACACAATAAGATAGCAAATGAAATATGTGGCAAAGCATGCACAAACACTCTAGTATCTATCAAGCAATTGGCGATGACTAGGTCATCTATATATGAGTATATTGACCTAGGAGTCAATTGAGAACATTTGATCATATGTCATACTCATCGTTTAAGCACAAGTAGGGTTACCACTTTTACGTAAAGTATTATTGTGTTCACACCATTAGAGTTGTTTTAGCTCAATTCTTAGAGTAAAGCTCCCCCTAGATGGGATATCCCCTTTTAGAGGGATGAACTAACCTTGGGTTTTGTCGATGATGACTTCATGTAGATGTTGAAGGTGTGGATGCTCAATGTTGATGTAGATCATTTGGAGCAATATCCATTTGAGTGAGTTGCACTTTCCATACCTACAGGGTTAGTCCCACAAGGAACAAACAAGGATATCCATAGACATAGAGTGAAGTACACATGTGATGATGTCCATGAAGGTATTGGGTTACCTTGTCCCTTGACTTACTAACAAGACGGTTTGTGACTCCTTGAACTAGTGCAAGATGTGGAAGTTGATTGCACTTGTCCTTGCCAATATGAATATGAGTGAAGTATGTTGGTGGAGTCACCCTCAAGAAGTCTCTAGTTCTTCTTCTTCGGGATCCACATCAACTTGATGGGAATCCTTGGGGTTGTAGATGTACTTGATGAAGTAGAACTTGAAGTAGTCTTGGGAACCCACTTGACAAAGGCCTTTGGAGCTTCTTCAAATGCATCAATCTCCTCTTGAAGCTTGTCCTTGCCTTTTAGCTTGTGGTCTTGTGGTGGAAGATCATCTTGAGCTTGTGTCCCCTTGAAGGAAGTAGGATCATACTTCTCTTGTTGAGGAACAAACTTTGTCTTGGGGTATTGATCTTCTTCCCACTCAACTCCATTGGCATTGAACTTTCGTTCAAAACCAACACCTTGATTCTTCCGATGCCTTACTTGCTTGCGTACAATTTCCTCAAATTGCTACTTCTGGCAAGGCTCTTGTAAACACCTTTATCTATAATTCCCTTCAATAAGCTATTTTCTTGCTCAAGTGTAACTTGGCTAAGACAATCATTAGTGGAATCAAGAGAACTACTAGAAGCAACAATATTGGATTTAGCATGATTATTGTACTACTAGAAGAAGAATCTTTCTTACTCTTGTTGATAGATTTTACTTGTGGCATGTAAGTAGACAAGAGTAAACGCTTGGCAATGTAAGAATAACTTTTCTTCCGAAGATCATCATTGATTGCCTTTAAGAACCCATGCTCTCTCTCTAGGTTGAGCTTCTCGAAGCATAGCTTCTCATGAGTTTTTAAAAGTTCTTGATGATATTATAAAGTAGTTTCATGAGCTAACTTAAGAGTGTTTAGTTCTTTAGTTAGACGCTCAATCTCCTTCTTATCATTGTCATTTGTTTCATCTTGATTAGCATGATTAATAGCAATTTCGTCATTGTTTTCATCACTAGCATTGTGAACAAGTAACTCATCATCACCTAGAAAATCATCTTCATCACTATTGAAATCAATATACTCGGGGTGGGATACCTTGGGGCCTTTATCCATGAAGCATCTTCCAATTCCTTCATTTGGTGAGTCAAATATGTCGTAGGAGTTGGTTGACACAAGTGCAAGACCGGCAACACCATCATCTTGAGTATATTTGGAGTCGGAGTGATAACTTCTCTTGGAGTGGTGGTTGGAGTCAGAACTGGATACCCATTCACCAACATGAGCTTGATGTCTTCGTTTTGTGCAGCTCCTTGATGACTTATCCTTCCTTTTCGAATCCTTGCTTCTGCGAGAGGGTCTTCATTCATAACGATCATCTCTACTCCTTCTCTCTCTTGGAGGTGATTCTTCTCTTCTACTTCTCCTTTTAGGTGAGTCTTCTTTTCTTTTGTAGGGACCCGTACACTCATTGGAATAGTGTCCGGGTCTTCCATAATTGTAGCAATTATGATCACGACTAGAAGATCTTTTGTCATGGTAGGATCTTGACTTGGAGGTTCTATCTTTTCTTCTACTCTTGTAGAATTTGTTGAAGTTCTTCACCATTAAACTCAATTCTTCATTGAAGACTTGTTTTTCACTTGATGTGGCAGGAGCATCACATGAGGCTTTATAAGCACCACTAGACTTGTTGTGGAGCTCTTCCTTATCCTTGAGTGACATCTCATGAGCAACAATTCTTCCAATGACTTTTGTTAGCTTGAGATCTTTGTAATCGGGCATCATTTGGATCAATGTGCACACGGTATCATATTTTCCATCCAAGGCTCTTAGGACCTTCTTGATGATGAATCTATCAGTCATCTCTTGACTTCCTAAGCCGGCAATCTCATTTGTGATGAGAGCAAGCCTAGAGTACATTTCAGCGACACCTTCACCCTCCTTCATTTTGAACTTGTCAAGCTGACTTTGAAGCACATCCAACTTGGATTCCTTGACGGACTTGGTACCTTCATGTACATCAATCAAAGTATCCCAAATTTCCTTTGCACTCTCAAGATAGCTGATTTTGTTGAATTCTTTGGGGCACAATCCATTGAAGAGGATATCACAAGCTTGAGCGTTGTATTGCAGCATCTTCAATTCTTCCGCAGTTGCTTGATGATTTGGTTCTCTCCCATCGAAGAATACACCTTGCAAACCAATACACACAATAGCCCAAATTTGTGGGGTTATGTCCAAGAATATGCATTTTGATCTTATGCTTCCAACTAGCAAAATTAGTACCATCAAAGTAAGGACCTCTACGGTGGTAATTTCCCTCGCTAGACGCCATACTCTCCTAGGTTGTGAAGCCAAGGCTATGATCACCAAAGCTATGGAAATCAAGGCCAACGGACCAAAGCTCTGATACCACTTGTAGGATCGAAAGTATGTCTAGAGGGGGGGTGATTAGACTACTTGACCAAATAAAAATCTAGCCTTTTCCCAATGTTAAGTCTTGGCAGATTTTAGCAACTTGGCACAAGTCAAGCAATCAACCTACACATGCAATTCTAAGAGTATAGCAGCGAAAAGTAAATCATTGCATATGAAGATAAAAGGAAGGAGTTTGGAGGGAGCAAACGCAATGTAGACACGGAGATTTTTGGCGTGGTTCCGATAGGTGGTGCTATCATACATCCACATTGATGGAGACTTCAACCCACGAAGGGTAACGGTTGCGCGAGTCCACGGAGGGCTCTGTCGGTGTCAAAACCGGCGGATCTCGGGTAGGGGGTCCCGATCTGTGCGTCTTAGGCTGATGGTAACAGGAAGCAAGGGACACAATGTTTACCCAGGTTCGGGCCCTCTTGATGGAGGTAAAACCCTACTTCCTGCTTGATTAATATTGAAGATATGAGTAGTACAAGAGTAGATCTACCACGAGATCGTAGAGGCTAAACCCTAGGAGCTAGCCTATGATGGTATGATTGTAATTGTGATCAGCCTTCTAAGGACCAACCTCTTCGGTTTATATAGACACCGGAGAAGTCTAGGGTTTACATGGAGTCGGTTACAAGGAAGGAAATATAATATCCGGATCGCCAAGCTTGTCTTCCACGCAAAGGAGAGTCCTATCCGGACACGGACCGGAGTCTTGAGTCTTGTATCTTCATGCTTCAATAGTCCGGACGATGTATGTAGTCCGGCTGTCCGGATACCCCCTAATCCAGGACTTCCTCAGTAGCCCCTGAACCAGGCTTCAATGACGGTGAGTCCGGCGTGCAGTCTTGTCTTCGGCATTGCAAGGCGGGTTCCATCTCCGAATACGCCAATGTACCTATTACGACGAATAGTGTCCGGCATCTCATCAATGTTGTACTCCTTGGCTTCAGTGCCTCAATAATGACCATTTCCATGTGTCGAGCGAATGCGAGGAGTCGAGGCATTTTTGCATTTTCCACCCCCAATCCTTCGGGCTAACCATCTATTTGAAGAGACGGGGATTCCCAGATCCAAACCTCACTCTTCCTCCTCGAGCAAGCATCCAACAGAGCGCCCCAAAAAAACCATTCCAACATGGCCGGTTGTCGGTGTCAAAACCGGCGGATCTCGGGTAGGAGGTCCCGAACTGTGCGTCTAGGCGGATGGTAACAGGAGACAAGGGACACGATGTTTTTACCCAGGTTCGGGCCCTCTCGATGGAGGTAAAACCCTACTCCTGCTTGATTAATATTGATGACATGGGTAGTACAAGAGTGGATCTACCACGAGATCAGAGAGGCTAAACCCTAGAAGCTAGCCTATGGTATGATTGTTGTTCGTCCTACGGACTAAAACTCTCCAGTTTATATAGACACCGGAGAGGGCTAGGGTTACACAGAGTTGGTTACAATGGGAGGAGATCTTCATATCGTATCGCCAAGCTTGCCTTCCACGCCAAGGAAAGTCCCATCCGGACACGGGACGGAGTCTTCAATCTTGTATCTTCATAGTCCGGGAGTCCGGCCAAAGGTCATAGTCCGGCCATCCGGACACCCCCTAATCCAGGACTCCCTCAGTAGCCCCCGAACCTAGCTTCAATGACGATAAGTCTGGCGCGCAAGTTGTCTTCGGCATTGCAAGGCGGGTTCTTCTTCAAATTCCCTGTACCCGTCGAATAGTGTCTGGCTTCTAGTGCATGCTGCCCTCCTCGGCTTCTGTGCCCCATAATGACCATCTTCCACGTGTCAAACGAATGCAAAAAGCCAGGGGATTTTTTCATTTACCCCCCCCCCCCGGTTGCGTTAATGAATCGCCCATAAAAGAGATGGGGATTTAGATCCAATTCACACCATCTTCCCTCCGCGAGCCTTCATCAGAGTGCCTTCGACAGAGATCCATTCCATCATGGCCGGTCGGTGCAGCTCCTCCTCTCGCCTCTCCAACCCTCGGCCCAGAGATTGGGGGCGGTGTTCCGTCCCGCATAGCGAGCTAGTAGTGATTCAGTCCAAGGGGCTTCTCCCCCCAGCATATATGGTCCCAGTTCGAGCCGGGATTGCTGCCTATAGCGGCGGAGAGCAGGCGGAGAGCGTCCCCAATCCCTCTCAAGGAGAGCGGGTATGCCTAGTCCCTTATTTTATGAGAGGACTCGAATTTCCAATTCATCCGTTTCTCCGAGGGTTGCTGGAGTTCTACAGCCTCCAGCTACACAACCTTACGCCCGCCTCCATTATGCACATTGCGGGCTTCGTGGCCCTCTGCGAGCTATTCTTGGGCGTTGAGGCCCATTTCGCGCTGTGGAAGAGGTTGTTTTGCCTCGTGCCCCATTCTCAGGAGGGGTCTATTTATCAAGTGGGCGGAGCCAAACTATGGCGCATCACCGGGACCGGATATCTATCCGGTACCCCAAAGAGGACGTCCGAGGACTGGCCCTCGGAGTGGTTCTATATAGATGACGTCCCCCTGCCGGACCCTGTATGTGGGATTTCAATGGGGAGGACGACGCCACCCGGTGCGGTCGTAAGGGGCCAGATTCGGCCGCCACTTTAACGAGAATCTTATCCACTTTGTACAAGGGAGAAGAAGAGGAATTCCTCCGTGCCAACCCGGAGGGCGGATTCTCCATGTACAATCCTCCCAGTTGGGTGAGCGAACATTTTCACCTGCCGAGCCGCTTTCAAAATTCCCGTAATTGAGTACTTAGTCTAACAATGTTAACGCAGGAGCTGCGCCAGACTGTGAAGGAGATAAACAGCCCTCCTCCACAACCCGAGGACCCGGAACGGTCCCTCGATCCGGACTCCCAAGAGGATCCGGACTTATGTGTGGAGTTAATTGACGGGGTGTTGCATCAATTGAGTAGGGATAACACCCTAGTGGCCATTATGGTCGACTATCCCAGACTACTTCCAGCCTCAAAGGTAACCGAGACCGAAGTCCCCGTATTTTTAAGGAGATCCATCCATGCTTTATCTTGAATGTCGTGAACTAATAGTGTTTCGTTTCGCAGGGTAAATCCTTGAGGCGGAAGGCCGAGCCCGCGGTGGGCAGCCAACAAGGGCCGCTGAAGCCAGGCGGGCCAAAAAGAAGTGCGGACCAGATCGAGATTCCGGCGCAATGGTACGGCGTACAAATTTAACGCCTAGGGTTTATGCCCTTGAGTCTTACTAACACTCATGATTTTCTTAGAAAGAAGAGAGCCCGCCGGACTATATCCGCTGGCCAAGGTTCAAGGCCGGGTCCGGAAGCAGAGACGGGCACGGGGCGCACCTCGAGCATTCCTCCGACAGAGGATGCAGACGGGCTATCTGCCACCAATTCAGAGGTGGAGAGTGCCCTGAACCACAGGCGTCGTCGGACTGTTCTTCGTGACGCATGTTTTTCCCCAGAGGCGTTGGATGCCTTTAATACAGGAGATGCGTATCTCCGTGCCGCTCAAAATGGTCTAGCCAGAGCCACAGAGCAGTATGTAAAAGACATACAAGTGAGGAAAATTGAAGGTTATATATGTCAGTAGCCCCCGAGACTTGAAACAGTGAAGATAACTATTTTAAGGATCATGTGCTATGCAGTGTCTTACAAAGAAGAATACGCAACTGTCCCCGGAGCTTGAAGAGTGCAAGGCCCAACTCGAGGCCGCACTGGCCACTTCAGAAAATGCCAAGGAGACGCCCTCAGGTAATATATGCTTCGAAAGATAATTCTGTTATGAAGTGCGGCAAGTGTGCAACTCTGACTATAATAGTGCAGATGGGGCCGGAGTAAATCCAGACAAGCAACAACTCCTACGCCAACTAAAGGCTGGCGAGAGCGTGCTGACAAGGGTGAGGCAAGAGAAGAACAAACTTCAAGACGCCAATACCCAGCTGGGCGAGGAACTAAAGGATGTTCTTATTCAGCTGGCTGCTTCCGTAAAGGAGAATCGGCGACTTCGACGCGGCATTTTTAGTAAGTGCTTGAACAAATCTTCGAAAAAATAATTCGGCGAGGAAGTCGATTAACAGAGCTATGTCTGTAGGTCTGCTGACAGGTCGTCATGCGGAGGAAATGCCCGGTTCAACGGGAGACCTTCTTCCCGAGCTGTTGCAACTGCACGAACGAGTTCGGCAGGCAATGCAGAGCGTCATTCAGGCTATGTGGCCATCCCTCTCCATGCCCGAAGGCCTTGGGGAGCTTACAAAGAAGCTGGAGGGAGTGCGGCAGCGCTTCCGGTTGTGGAAGATTATCGGCCTGCCGTCAAGGTGCCAGGGAGGCCTGGGCCATGGTGAAGACTCGGTACACGAAGGCTGACCCAGACCACATGGCCGAGGTCGGCCCTATGGGTCCTGACAGAAAGGAGATCCCTGTCAGCTTAGTATATGGCCAGGTAGAGTTGGCTGCAAAGTATTCCCAACAGAACTATAAATTAGACCGTCTGTTGGATGGTATTGAAGAAGAATATACCGAGTCGGATTGACTCTGTAATTTAAAATGACATAAAAAATGCCTTCTAGCTGGATTGTAGATCGTTTGTCTTTGCGGACCTTTTCGCTTCGACCTCTGGACCCTATAGTCCGGAGTGTGTCCGAATACCCTCTCGATTATGTAAGAACTGGGGCATGCATGGAGATAAGGCGTAGGGGTCATAATTGCTTTAGCATACAAGTGCCCAACTAGTTATGTTATATTACATGGTTAGTAAGAAACATCTTCCAGGGAGAATAGTTCCGTTAGGGGTTCCTTTCCCTGGGAGGCATGCCCTAAAGTGCATGTCCGAACTGCTAAAAAGAGCAGAAAAGCATCTGGGGGCAGATAAATAAACATGAAATATCATCTTTTAGTTCACCGACCGAATATTCCCTTAAGAACGCTAGCTTTTGGCTTCACCCAGTCTGAGGTACACATCCGGCTGACCCGGCAGTAACAATCGCATAGGTGCTCCCTTTACCACCTAGCCGAACGAACGGGGACGTAGGGGTAAGCACAGGAGCCAGGCAACCCAGCTTGGCCAAAACTTAAGTCATATCGATGCATATAATGGTGTATAAAAGGTTCATGCGGAAGTGTCACACATGTTTTGGGCATGAGGCCCGTTTTATATAAACTTCTGATAAAGAAGCCCCCAGGTATGATGAGCGCGGGTGGCGCGTCAAGTATGTGCGAACAACGCACATGCAAGCCCCTAAGGGCTTGGGAGAAAAAAGGTTGGGAGAGGGAGCGAAATCCCGGACAGCTAATGTGAAAAAATAAAAATAAAAATAAAAAGGGGACAAAGGAAGGAGACGAACATGGAGTCCGGCGCTAGGCGTAGAATCTTCGTAGGCGTGCTGCGTTCCATGGGTTCGGCTCGAGTCGGTTGTCCGATGCGTTTCGCAGACGGTATGCTCCACCAGTCAGTACTTGTTCGATTATGAAGGGACCCTCCCATTTGGGCTTTAGTTTGTCCTTTTTCTTGTCCGGCAGGCGTAGAACTAGTTCACCAACATTATAAGTTTTGGCCCGTACTTCTCTACTTTGATATCTTCGAGCCTGCTGTTGATAGAATGCGGAACGAGCTTTTGCCACGTCGCGCTCCTCATCCAATGCGTCCAAGCTGTCCTGCCGATCGAGCTCGGCTTCTCTTTCTTCGTACATGCGCACTCAAGGTGAGTCATGAATTATTTCGCATGGTAGTACTGCCTCTGCACCGTATACCATAAAAAATGGTGTGAATCCGGTAGTGCGATTCGGCGTGGTCCGCAGCCCCCAAAGTACGGAGTCAAGCTCCTCGACCCAGTGTGTGTTAGATTCCTTGAGGGATCGCACTAGTCTGGGTTTGATGCCGCTCATAATGAGAATGTTGGCTCGCTCGACTTGACCATTGGTTTGAGGGTGATAGACTAAAGCGTAGTCGAGCTTAATGCCCATGTTTTTGCACCAGGCTTTAACTTCATCGGCCGTGAAGTTTGTGCCGCTGTCAGTTATGATGCTGTGGGGGACGCCGTAATGGTGTACGACCTCGGATATGAAGTCTATCACCGGTCCGAATTCGGTCGTCTTTACAGGCTTGGCCTCTATCCATTTGGTGAATTTGTCCACCATGACCAGTAGATATTTTTGCTTGTGGGTTCCTCCTTTAAGGGGTCCAACCATATCAAGCCCCCAGACCGAAAAAGGCCAGGTAATGGGTATAGTTTGTAGGGCGGTAGGCGGCATGTGGCTTTGGTTGGCGAATAACTGGCAACCGACGCATCGCTGCACTAAGTCCTGAGCGTCTGCCCGGGCCACTGGCCAATAAAATCTGGTACGGAAGGCCTTGCTTACAAGGGCCCGGGCTGCTTCGTGGTGCCCGCCAAGTCCGGCATGAATTTCAGCCAGAAGGTCTCGCCCTTCCTCTTTGGAGATACACCTTTGAAGGACTCCGGTTGTGCTTTTCTTATGAAGCTCTCCCTCATGGACTTTGTAGGCTTTAGATCGCCGCACTATGCAGCGGGCCTTGTTTTGGTCCTCGGGAAGTTCCTGCCTAGTTAGGTAGGCTAGGAATGGTTCTGTCCACGGGGCAATGACTGCCATTATTGTGTGGGCTGACGGTATTGTTTCGTTGGCGGAGCCACCGACTGTGTCAGAGTGTTCGGTGAGGGGCAGTGCGGTTGTGTCCGGGCTATTGTTTCCGGACTCTCCCTCCCATGATACGGATGGCTTGAACAGCCTCTCTAGGAAGATGTTGGGAGGGACGGCATCGCGCTTGGCGCTGATGCGTGCTAACCCGTTTGTTGCCTGGTTATTCTCCCGGGCTATGTGATGAAATTCGATCCCCTCAAACCGAGCTGACATCTTTAAGACGGCATTGCGGTAAGCTGCCATTTTCGGATCCTTGGCGTCGAAGTCTCCATTTATTTGGGATATTGCGAGGTTTGAATCCCCGCGGACCTCTAGGCGCTGAATGCCCATGGAGACTGCCATCCGGAGACCATGTAGAAGGGCCTCGTATTCGGCTGCGTTGTTGGAATCCGTGTACATTATCTGAAGTATGTATTGGACTGTATCTCCGGTTGGGGA
Source organism: Triticum dicoccoides (assembly GCF_002162155.2). Lineage (NCBI taxonomy): Eukaryota > Viridiplantae > Streptophyta > Magnoliopsida > Poales > Poaceae > Triticum > Triticum dicoccoides. Next base: position 435,557,709 of record NC_041389.1, on the reverse strand, counting down.
CGTCAGAACGACGCCAGCCCCCAGGCCAGCCAACGTTTTGGAGCCGTCGAAATGCATGATCCAGTTGGAGTATGCGCCGTACTCTTTAGGGAGCTCGGCTTCAGTCCATTCAATGATGAAGTCGGCCAAAACCTGCGACTTAATAGCTCGCCTTGGCTTGTAAGTTATGTCGAACGGGAGGAGCTCGATGGCCCATTTGGCAATCCAGCCCGTTGCGTCGCGGTTGTTTATAATATCATTAAGAGGTACTTCGGATGCTACTGTTATTGAACACTCTTGAAAATAGTGTCGCAGCTTCCGGGATGCCATGAACACTACGTATGCTATCTTTTGATAATGCGGGTACCGTGACTTGCATGGAGTTAGGACAGTGGACACGTAGTAAACTGGTTTTTGGAAAGGGAACTTGTGTCCGTCCGTTTCTCGTTCGACGACGAGCACCGCGCTTACAACTTGATGGGTTGCCGCGATGTATAATAGCATTGGTTCGCCCGTGTTGGGCACGGCCAGGACCGGATTTGTTGCCAGTATGGCTTTTATTTCTTCGAGTCCGGCCGTGGCGGCATCCGTCCACTCGAAATGTTCGGTGCACCGCAGGAGGCGATGGAGGGGTAATGCCTTTTCTCCTAAGTGGGAGATAAAGCGGCTTAGAGCCGCCACACATCCTGTCAATTTTTGTATTTGTTTGAGGTCTTTTGGGGTATCCAATTGTGACAGAGCTCGGATCTTGGCTGGGTTTGCTTCAATTCCTCTACCGGATACGATGAAGCCCAAGAGCTTTCCGGCTGGTACGCCGAAAACGCATTTTTCCGGGTTGAGCTTAATGTCATATGTTCGGAGATTGTCGAACGTGAGCCTCAAGTCGTCTACTAGAGTATCGATGTGTTTGGTTTTGACGACCACGTCATCTATGTATGCTTCAACTGTTTTGCCGATCTGGTTGGCCAGACATGTCTGAATCATGCGCTTATATGTTGCGCCGGCGTTTTTGAGCCCGAAGGGCATCGTGTTGAAGCAGAATGGGCCGTATGGGATGATGAATGCCGTTGCGGCTTGGTCTGACTCTGCCATCTTGATTTGGTGGTAGCCAGAGTATGCATCAAGGAAATGCAATGAGTCGTGTCCTGCGGTGGCGTCGATGATTTGATCAATTCGGGGGAGCGGGAAAGGATCCTTTGGGCAGGCCTTATTTAGGTCTTTGAAATCGACACATAGGCGCCAGGATTTGTCCTTCTTTGGTACCATCACCAGGTTTGCTAGCTAGTCCGGATGTTTTATATCTCTGATGAATCCGGCTTCCAGTAGTTTTGCTAGCTCTTCTCCCATGGCTTGTCTCTTGGGTTCGGAGAAACGCCGCAGAGTCTGCTTAACGGGCTTAAACCCTTTTAGGATGTTCAGGCTGTGCTCAGCCAGCCTGCGTGGGATTCCTGGCATGTCTGAAGGGTGCTAGGCAAAAATGTCCCAATTTTCTCGCAGGAATTCTCTGAGTGCGGCATCTACATCGGGTTTTAGTTGTGCCCCGATGGAGGCCCTTTTTGTGGGGTCCATTGGATGGACTTGGAATTTGACTATTTCGTCCGCTGGTTTGAAAGAGGCGGACTTGGATCTCTTATCTAGTATCACATCGTCCCTGTCCACCGTGGAGCGCAACGCAGTTAGTTCCTCGGCCGCTAGGGCTTCGGATAATGCCTCCAGGGCCAGTGTGGCTGTCTTGTTTTCGGCGCGGAGTGCTGTGTCCGGATCACTTGCAAGAGTGATGATTCCGGTGGGTCCGGGTATTTTGAGCTTCATGTACCCATAATGGGGTATGGCTTGAAAAATTGTAAATGCTTCTCGCCCTAGCAGAGCGTGGTATCCGCTGCTGAACAGGGCCACTTGAAATGTGACCTCCTCGGATCTGTAATTATCCGGCGTGCCAAACACCACATCCAGTGTGATTTCCCCTGAACAGCACGCTTCCCGACTTGGTATTATTCCTCTGAAGGTTGTGTTGCTTCGCTCAATGCGGCTCCAGTCTATTTCCATTTTTCGCAGGGTTTTCGCGTAGATGAGGTTAAGTCCGCTACCGCCGTCCATGAGTACCTTTGTAAGTCGGAAGCTGTCCACTATCGGACTGAGGACCAATGCGGCTGGTGCTCGGGCTTTTCGGAATTTAGGTTCGTCACTAGAATTAAAAGTAATAGCCGTGTCACTCCATGGGTTTATTGTTGCTACTTGGTAGACTTTGGTAAGGTTGCGGAGGGTTCGTTTCCTCGCATTGTTTGATGCGAAGGTCTCGAAGACTGTCGACACCGTACTGGCATTTCTGGGGTGGTGTTCCTCGGATTCTGGAGTTAGAAGCTCCTCGCCACTTTTGGCCACCTGCCGGAGTATCCAACATGCTCTAAGGCTGTGAATTGGTGTGACTTCCCCTAAACTATGAATTTTACAGGGTCCATTGAGCCATCCCTCCAGTACGGTCCTATACCCTATAGAGGTTTTTTTTTATGTTTGGCTCAGGTGCCTGGCGATAATACGCCCTTTTGTTTCAGACTCGTGTTGTATTCAGGGCCGGATTGTCCCAGAATTTATCTTCGGTTTTCCGAACGCTTTCTGTCGCACAGTACTTTCGTACTATGGATGTCAAGTCGGCGAAGCGTGTAATTTCGCGGTGACTTATGGCGTTGAGGATTCCGATGTCCGTGCAGTTGTTACAGAAGAATGAAATTGCTTCTTCCTCACGGCAGTCCTTTATCCTGTTCATAACCAGGAGGAATCTGGCCCAATAGTGGTGTACTGTTTCCCCGGGCACTTGCCGTATTTGGGATAAATCCCTTATAGTTGGGTGGGCGGGTGGAGAACCTTGCCCGATAAAAGATTCAGGGGCCAAGAAGTTTCCGAATTCAGAAGCTTGCTTTCTTGGACATTATTCAATGAATCAGGCCTGCTGCCTGACTTTAGGTTCGGGACTTGGGCAACATCCTCCCCTCCGTGGGTATCCGGCTTGGAGGGGTCGGGAATCCGGACACATCTGGTCCTTAGAGCGGGCGAAGATGCGCCGCATTGTTCTTCCACCACTTCAACATGGTGGGTGACCTGGGGAGAGTCGATCTCTCTCTGATTGGGTTTAAGCCCAATCTGGCCGTAATCTGTAGCGACTCCCAAGGCGGCAATGCGATCCAGGAGCTCATTCAGGGAAGAGAGCTCCGTCGGATCTAACTGCTCGGCGAGTTCCAAGCTGATGTAAAGATTGCTTTCGATGGCCTGAGAGGTCATCGTCGGCGCGGCGACCGAACAGGCGGTCATCAAAAACCTGCCTAGCCGGAGAGTTTGACCGACAGCCAAAGCTCCTTTAGCGACAGTGCCGTCTTTAAAGACGGGGTGCGGCATCCTTCCTGACGGTGACGACACAGAGGAACTCTCAATGAAAGCACCAATGTCGATGTCAAAACCGACGGATCTCGGGTAGGGGGTCCCAAACTATGCATCTAGGCGGATGGTAACAGGAGACAAGGGACATGATGTTTTTACCCAGGTTCGGGCCCTCTCGATGGAGGTAAAACCCTACTCCTGCTTGATTAATATTGATGACATGGGTAGTACAAGAGTGGATCTACCACGAGATCAGAGAGGCTAAACCCTAGAAGCTAGCCTATGGTATGATTGTTGTTCGTCCTACGGACTAAAACTCTCCGGTTTATATAGACACCGGAGAGGGCTAGGGTTACACGGAGTCGGTTACAATGGGAGGAGATCTTCATATCGTATCTCCAAGCTTGCCTTCCACGCCAAGGAAAGTCCCATCCGGACACGAGACGGAGTCTTCAATCTTGTATCTTCATAGTCCGGGAGTCCGGCCAAAGGTCATAGTCCGGCCATCCGGACACCCCCTAATCCAGGACTCCCTCACCGGTCGTCGCAGCTCTTCTGCTCACTCCCCTTGCCCCAAGCCAGGGGACTGGGGAGAGTGTTCAGTTCCTCATAGCCGTTTGATAGAGTTACAAACCCAAGGGCTTCTCCCGCTGGCGTTCATGGTCCCCGTCCGAGCCGGAATAGCAACCTATAATGGCGGGGAACAAGCGGAGAGATCCCCTAATCCGTCTCTAGAGGAGCGAATATGCCTCATTCCGCATCTGTTAAGGGGCGTCGGGTTTCCTATTCATCTGTTCCTTCGCGGGCTCCTGGAGTTCTACGGCCTCCAGTTGCACAATTTTACCCCAGCTTCCGTACTACATATAGCAGGGTATGTCGCCCTTTGTGAGCTATTTCTAGGCTGCGAGGCTCATTTCGGTTTATGGAAGAAGTTGTTCTGCCTTGTCCCCCGCAACCAGGGAGAGTCCCTATGTCAAGTGGGTGGGGCCGAAGTATGGTGTATCGCCGAGACCAGATACCTATCCGGCACTCCCAAGAAGGCACCAGAGAACTGGCCTTTAGAGTGGTTTTATATTGACGATGTTCCCCTTCCGGATCCAGTCCGGACAGGACTCCCCAAGTTCAGTAACGCCCCGCCGAGGGCACGTCTAAGCTGGCGCCCCCGAGGCCCCCAAGAAGAGGATACCAGGGAAATACATTTCCTGATGAGCAGGATAAAGTTACTGGCCAAATCTGGACTGACGATAGTCGAGGTCATGGCAATATGCATAATGCGGGGAGTGCAACTGCTTCAATATCAGGGCAATCCCATGTGGCATTTCAACGGGGAAGACGATGCCACCCGTTGTGGTCGTAAGGGTCCGGACTCCGCCACTGTTCTGGCAAGGATACTGTCTGATTTATACAAAGGAGAAGAGGAAGACTTCCTTCACATCAAACCGCGGGACGAATTCTCCATGTACAATCCCCCAAACTGGGTATGTCGTCATTCATTTTCCCGCTTCACTTATTGTGGCGTTCTTCGCTAAGATTACCTACCTCGATATTTTCGAGCAGGAACTGAGGAGGGCCGTAGAAGGAATCTCCAGCCCTTCCCCGCAGCCACAGGACCCCGAAAGGGCCCTGGATCCAGGACTCAAAGAAGACCCGGATATGGCCGTGGAGCTTGTTAACGGGATATTTTATCGGGCGAGCCGTGACGGCGCCTCAGTGGCTATTACTGCCGATTATCCTGGACTTCTACCTTCGTTGCGTGTAAGCCAAGCCGAAGACTCGATCCTCCAAAGAGGACTCTTTCCTGATGTCATGCCTTATCCCTAGGGACCCGTCAGCCATAGGCGTCCAGATTTGGTAGCTCAAGAGGAAGGTGGCTATGGCCGACGCGCCGCTACAGAGGTAAGGAAACAACCTGTCATGTAATTATTGTTATTTGAAGTATAACAGCGCCCTTTACATCCTGGCAGGAAGACGAGTATCCGGACTATATCCGGGGATCCTGCCAATCACGCCTCCACCAGTCGGGTTCCAGAACCGGCTTCAAGAGAGGAGGCGGACGTGGGGCCGATGCCGCATAGTCCTCCGACAGAGGACGCAGATATGCTCTCTGCCACAAATTCCGAAGTAGAAAGCGCCATGAATCACCAGCGTCGACGGGTCGTGCTTCGCAACAACATCTTTTCCGAAGAGGCATTTAATGCTTTCAATTCGGGAGACGCATACATCCGAGCTGCTCAAGGCGGGCTTGCCCGGGCGACGGACCAGTATACCAAAGATATACGGGTAAGAAAGTTTGATAAGCATGTATAACAGTAGCCCCTGAGACTTGAAACGGTTGGAACAATTGTTTTAAGGATCAATTTATGCGCAGGTTCTTGTAGATAAGAATGAGCAATTGTCTCGGGGGCTAGAGGGGTGCAAGACCCAACTGAGGGCCACGGTTGCCAAGCTAGAGGAATCCCAGAAGGCCTCATCTGGTAACATTTTTCTCGATTGTACGAAAATGCACCAGTTAGTAAGTGGCTAGTATGATGAATTTAACAGAAAATTCTGCAGATAACCCCGGGGTAAATCCGGAGGGCGGAAGGGATGACGAGTCGCATCTCCAGAGGCAGCTAAGGGCTGGCGAGCGCATTCTCACGCAAGTTAAGCAGGAGAAGAATAATCTTCAAGATGCCAATGTTCGGCTGGACGTGGAATTGAAAGACGTCCGCGCGCAGCTGGCGGACTCCGTGAAGGAGAACAAAAGGCTTCGCCGCGGTATTTATGGTAAGTGCCTAAACGAACTGTAGCATAGTTCGGCGAGGAAGTATATTGAAAGAGTTTTGCTTGTAGGAATGTTAACGGGTCGCCCTGAGGAGGAGATGCCCGCATCTGCAGGCGATTTACTGCAAGAACTCTCACAACTGCATGAGTGAGCTCGGCAGGCGATGCAGGGCGTTGCGCAGGCTTTGTGGCCATCAAGCTTCCTACCGAATGGCATGGGGGAGCTTGTGGACATGCTTCAAGGAGCACGGCGGCGCTTCCGATTGTGGAAGATGTCAGCCTGCCGGCAAGGTGCTAGAGAAGCATGGGCTATGGTGAAGACGCGCTACACCAAGCTGGACCCGAACCATATGGCCGAAGTCGGACCGGCAGGGCCGGATGGGCAAGAAATTCCCGTGAGTCTGGTATATGACCAGGTGGCGTTAGCCGCAAAGTATTCTCAACAGGATTGTAAGCTAGATAGCCTGTTGGATGGTATAGAGGAAGAATACAGTCAGTCCAAGTGACTGTGTAATTTCGATGGACATAAATGGCCCCTAGCCGGATTAAAATCATTTGTCATGGCGGACCTTTTCGCTTCAGCCCCTGGATCCGACAGTCCGGGGTGTGTCCGAATACCCGCTCGGTTATAAAAAACTTGGGTATGCATGGAAACCAGGCGTAGGGGTCATAAGTGCTTGAACAGACAAGTACCCAACTAGTTATGTTATATTACATGGATAGTAAGAAACATCTTCCAGGGAGAATAGTTCCGTTAGGGGTTCCTTTCCCTGGGTAAGCATGCGACAACGCACATGTCCGGACTGCGAACCATGGCGCAGGATACAAAACTTCTGGGGATTTACGTTGTAATAAACGAATACATCTTTTGGTCACCGACCGAATATTCTCTTGAGGAAACTAGCTTTCGGCTTCACCCAGTCTGAGGTACACATCCGGCTGAACCGGCAGTAACAATCACAGAGGTGCTCCCCTTATTCCCTAGCCGAATTAACGGGAACGTAGGGCATAAACACAAGAGCCAGGCAACCCAGCTTGGCCACATCTTAAGTCATATCGATGCATATAATTGTGAAGAAAAGGCACATATTGAAAAAGAAATGCATATGTGATGGGCGAAAAGCCAATAAAGTAATTATTTTTAGCTTCCGTATAGGAACCCCCCAGGTATTTCTTACACACATAGTGCGGCCGGAGTGATCCGGAAGTCCACACTGTATTAAATACTTTGTGTGAAGAGGGAGAAAAATCGATAAAGGAAAAGGATGGAGCATAATTAAAAAGGAGGAGGTAAGGAGACAAACACTGAGTTCGGCGCTAGGCGTAGAATCTCCGGAGGCTGACCGCGTTCCATGGATTCGGCTCGAGTCTGTTATCGGACGCATTACGTAAGCGGTACGCTCCTCCGGTGAGAACTTTGTCGATGACGAAGGGACCTTCCCACTTGGGTTTGAGATTGTCCTTCTTCTTCTCCGGTAACCGTAGAACGAGCTCACCAATATTATAAGTTTTGGCCCGCACTTCTCTGCTTTGGTATCGTCGAGCCTATTGCTGATAGAATGCGGAACGGGCCTTTGCGACATCGCGCTCCTCCTCCAGGGCGACCAAGTTATCCTGCCGGTCTAACTCGGCTTCCTTCTCTTCGTACATGCGTACGCGTGGCGAATCATGTATTATGTCACAGGGTAATACTGCTTCCGTGCCGTACAGCATAAAAAATGGTGTATATCCGGTGGTGCGATTCGGCGTGGTCCGCAGCCCCCAGAGTACGGAGTCGAGCTCCTCGACCCAATGCGTGTCCGACTCTGTCAAGGATCGCACTAGTCTGGGTTTGATGCCGCTCATGATAAGACCGTTTACCCGTTCGACCTGGCCGTTTGTTTGGGGATGGTAGACGGAAGCGTAGTCGAGCTTAATGCCCATTTTGCCTCACCAAGCTTTCACTTCATCGGCTGTGGAATTTGACCCATTATCAGTGATGATGCTGTGGGGGACACCGTATCGGTGTACGACCCCGGATATAAAGTCTATTACTGGTCCGGATTCGGCCGTTTTGACTGGTTTGGCTTCTATCCATTTGGTGAACTTGTCTACCATGACCAATAAGTATTTTTTCTTGTGGCTTCCCCCTTTAAGGGGTCCAACCATATCCAGCCCCCAGACCGTGAAGGGCCAAGTTATGGGGATTGTTTGGAGAGCGGTAGGGGGCATATGACTCTGATTGGCAAAGAGGTGGCAACCGACGCAGTGTTGGACAAGGTCCTGTGCATCTGCTCGGGCCGTCGGCCAATAGAAACATGTACGAAAGGCCTTGCTGACTAGTGCTCGAGCTGCGGCGTGGTGCCCTCCCAGTCCGGCATGGATTTTAGCCAAGAGCTGCCACCCTTCCTCTTCGGAGATGCACCTTTGGAGCACTCCGGTCGCACTTTTCTTATAGAGTTCCCCTTCATGGACTTTGGAAGCTTTAGAACGCCGGACGATGCAGCGTGCTTCATTTTGGTCTTCGAGAAGCTCCTACCTATCTAGGTAGGCCAAGAAAGGCTCAGTCCACAGGGCGATGACAGCCATGATTTCGTGGGCCGAAGATGTTATTTCGGTGGTAGAGCCTCCGATTATGTCTGATAGTTTGGAATCTGGGGATGTATTCGGATCCGCGCTCGTATTGCCGGACTCCCCTTCCCATGCCACGGATGGCTTGAACAGCCTTTCCAGGAATATGTTAGGTGGGACAGGGTCGCGTTTAGCACCGATGCGGGCAAGGACGTCTGCCGCTTGATTGTTTTCTTGAGCCACATGGTGGAATTCGAGCCCCTCGAACCGAGCTGACATTGTAAGGACGGCATTACGGTAGGCCGCCATTTTCGGATCCTTGGCATCAAAGTCTCCGTTTATTTGTGATATTGTGAGGTTTGAATCCCCGCGCACCTCTAGGCGTTGAATGCCCATAGAGACTGCCATCCTAAGACCGTGCAACAGAGCCTCATATTCGGCTGCATTGTTGGAGTCTGTGTATAATATTTGGAGGACGTATTGGACCGTGTCTCTGGTGGGAGACATCAGGACTACACCTGCTCCCAATCCGGCCAGCATTTTAGAGCCGTCGAAGTCCATGATCCAGTTATAGTACGCGCCGTACTCTTTAGGGAGTTCAGCTTCTGTCCATTCGGCGACAAAGTCAGCTAATACTTGCGACTTGATGGCCCGCCGAGGCTTGTATGTTATGTCGAACGGGAGGAGCTCGATGGACCATTTAGCGATCCGTCCCGTGGCATCGCGATTATTTATTATATCGTTTAGTGGTACTTCGGAGGCCACCATAATCAAACACTCTTGAAAGTAGTGTCATAGCTTTCGGGATGCCATGAAGACCGCGGATGCTATTTTTTGATAGTGTGGGTATCGGCATTTGCATGGGGTGAGGACCGTGGATACGTAATAAACCGGCTTCTGTAGCGGGAATTTGTATCCGTCAACCTCTCGTTCGACGACGAGTACTGCGCTTACAACTTGATGTGTTGCAGCTATGTACAGCAGCATAAGTTCGCCAATATTTGGCGCTGTTAGGACTGGATTATTGGCTAATAAGGTCTTTATTTCATCGACTCCAGCCGCGGCTGCATCCGTCCACACGAAGTGCTCAATGCGCCGAAGAAGGCGGTAAAGAGGTAATGCCTTTTCTCCTAACCTGGAGATAAAGCGGCTCAGAGCAGCCACGCATCCAGCTAGTTTCTGGATGTGTTTGAGGTCTATTGGTATAGCCAACTATGACAAAGCTCGGATTTTTGCCGGATTAGCTTCAAATCCTCTATTGGAAACGATGAAGCACGTCAGTTTTCCAGAGGGGACGCCAAAAACGCATTTTTCTGGATTCAGCTTGATGTCGTATGTTCGGAGGTTGTCGAATGTAAGCCTCAAGTCATCTATTAGAGTTTTGACGTGTCTTGTTTTTATGACTGCGTCGTCTACGTATGCCTCCACTGTTTTGCCCATTTGCTTTTCTAGACATGTTTGAATCATGCGTTGATAGGTTGCGCCGGCATTATTAAGCCCGAGGCATAGTGTTGAAGCAGAAAGGACCAAATGGCGTTATGAAAGCTGTTGCAGCTTGGTCGGACTCTACCATCTTTATTTGATAGTATCCAGAGTATGCGTCGAGGAAACACAGCGAGTCGTGTCCTGCTGTGGCGTCGATGATTTGATCGATGCGAGGGAGGGGAAAGGGATCCTTGGGGCAAGCCTTGTTGAGGTCTTTGAAGTCGACACACAGGCGCCAGGATTTGTCCTTCTTTGGTACCATTACCAAGTTCGCCAGCCAACCCGGATGCTTGATATCTCTGATGAATCCGGCCTCAAGTAGCTTGGCTAGCTCTTCCCCCATGGCTTGCCGTTTGGGCTCTGAAAATCGCCTTAGGGTCTGTTTAACAGGTTTGTATCCCTTTAGTATGTTAAGGCTATGTTCAGCCAATCCGCGCGGGATGCCCGGCATGTCCGATGGGTGCCAGGAGAAAATGTCCCAGTTCTCGCATAAGAAGTCTCGCAGTGCGGCGTCCATAGCGGGGCTCAACTGTGTCCCGATGGAGGCTATCTTCGTCGGGTCCGTTGGATGGACTTGGAATTTGACTATCTCATATGCGGGTTTAAACGAGGTGGACTTGGGTCGCTTGTCGAGTATCACGTCGTCCCTGTCCACGGTAGCACGCAGTGTTGTTAATTCTTCGGCTGCTAGGGCTTCGGATAATGTTTCCAAGGCTAGTGCTGCAGTTTTGTTTTCAGCGCGGAGTGCGACGTCCGGATCACTGGCTAGAGTGATAATTCCATTGGGTCCGGGCATTTTAAGCTGCATGTACCCGTAATGGGGTATAGCTTGAAAGCTTGCAAACGCGTCCCGCCCTAGAAGGGCGTGGTATCCGCTGCTGAAAGGAGCCACTTGGAATGTGATTTCTTCGGACCTGTAATTCTCTGGGGTGTCGAATACCAGATCGAGTGTGATTTTTCCCGCACACCATGCTTCCCGACTAGGGATGATTCCCCTGAAGGTCATGCCGCTTTGTTCAATGCGGCTTTTATCAATTCCATCTTCTTGAGTGTTTCTTCGTAGATCAAATTTAATCCGCTTCCGCTGTCCATGAGTAATTTAGTGAGCCGAAAGCCGTCCACTATTGGGCTAAGGACCAGAGCGGCTGGTGCCCGGATGGTCTGGAATTGGGGTTCGTCACTAGCATTGAAAGTTATAGCAGTGTTGTTCCATGGATTTATTTTTGCCACATGGCAGATTCCAGCGGGGCTTCGATGGGCTCGCTTGCGCCTATTGTTTGAGGCGAAAGTCTTGAAGACTGTTAGCACCGTGTTGTGTTCGTTGGCGGGATGTTGTTCTGCTTTATGGCTCACGAGGAGATCCTCGCCACTTTTTGCTACCTGCCGGAGTATCCAACATGCCCTAAGTCTATGGGTTGGTGTTGCGGCCGGCGTACTGTGAAGCTTACATGGCCCATTGAGCCATTCTTCCAATACGGTTCCACGCCCTGGGGCGGGTTTCGACTTCTTGGGGATTGGATCGGCCGACCTTCGAGAGTTCGACCGTTTAGTTCGGACAAAGGTTCTGGTGAGGGCCGTACTATCCCAAAATTCCGTTTTGGTTTTCTAGGCGCTTTCCATCGCACAGTACTTCTGTACTATGGTTGCCAAGTCCGCAAAGTTTACTATGTCACGGCGGCTTATAGCATTAAGGAGTCCTTTGTTCATGCAGTTTTTGCAGAAAAGTGAGACTATGTCCTCCTCGTGGCAACCCTTGACCTTGTTAAGCGCAAGGAGGAATCTGGCCCAGTAACGATGTACTGTCTTCTGGGGCTCTTGCCTGATGCGGGAGAGACGGTTTAAGTCCAGGTGAGTGTCGTTGGCTGAATCCGGATTTTGATCCGGTCTAACACCCGAGGGCATGGGAGGTTCCGAGCCTGACAGCTCGGGATCCGGAGTGTTGCCCAATCTCTTCGGCCCAATGCCCGATTCTAAGTCCGGGACCCGGGTCATGTCTTCCTCTGAGCAGGTGTTCGGTTCACAGAGTTTGGTGATCCGGACATAATTCGTCCTTAGAGTTGAGGGGCAACCCGTGTGTGGTTCCTCCACTACCGCTATCTCATGGGTGGCCGGCGGGGATCTAATGTCCCTTCGGTCGGGTTTAAGCCCAATCTGGTCACAGTCCGTAGCGACTCCCAAAGCGGCGATCCGATCCAAGAGCTCATTAAGAGAGGAGAGCTCTATCGAATCCATCTGTTCAGCAAGCTCCTAATTGATACGAAGGTTATGCGTGATGACCCGAGAGGCCATCGTTGGCGCGACAGCTGATGGGGCGGCCATAATGAAGCCGCCAAGTCAGAGAATTTGGCCTACAGCCAGCGCTCCCCCAGAGATGATGCTGTCCTTGATAACGAGACGAGCCATCGAGCCTTGCAGCGATGACACAGAGGAACTCTCAACGAAAGCACCAATGTCGGTTTCAAAACCGGTGGATCTCGGGTAGGGGGTCACGATCTGTGCGTCTTAGGCTGATGGTAACAGGAAGCAAGGGACACAATGTTTACCCAGGTTCGGGCCCTCTCGGTGGAGGTAAAACCCTACTTCCTGCTTGATTAATATTGAAGATATGAGTAGTACAAGAGTAGATCTACCACGAGATCATAGAGGCTAAACCCTAGGAGCTAGCCGATGATGGTATGATTGTAATTGTGATCGGCCTTCTAAGGACCAACCTCTCCGGTTTATATAGACACCAGAGAGGGCTAGGGTTTAAATGGAGTCGGTTATAAGGAAGGAAATATAATATCCGGATCGCCAAGCTTGTCTTCCACGCAAAGGAGAGTCCTATCCGGACACGGGCCGGAGTCTTGAGTCTTGTATCTTCATGCTTCAATAGCCCGGACGATGTATGTAGTCCGGCTGTCCGGATACCCCCTAATCCAGGACTCCCTCAGGCTCCACCCATGAAGGGTCCACGAAGAAGCAACCTTGTCTATCCCACCATGGCCATCGCCCACGAAGGACTTGCCTCACTTGGGTAGATCTTCACGAAGTATGCGATCTCCTTGCCCTTACAAACTCCTTGGTTCAACTCCACAATCTTGATGGAGGCTCCCAAGTGACACCTAACCAATCTAGGAGATAGCACTCTCCAAAAGGTAATAGATGGTGTATTGACGATGAACTCCTTCCTCTTGTGCTTCAAATGATAGTCTCCCCAATACTCAACTCTCTCTCATAGATTTGGTTATGGTGGAAAGATGATTTGAGTGGAAAGCAACTTGGGGAAGGTTAGAGATCAAGATTCTTGTGTTAGGATTGGAATGTCTTGGTCTCAACACATGAGTAGGTGGTTCTCTCTCAGAAAATGAGTAGTGGAAGTGTGGGCACATTTTGATGGCTCTCTCTCTGATGAAGAAGGGGGTGGTGTATATATAGCCTCCACACAAAATCTAACCGTTACACATAATTTACCAAACTCGGTGGGACCGACCTGGTTCAAAATGTGAACGTTAGGCTTTTCGGTGGGACCGACAATATCAACTCGGTGGGACCGATGCGCTAGGGTTAGGGCAAAACCTCATCTCAGTGAGACCGATCACATGAACTCGGTGAGACCGATTTCAGTAATAAGCAAACAAAGACTTGGTCCAACAAACTCGGTGGGACCGACCGCTCATTTCGGTGAAACTGAAACATTATGAAAAGGAAACAGAGAGTTTGCATTGTGAACTCGATGGGACCGATCGCTCATCTCGGTTAGACCAAAACATTACGAAGGGAAATAGAGAGTTTGCAATCCCATCACGGTGAGACCGAGATCCCTATCGGTGAGACCGAACTGATTAGGGTTTCTGGCTATGGCTATGTCAAGTGAACTCGGTGACGCCCGATAGATCAAATCGGTGGGGCCGAGTTTGACTTTAGATTTAGGACATATGTGAAAATGAGAAAGTGGTTGAGGGCTTTTGGAGCATATCACTAAGCATTTTGAGCAAGCAAGCCTTTAAGCAACACCTCATCCCCTTTTAATAGTATTGATTGACTTTTCCTATGGACTCAATGTGATATTGGATCACTAAAACGAAAATGAAGAGTCTTGAGCTTTTGCCAATATGTGTCCTTAGCATTTTGAGGGGTCCACATCTCTAGTCCATGTCATACCAGTCATTGAACTTTCTGAAACATTAATCTTGAATGGATATTACTTCAATGAGCTATATGTTGTTATAAATTACCAAAACCACCTGGGGATTAGTTGCACTTTCAGAAAGCTACCACCGTACTACTCCCACTACCAGCAAAGCCTTCTCTAAAACTCCACTTAGTCTCTTTTCCATGAAAACTTTAATAGCTTATGCTATCCTGCTTGCTAAAATGTCCTCTCATGTGTGAAGAACCACCCCTTCCTTTTTTTATCGTTGGATCTGTTGTCTTGCCAATTTCTGCTAGGCTTAGGCTGTCAGTTTCCTTGCCTCTCTACCATGGAATCAATGTCAAGGCCCACACACTCTTCTTTTTCCTCTATGCAAACCCTAGCCGCCGTAACCCCCTTTTTAAAAGCTGGAAGGGGAGAGAAATCAAAATTCTTCAGGGCAGGGATAGGGTTGGCACATATACTAGTCCCTTCCACCTAATCCCTGCGACACAAAGTGAGTTGTGTTGGGCCATATGCAGCCCATTCACTTCCCCCGCCAACCCACATTTTTCAGTAGAACACATTTGCAAGGGCCCATCGGCTCTAGCTTTACGTGTAATGTTATCTAAAAGCGGCGTCTGACTATTATCATGAACAAATTCAAAATGCTCCTCTAGAAGCAAATTCACAAATAAGTTATCCTTTAACAGAGCCTCTTGTTCCTCCTCCGTCAACGAATCCAGCACCGCGAGTGCTTCCACCTACATCTCTTCGTGGCCGATGATAACAATGGAAACACCTTCTAGCATTGCATGTACAGATATGGGTATTTATTCTCCTGTTGCAACACACGTGCAGCATATTTTATAGTCATTTTAAAAGTTCAGATATAGCGATCACTTCTTTTGATATTAGAGGTGGATTTCTGTTGACATTATTATTAGAAGTGGATTTCTGTACGCAAGCACCGCTGTCACCTTTCGCTTCACCTTCAGGAATATTGACTTTCTGGTTAATCAAAGAGCAGGAAGCATATTAAAACACCGAAATGGCTCTATAAACAGCGAAGTAAGTGCGATTAGCGATCAGAAGACCAATTATTTCCACAAAACAACCTTTGCCACTGCCCGGCGTATTCCCATCTCCGCCCGGGCGCCATGGATCCGGATGAGGAGATCGAATTCGATCTCTCCCCGTTCCCCATCGTGTACAAGAGCGGCCGCGTCCAACGCTCTGGTCTAACGTCGCGGAAGAGCGCCGGCACCGACGCCACCACCGGTGTCGCCTCCAAGGACGTTGTCATCGACGCCGGCACAGGCCTCGACGCGCGGCTCTTTCTCCCCAAGAGCGTCCAGGAGTCCCAGAAGCTCCCCGTCCTCGTCTACTTCCACGGCGGCGCTTACATCGCTGAGTCTGCCTTCTCCCTCAGGTACACCAGCTACGTCAACGCCCTTGTCGCCGCCGCCCGCGTCGTGGCCGTGTCGGTGGAGTACCGCCTCGCCCCCGAGCACCCGCTCCCCGCCGCCTACGACGACGCGTGGGCCGCACTCCGCTGGACAGCGACGAGCTGCGTTTCGGCGGGCCCGGAGACGGAGCCGTGGCTGGCCGACCACGGCGACCCCACGCGCATCTTCGTCGCCGGCAACAGCAGCGGCGGCAACATGGCGCACAACGTGGTGATGAGGGTGTTAGACTGTATTTACATGTGTATATTGTAACGTTGTATACCACCTCATTATATATATATATGATAGGCCACCCCTAGAGGGTTGTGCCGGTTCCCCCCAAAGCCTATTGTCTTACATGGTATCACGCTAGGTTACGTCCGCTTCCGCCTAAAAACCCTAAACCGCCGCCGCCGCCACCGCCGCCGCCGCCGCGCCCGCCGTCGCTGTCGCACGACTGCTATGACGTCCGCCGCTGCGTCCGGCTCCACCGCCACCGGTTTTCTGCCGGCCTCCCTCGCGGCACTTCTCTCGAGGCCGCTGGATGCCGCCTCCCTTCAGGCGCCGATCGGGACACGGAGCGTCGGCTCCCTCTTTGCGCTCCCGCCGGCTGCTACTTCGCCCGGGCAGGCGCTTGTGGCCCACACCGCCGCCGCCCCGTCAACCGCGGCTGTCGCGCCCTCGGCCACTGCGCCGCTGGTGGTGGAGGACGTCGCGCTGGCAGGCTTCGCGGCGTCAACCGCGGCCATCGCGCCCTCTGTCACCGCGCCGGCTGCCCCTCTGACTGTCTCCACGGTGGTCTCACCTCAGCCAGTCTCCTCGATGGGATCGCAGCCGCCGCCGCCGTTTCACTTCGGCCATCTCATCACCATCAAGTTGTCGTCGGACAATTACATCTTCTGGCGCGCGCAGGTTCTTCCGCTTCTTGGGAGTCACTATCTGCTTGGCTATGTCGACGGCTCTCTCCCTTGCCCTCCTGCGCTGGTTGACAGCGTGCACGGTCCGGTCTATAATCCGGCTCACCGTGTCTGGACAGGGTAGGATCAGGCGAACCTCTCCTCCATCCAGGGGTCGCTCTCTCCGGCCGTTGCTGGGCTTGTTGTCTTCGCCAAGACGTCCCACGAGGCATGGACTATTCTTGAGCGCTCGTTTGCGGCACAGTCGCAGGCTCGTGTATCTGGGCTCCGTCGCCAACTTGGGGAGTGTCAGAAGCTTGACTCCACCGCCACTGAGTTCTACAACAAAGTCAAGAGTCTCGCCGACACGCTGGCCTCCATTGGACAGCCCCTCACCGACTCCGAGTTCAACTCGTTTATTGTCAATGGTCTTGATGAGGACTATGACGCCCTAGTCGAGATCATCAATGAGAGGGGCAACTCCACGCCCATGCCAGCACACGAGGTCTTTTCACGCCTCCTGCTTACTGAGCAACGAGTCGAGACGCGCCGATCCAGGGGCAACGGCGCCCTCTCGGCAAACGCCGCCACCAAGGGTGGTCGCTCCTCTGCTTCATCCAGGGCTCCTTCGGGGCAGTCACCACCACCCGCCTCGGCCCCTCCTCCTACTGCGATGCTACCAGGGGCTGGCGGTCCACGTGTGTGCCAGCTTTGTGGTCGCGATGGGCACTGGGCCTCGAAGTGTCACAAGCGCTTCCAGCGGGGTTTTCTTGGTCTCGGCAATGACGGGAAGGATACACGCAACTTTGCTCGTCAGGTCGCCATGGCTGATCGTCCGCCGCCGCAGAAGCCACAGGGACACACTCAGTCCTACTCCATTGATCCCCACTGGTACATGGACTCTGGGGCGACAGAGCACCTGACCAGTGAGATGGGGAAGCTTCACACTCGTGAACCCTACCATGGCTCCGACAAGATCCACACCGCCAATGGAGCAGGTATGCACATCTCTCATATTGGTCAAGCATCACTTCTCACTAGACATGCCAATAGGAGTCTTCAACTTCGCAATGTTCTTCGAGTTCCATCTGTGACACGTAATCTTCTTTCAGTTCCTAAACTCACTCGTCATAATAATGTGCTTTGTGAATTTCATCCTTTTGATCTTTTTATTAAGGATCGGGGCACGAGGGACATTCTTCTTAGTGGGCAGCTCTGCCAAGGTCTCTATCGTCTGGAGCATCCTAGCATCGCTCGCGTCTTCAGTGGAGTTCGGGTATCTCCGTCACAGTGGCATGCTCGTCTTGGTCACCCGGCCACACCTATTGTCCGGCATGTTTTGCGTCATCATGAGCTTCCTAGTGTGTCTAGTAATAAAGATGTAGCAGTGTGTGATGCTTGTCAGCAGGGGAAGAGTCATCAACTTCCTTTTTCGGAGTCCAGTCGTGAGGTGAAACATCCTTTAGAACTTGTGTTTTCAGATGTATGGGGTCCTGCTCAGACTTCTGTTAGTGGTCATAATTACTATATCAGTTTTGTTGATGCTTACAGCCGCTTTACCTGGCTTTATCTTATCAAACGTAAATCTGATGTGTTTGACATTTTTGTTCAGTTCCAAAAACATGTTGAACGCCTTCTCAAGCACAAAATTGTTCATGTTCAGTCGGACTGGGGTGGCGAGTATCGCAACCTCAACTCCTTCTTTCAGTCGCTTGGGATCACTCACCGTTTAGCATGTCCACATACACATCAGCAGAATGGTTTAGTAGAACGTAAGCATCGTCACATTGTTGAAGCTGGTCTGACTCTTTTGGCCCATGCATCTGTTCCGTTTCGTTTTTGGAGTGATGCTTTCACCACTGCATGTTTTCTCATCAATCGTACTCCCACTCGTGTTTTGAATATGAAGACTCCCATTGAAGTTCTCCTTAATGAACAACCGGACTACACCTTTCTCAAGGTGTTTGGGTGTGCTTGCTGGCCCCATCTCCGTCCATATAACAAGCGTAAGCTCGAGTTTCGTTCCAAGAAGTGTGTTTTTCTTGGTTATAGCTCTCTTCATAAAGGATACAAATGTCTTCATGTGCCCACTAATCGTGTCTACATCTCTCGGGATGTTGTGTTTGATGAGCATGTTTTTCCCTTTGCCAAACTCCCTGTGTCCACTACCGAGCCACCTGTCATGCATTCATCCTCTGTTGCTTCTGACCAATTTGAAGATGTTGCATATTCTCCTCTATTGTTGCCTAACCATGGTGCAGGCACTGGTCGTGAGGCTCGTTTGGAGATTCTGGAAGTGCCCTCTTCCTCTTCGTCGCCATCGCCTTCATCCTCGGCACCTTCTGTTGTGCATGAGGAGCACATGGCGCCCCTGCATGGCCTCGGTTTCCGTGCTCATGCACGGCCGATCGACGTCCTGGCCCGGTCGCCTCTGGCTACTGGGCTGCCTTCGCCATCGTCGCGCCCTGCAACCCCGCCGACTGGGCCGGCCTCCTCGGTCCCCGTCTCGCCCAGGGTGTCGGGGCAGTCATCACCAGGCCTGGCCTCGCCCGCCCCTGCCTCGCCCAGGGTGTCTGGGCCCTTCTCACCAGGGCCGGCCTCGCCTGCTCTCGCCTCGCCAAGGCCGTCTGGGCCGGTGTCACCGGAGCTGGCCTCGCCCACTCTCGGTTCGCCCATGGCCTCTGAGCCCCTGTCGTCGGGCCAGTCTTCGCCATGCAGCCCGGAGTCGTCTGTCCCGAGCTCGCCTGAGGTGATTCCTGCATCTCCGGCGACCGTCACGTCTCCGTCACCTTCGCCTCCGCCGGCTCCTGCTGCTGCTCTACGTCCACATACGCGCAGTCGGAGTGGCATTTTTCAGCCTAAGCAACGTCACGATGGCACAGTTGCTTGGTTAGCGGCGTGCATGTCTGCTGCTCTCGCAGATCCATCCTCTAAGCCACGCACGTATCAAGCTGCTATGCGCATTCCTCATTGGAGAGAGGCCATGGAGCAGGAGTATCAAGCGCTTCTTCGCAATCAAACATGGACTCTTGTTCCTCCACAATCACGGGTAAATGTCATTGATTCCAAATGGGTTTTCAAAGTGAAGAGGCATTCTGATGGGTCCATTGAGCGCTATAAGGCTCGTCTGGTTGCTCGTGGTTTTCGACAGCGTTTTGGACTTGACTATGAAGACACCTTCAGTCCAGTGGTCAAGCCTACTACCATCAGACTTCTTCTCTCTCTGGCTGTTACTCGAGGTTGGTTTCTTCGTCAGCTTGATGTTCAAAATGCTTTTCTTCATGGTGTCTTGGCGGAGGAGGTTTACATGCGCCAGCCTCCGGGTTTCTCTGATCCGGATCACCCTGATCATCTCTGTCGTCTGTCCAAGGCAATTTATGGTCTGAAGCAGGCTCCTCGTGCTTGGCATGCTCGTCTTGCCATGGCTCTTCGTGCTCATGGTTTTGCATCATCAACTACTGACTCCTCATTGTTTCTTCTTCAAAGGCCTGAGGTTACTATGTACTTGTTGGTCTATGTAGATGATATCATTTTGGTCAGCTCCTCTCAGTCGGCTGCTACTGCGCTTGTTCGCTCACTTGGTGCTGATTTTGCGGTCAAGGACCTTGGGAAGCTTCATTACTTTCTTGGTGTGGAGGTTACTTCTCGTGCTGCTGGCCTTGTTATGACGCAGAAGAAGTACTCTCTGGATTTGTTGCAGCGAGCTGGGATGCTTAAGTGCAAACCGACGACTACACCCATGTCTACCACTGATAAGCTCAATGCTGTTGATGGTGTGCTTCTTTCTTCTTCTGATGCGACAGAGTACAGGAGTATTGTTGGTGGGCTCCAGTACTTGACGATCACGCGACCAGACATTTCCTATGCTGTTAACCGAGTCTGCCAGTATCTGCAGTCACCCCGTGACACTCATTGGTCTGTTGTTAAGCGGATTTTGCGCTATATTCGTTTCACGGTGGCTCATGGTTTGCATATTCGGCCGTCTGACTCTAGTTGTCTTTCAGCATATTCTGATGCAGACTGGGCTGGCAATCCGGATGACAGGCGATCCACGGGGGATTATGCTGTCTTCTTTGGCTCTAACCTGATTGCCTGGAGTGCTCGGAAACAGGCTACTGTCTCGCGTAGCAGTACTGAGGCTGAGTATAAGGCTGTGGCCAATGCCACATCAGAGATCATCTGGGTACAGTCCTTGCTTCAGGAGTTAAGTATACCCCAATCACAGCCTCCTGTTCTTTGGTGTGATAACATCGGTGCTACATACCTTTCTGCAAATCCGGTATTCCATGCCCGAACGAAACACATTGAAGTTGACTATCACTTTGTGCGTGAACGTGTCTCTCAGAAGCAACTACAGATCAAGTTTATTTCTTCCAAGGATCAACTTGCTGACATCTTCACCAAGCCATTGCCTTTGCCACAGTTTGAGACTTGCAGGCGCAATCTTACCCTTCTAGATTCATTAGAAAGTGGCTAAGATTGAGGGAGGGTGTTAGACTGTATTTACATGTCTATATTGTAACGTTGTATACCACCTCATTATATATATATGTGATAGGCCACCCCTAGAGGGCTGTGCCGGTTCCCCCCAAAGCCTATTGTCTTACAGAGGGCCGGAAAGGAAGGGCTCCGGGGAGGCGCGCGGGTCGAAGGGATGGTGCTGCTTCACCCGCTGTTCTTGGGCAAGGCTCCGGTGCCGTCGGAAGGCACGGACACCACGGAGACCGCCGAGAGGAACTGGCGGTTCGTCTGCGCGGGAAAGTACGGGCTCGACCACCCGTTCTCCAACCCGCTCGTGATGCCGCCGGAGGAGTGGGCGGTGCTCGGCTGCCGACGGGCGCTGGTGACTGTTAGACTATGTATAGCTTCTGTACCTATGTACGTATTGTAACAGAACCATTATATATAATGAGATAAGCCACCCCTAGAGGGTTGTGCTGGTTCCCAAAACTTATTGTCTTACATGGTATCACGCTAGGTTACGATCGCTTCCGCTTCTAAACCCTAATACCCGCACCGCCGCCGCAGCCGCCGCCGCCTTCACCGCCGCCGCCGCGCCACCGATCGCGCCGCCACCATGTCGAGCGCCGCCACCACCGGTTCCACTGCTGCGGGCTTCCTCCCGACCTCTCTTGCGGCTCTGCTCAACCTCCCGCTCGATGCCGTCTCCGTTCCCGCTCCGATCGGGACAAGGAGCATCGGCTCCGTCTTCTCCACGCCGCCGGCGCCCTCGCTCGGGCGTGATCTCGTGGTCCACACCGCGGCGCCGCCGTCCGCTGCGGACTCCGCAGGTGTCGTCCCGCCGCTCCTGCCGCAAGCGGATCACACCGCCCCGCTGGCGGGGTTGGCGGCGTCCGCCTCGGCTGCGGGCCTTGCGGCGTCCGCACCGGCCGTGAGCTTTGCGGCGCCCGCCCTGGCTGCGGTCCCGCCTCCTCCCGCATCGGCTTCGGTGCCTCTGGCTGCCTCCATGGTGTTTGCACCCCAGGCAGCCTCCTCGATGGGATCGTCTTCGCCGCTGCCGTTTCACTTCGGTCATCTCATCACCATCAAGCTCTCCGCCGACAACTACATCTTCTGGCGTGTGCAGGTTCTCCCGCTCTTGGGGAGTCACTACCTGCTAGGCTACGTCGACGGATCGCTTCCCTGCCCACCCGCGCTGGTAGACAGCATGCATGGTCCGGTCTACAATCCGGCCCATCGCGTCTGGACGGGGCAGGACCAGGCGAACCTCTCCTCCATCCAGGGGTCGCTCTCGCCGGCAGTTGCCGGCCTTGTTGTCTTCGCAAAGACGTCTCATGAGGCCTGGACCATCCTTGAGCGCACCTTTGCAGCGCAGTCCCAGGCTCGTGTCTCTGCACTCCGTCGTCAGCTTGGAGAGTGTCAGAAGCTTGACTCCACTGCCACTGAGTTCTACAACAAGGTCAAGGGCCTCGCCGACACATTGGCCTCCATTGGACAGCCCCTAACCGACTCCGAGTTCAACTCATTTATTGTCAATGGTCTTGATGAGGAGTATGAGGCCTTAGTCGAGATCATCAACGAGCGGGGCAACTCGACACCCATGCTGGCACATGAGGTTTTCTCTCGGCTCCTTCTCACTGAGCAACGGGTCGAGACTCGCCGCACCAGGGGCACTGGATCCCTCTCGGCCAACGCCGCCACCAAGGGTGGCCGCTCTTCTTCATCACCCCGGTCTCCCTTGGGGCTGCCACCGTCGCCCGCCTCGGCCCCCCCCCACCTACTGCGACCTTACCGGGGGCTGGTGGTCCACGTGTGTGCCAGCTTTGTGGCCGCGATGGGCACTGGGCCTCCAAGTGTCATAAGCGCTTCCAGCGAAGCTTCCTTGGTCTTGGCAATGACGGCAAAGATACACGCAACAATGCCCGTCAGGTCGCCATGGCTGATCGTCCCTCGCCGCAGAAGCAACAGGGACACACTCAGTCCTACTCCATCGATCCACACTGGTACATGGACTCTGGGGCGACAGAGCATCTGACCAGCGAGATGGGGAAGCTTCACACTCGTGAACCCTATCATGGCTCCGACAAGATCCACACCGCCAATGGAGCAGGTATGCACATCTCTCATATTGGTCAAGCATCTCTTCTCACTAGACATGCCAATAGGAGTCTTCAGCTTCGCAATGTTCTTCGAGTTCCATCTGTGACCCGTAATCTTCTTTCAGTTCCTAAACTCACACGTGATAATAACGTGCTTTGTGAATTTCACCCTTTTGATCTTTTTATTAAGGATCGGGGCACGAGGGACATTCTTCTTAGTGGGCGGTTGTGCCAGGGCCTCTACCGTCTGGAGCATCCTGGCGTCGCCCGTGTTTTCAGTGGAGTTCGGGTCTCTCCGTCACAGTGGCATGCTCGTCTTGGTCACCCGGCCACACCTATTGTCCGTCATATTTTGCGTCGTCATGAGCTTCCTAGTTTGTCTAGTAATAAAGATGTAGCAGTGTGTGATGCTTGTCAGCAGGGGAAGAGTCATCAACTTCCTTTTTCGGAGTCCAGTCGTGAGGTGAAACATCCTTTAGAACTTGTGTTTTCAGATGTATGGGGTCCTGCTCAGACTTCTGTCAGTGGTCATAATTACTATATCAGTTTCGTTGATGCTTATAGTCGCTTTACCTGGCTTTACCTTATTAAACGCAAATCTGATGTGTTTGATATTTTTGTTCAGTTTCAAAAACATGTTGAACGTCTTCTCAAGCACAAAATTGTTCATGTCCAGTCGGACTGGGGGGGCGAGTATCACAACCTCAACTCCTTCTTTCAGTCGCTTGGGATAGCTCATCGTTTAGCATGTCCACATACACATCAGCAGAATGGTTCAGTCGAACGTAAACATCGTCATATTGTTGAAGCTGGTCTTACTCTTTTGGCCCATGCATCTGTTCCGTTTCGGTTTTGGAGTGATGCTTTCACCACTGCATGCTTCCTCATCAACCGTACTCCCACTCGTGTTTTAAACATGAAGACTCCCATTGAGGTTCTCCTTAATGAACAACCTGATTATACCTTTTTCAAGGTATTTGGGTGTGCTTGTTGGCCGCATCTTCGTCCATATAATAAGCGCAAGCTTGAGTTTCGTTCTAAGAAGTGTGTTTTTCTTGGCTATAGCTCTCTTCATAAAGGTTACAAATGTCTTCATGTTCCCACTAATCGTGTCTATATATCTCGGGACGTCGTGTTTGATGAGCATGTTTTTCCCTTTGCCAAACTTCCTGTGTCCACTGTCGAACCACCATCTCTGCATTCATCCTCTGTTGCTTCTGACCAATTTGATGATGTTGCATACTCTCCTTTCCTGTTACCTAACCATGGTGCAGGAACCGGACGTGGGGCTCGTTTGGAGCTTTTGGAGGATTCACCATCATCATCACCGCCTTCTGATGGGCACGTTGATCGCCCTATGTTGCATGGCATCGATTTGCGTGCCCATGCATGGTCACCCGAAGAGCCCGTCGCGCCGAGCATCTCCACTGCTCGGTCCGTTACGCCAGCGACCGCCGAGTCTCCAGCGGCTCGGCCCTCTTCGCCAGCGGCCGCCAAGTCTTCAGCGGCTCGGCCTGTCACGCCGTCTTCGCCCGCGGCTCGGCCCGTCACGCCGTCTTCGCCTGCAGCTCGGGTCCGCGACGCTGTCCTCACGTCGCCTTCATCCGCGGATCGGCCCGCGACATCGGCCGCGCCACGGCCCACTATGCCGGGCTCGCCATCGGCCCGGTCTGTGACGCCGGCGTCGCCAGCTGCTTCGTCTGCTCTGCCGGTTTCGCCGGTCGGCCGACCTTCTTCGCCGACCGAGCCCGAGGCTACTGTGTCTGGCTCCTCGTCACCGGCTGACTCGTCAACGTCGCCGTCCTCCAGCCCGTTGCAGGCTGCTCCGTCGACCTCGGTGGTTCCTGTGTCCCGACCACATACACGCAGTCGCAGTGGCATTTTCAAACCTAAGGAACGTAAGGATGGTACGGTTGCTTGGTTGGCTGCTTGTTTGGCTGCTGCTGTTGCGGATCCATCTTCTGAGCCTCGCTCATATCAGGCTGCCCTGCGCATTCCACATTGGCGAGAGGCTATGGAGCAGGAGTTTCATGCTCTCCTTCGTAACAAGACATGGACTCTCGTTCCTCCACCACCACGGGTAAATATTATTGACTCAAAATGGGTATTCAAAGTGAAGAAGCATTCGGATGGATCTATTGAGCGTTACAAAGCGCGACTTGTTGCTCGCGGTTTTCGGCAACGCCATGGTCTTGACTATGAGGACACCTTCAGTCCTGTCGTCAAGCCTACCACTATTCGGCTTCTACTCTCCATTGCTGTTTCTCGTGGTTGGTCACTTCGTCAACTTGATGTGCAGAATGCTTTTCTACATGGTTTTTTGGAGGAAGAGGTTTATATGAAACAGCCGCCTGGTTTCTCTGATCCTGATCGTCCTGACTATATCTGTCGTCTCTCCAAAGCACTATATGGTTTGAAGCAAGCTCCTCGTGCCTGGCATGCCCGCCTTGCCTCCGCCCTTCGTGCTCATGGGTTTGTGCCGTCCACTGCTGACACTTCATTATTTCTTCTACAGAAGCCAGAAGTCACTATGTATCTTTTGGTATATGTCGATGATATTATCCTTGTCAGCTCTTCTCAGTATGCTGCTGATGCTCTTGTCTGCTCTCTTGGTGCTGATTTTGCGGTCAAAGATCTTGGGAAGCTTCACTACTTTCTTGGAGTTGAGGTCACTTCTCGTGCTACTGGTCTTGTCCTTACGCAGAAGAAGTACTCCTTGGAGTTGTTACAAAGAGCGGGCATGCTGAAGTGCAAACCGACCACCACACCCATGTCGTCTACTGACAAGATAACAGCTGTTGATGGTGAGCTTTTGTCTCCTGCGGATGCCATAGAGTACAGGAGCATTGTTGGTGGACTTCAGTACTTGACGATCACGAGACCAGATATCTCTTATGCTGTTAACAGGGTTTGTCAGTATCTTCAGGCTCCCAGAGATACTCATTGGGCTGCTGTTAAACGCATTCTTCGTTATGTTCAGTTCACCCTGACATTTGGTATGCATATTCGGCCGACTTCCTCTCGGGTCCTTTCGGCCTTCTCTGATGCAGATTGGGCTGGTAGCCCAGATGACAGGCGATCCACGGGGGGTTATGCAGTATTCTTTGGCCCTAATTTGATCGCCTGGAGTGCTCGGAAACAGGCTACTGTGTCACGTAGCAGTACTGAAGCTGAGTACAAGGCTGTGGCTAATGCTACTACAGAGATTATTTGGGTGCAGTCTTTGCTTCAGGAGTTGGGTTTGTCTCAACCACAGCCTCCTATTCTATGGTGTGATAACATAGGTGCTACATACCTTTCTGCAAATCCAGTATTTCATGCCCGAACGAAACACATTGAAGTTGACTATCACTTTGTACGGGAACGTGTATCACAGAAGCAACTCCAGATCAAGTTTATCTCATCTAAGGATCAACTTGCAGACATCTTCACTAAACCTTTACCACTGCCACAGTTTGAGGCTGGTAGGCGCAATCTTACCCTTCTCAGTTCTTTAGAAAGTGGCTAAGATTGAGGGAGGATGTTAGACTATGTATAGCTTCTGTACCTATGTACGTATTGTAACAGAACCATTATATATAATGAGATAAGCCACCCCTAGAGGGTTGTGCTGGTTCCCAAAACTTATTGTCTTACAGTGACGGCGACCGAACTCGACCGCTCCAGAGACAGGGCGCGCATGTACGTCGAGGCGCTCCGCGGCAGCGCGTGGGGCGGCGAGGAGGCCGTGCTGTACGAGACGAAGGGCGAGGAGCATATGTATTATTTCTCCAAAGACGCGAGATCCAACTCCGTCGTGGCAGCGAAGGCGGCGAAGGAAATGGCCATTGTTGTGTCCTTCATCAAGCGTGTTACATGTACCAGTCCATCGGATTGTAACATTAGATCTACGTTGTGAATCGAAGCCACTCTTACAGTTCGTTTGTGACGAGAGCACACTGCGGCCGTGCCGGCGTGCGCACACCGATCAGGGCTCAGGCGCCGGCGATGAACGCCACGACGCGAGCCATGAGCTCCTTGGCCTTGGCACAGTCCGGCTTCTTCAGGAAGAAGACGTGCCCCTCGCCTTCCGACTCGATCCACGCCACGCCCCCACGAGATACGCTCCCGCGCCACGCGCTCGTGGTCACCGCCGCGTAGTACGCTCGGTCCCTGGACGCCAGCCAGTCCTTCTCGCCGGCGCACACGAGCATCCGCTCGCACCGGAGATTCTCCATCCCCGGGGCCCCCGGCGCCATCGGGTTCATCCTCGGGTCGTCCGCGCCGCCCACCGCGCCGGGGCACGCGAACTCCCAGATCATGGCCATGTCCTTGGCCGTCGCCTCGGCCTCACCTTCGAGGAACGTGTTCCCTCCGAACCAAGGATGCAGAAGAATCGCGCCTTCTACTCTCGGCGCCGGTTGGAACGACGCTCTGATGAGGACATTGTGCACTATGTTGCCGCCGGCGCTGTCGCCGGCGAGGAAGAGGCGCGCGCTGTCGCCGTGCTCGGCGAGCAACTCGTCCTGGGCCGAGGCGGCCCACGAAAGCGCTGCCCAGGCGTCGTCGTAGGCGGCGGGCACCGGATGCTCGGGCGCTAGGCGGTACTCGACGGAGACGGCGACGACGCCGGCCGCGGCAGCGAGGGACGCGACGTAGTTGTGGTACTGCGGGGAGACGGCCGACTCGACGAGGAAGCCGCCACCGTGGAAGAAGACGAGGATCGGGAGCTTCTTGAAGGGATCTGGGCTGGTGGGGAGGAAGAGGCGGACGGACACGCCGGTGGCAGAGTCAAGGACCACGTCTTTGGACGTGACGCCGGTGGCCGGGTCTAGGCCGGTGGGCGCAGGCGCCGGGCGACAGAGGCGGTCCATCTTGCCGCTCCGGTATATGCGGTAGTCATCGCAGTCGAACACTACTTCGTCAGCGCCAGACTCCATGGCCGTAGCCGGCTAGCCGCGCACAGATCTGAAGGTATAGTTTGTTGAGTGGTTGGTGGCAGTGGAAGAGACTAGTGCTGGACTTGAAAGTGTGAGGACTTGGAAGTGTGAAGTTGGAGCTGTAGTCTACTACGTCATGAGAAGTTGGTCTGGTTAGGCCTTTCACTATGTGCCCGGTGCTAAATTTCTGAAAAGCAGGCCACGTATACATCGATGCCAAACGAAAACCTTTTGGCACCGCTCCCACAACGTATGTAATTTGGCATCGATTGAAAGGCAGGCCCACGTGTATAAAAAAACATATTTGACCCAACACCAGCGTCTCCCTGTAAATAAAACTGCCCTCGTCTTCCTCCACGAAGCTCTTTCCATCTATACATGCAAAACTGCCGTCGTCTTCCTCCCACAAATCGGTTTCATCCTGACCTCCTCTTCCTGATTTGATGCTCGATTCTCTAGATCTATGTCAGATGGAGGTAGTGGGGCTGAGGAATTGGGTTGGCCATCGCGGGGCGGAGGTCGTGAGCAGGAGGACCTCGCGATGGAGGTTGCCGGCGACGAGCCACGCAAAGGTACTGTGCAGGCTGATGAAAGTCGCAGGCGAATCTAGCTCGCGGCCGAACGGCGGAGGCCGCATCCAGAAGGCGGTGGTCGCGGGCGGGCAGAGCTTGCGGTCAGGGGGGCAGAGGTCGCGGCAGTAGTCGCGCCGGCGACGGAGCCTGGAAGCCGACGGGGAACACAGAGAGGCCGTGGAAGTCCAGCTCGATAGCAGTGGAGGCAGAGCGCTCACCGGAGCCCGGCTGTTGGTTCACGCGCGAGCGATATGGATTTTTTATTACCTCGACAAATTTGGCATCGGAGCAAGTAGATGCTCCGATGCCTGAAATTTTTTGTTTGGCACCGCTCAGGCAGTGAAGGGCATCGATGCCAAATGACCCAAAAGTAAATTTGGCACTCCTTTTGGCCGACATAGTGGAGGGCCTTACAGCTTACGTGAAACAAAATGATGTCTGATACTCAATACTCAAGATAATACTCTAATCCTCTCCCGTGTCGCTCCAGCGAGCGGCCCGGGAGCAAAACCTAGCGGCGCCGCCACCAGCCCCCATCCCATCCCTCCCCTCCCTCGCCGCCGTCGGGCAAAGCCCATGGGGCGTGGGCAGCGGCGGGGACCTTCTTCCCTCTTGCAAGGCACGTGGGCGGCGCAGGCCGACCCTGCCAAGCAGAGGAGCGCGTCTCGGGCGTCGTCGGGTTCCGACGGCTGCTGGATGCGAAGGGTGCGGCTCGGGCTTCGTCGGGGTCCGGCGGATGGGGGCGGCCAGGGCACGCGTGCGCGGCTTCGGCGCAGACTGGCGCAACCGGGCGCGGATCTGGCGCATCAACTGGCTTGGCGGCGCGGGGACGGGCTCGCGACGACCACGAGCAGCGTGGCCGCGCGGGCACGGCAGGGGCGCGGCGTGTGCGGCTGTCGGTGGCTGCACGCGGTGAGGATGGGGTGCTGCTAGAGGCTGCATGGATGTGGTGTTGCGGGAGGCTGAGACTGGACGCCGGGGCGGCGGCCCCGGAGCTTGGGCGTCGTTCCTGCTGGGCGACGCGGTGGTGTTCGTTGCGGACCAGAGCGCTGCGGGTCATGGGGCTTGGCCTCAGATCTGGAGTCAGCGTGGGTGCTCAGGCTCTGCCCCTGGGCGAGGGAGAGGCAACCGACGAGGCATCTCATTCTGCTGCGATGATGGGGATGCAAGATTTGGCTGCCGGGATGGTTGATGCGTGGAGGTGCAGCGAGGGTAAGTCCGAAGGTGGGCTGACGGATTGACTGTCGACCAGATGTTTTTGAGGGTTGGGTGAAAACCTGTTTCTGGCCATGGCTGGAGCTTGTGACGGGACGATGTGACCTTCCTGAAGGCATCGACGGGATGCTCTCTCTTCCTCTGCGAGGGACAACTCCAGACCCGAGGGTCGGTCGTTGGCGGCGTGTTGACGTCGTTCCCCTCTTGAGGGCATCAATTTTGGAGGTTAATCCGGTTAGAGGGACCAGTGGGTGTGTTGGGAGTGGAAGGCGTTGATGTGGCGTCGAGGCTTCTGTGGCAACGATGATGAGGCGAGTGAAGTCGGAGGCGTTGCGGTGGTTGCAGTAGTCGGCTCTTCTCCGACATGTCCGTGAGATTACCTCGGTTTGTTTATTGCGGTGAAGTCGGAGCTACGGCGGTGGAGCCCTGTGGCAACGATGACAGGCATCATGTGGTCTGTTCGGTGCTCTTTCACGGCGCCAGCCTGACATGGTTCTTATTTGGATCTCTCCTTCAGAGTCGGAGTTGCGCTGCCCTCGACGCGGGTGCCTGAGTTCTGGCACGGTTTGTATGTGCCGCTTAGCGGTTTGTGACGGTTTTCGCCCAGTTCTCCGTTAATTAACCCGGTAATTCTTTTCTACTTAATTAATGAATGAGGCAATTCAAACAAAAATGATGTCTGATAATCTCGGAGCACAAATTTTGAGACTCTGAAAATCGATACTCCAAGAAAACTTAAAACTGCAGCTAGGCGCCATCACCTATTTATTCACCCAGTAAACGAACAAGCAGTCATGCAGCGCAAGTTCGTCTATCAGGCGCCGCCTATGAACGCGACGACGCGGTCCATGAGCTGCTTGGCGTTCTCGCACCCGGGCTTCTCGAGGAAGAACACATGACCCTCCCCATCGGACCCGTGCCAGGCCGCGGTGCCGCCCCACCCGCTGCAGGCCACGGCGTCGTGGTACGCGCGGTCGCGCGCGGCGAGCCCGTCCGCCAGCCCCGCGGTCACGAGCATCCTCACGCAGCCGAGCCTCTCCAGCGCCGGCGCGCCCGGCGCCAGCGGGTTCATCCTCGGGTCATCCGCGCCGCCCACCGCGCCTGGGCACGCGTAGGACCAGAGCATCCCGGTGACCATGGGCGCGGCCGGGTGCTCCCCCTCCACCGGCTTGCTCCCGCCGAACCACGGGTGCAGCAGTATCGCGCCCTCGACCCTCGGGCTACCGTCGTTGGAGGCAGCCCTCATGAGCATGTCGTGGACGATGTTGGCCCCCGCGCTGTCGCCAGCGAGGAACAGGCGGGCCATGTCGCCGTGCTCGCGAATCCAGTCGTTCTGCGCCGACGCTACCCACTGGAGCGCGGCCCAGGAGTCGTCGTAGGCCGCGGGGAGAGGGTGCTCCGGGGCCAGGCGGTAGTCGACGGACACCGCGAGGACGCCGGCCGCCGCGGCGAGGGCGTTCACGTAGTTGTGGTACGTGGAGGAGTCGGCCGATTCGATGAGGAAGGAGCCGCCGTGGAAGTAGACGAGGACCGGGAGCTTTGTGGAGGGGTCCTGGAGCTTGGGAAGGTAGAGGCGCACGGAGAGGCCGGTCTCCGCGTCGAGGACGACGTCCTTGGAGGTGACGCCGGTGGCCTCGTCGACGCCGGCGGGGAGGATGGGAGGCCGGTTAAGGCGCTCTATCCTGCCGCTCTTGTAGAAGCGGAAGTGCGCCGGTGCCTCGAACACCACCGTGTCGGCGACGGCGTCCATGGCCGTGGAGAGTGGAGAAGGTGTTTGCCTTGAGGCTTGGCCTTGGTGTTGTGACTATCAGCTTCGCGAGATCTGTCAGATTTAAATGGCGATAAGGTGCCAAGTCAGCAGCGAACTGAGGAGTGCGCATGGCCACACGTAATTTCTGGCCTGGATCCATTGCCATGAGAATGCAACGATCGGATAATGCATCAATCGAGGCAGTTGGTTGTACGATCCGACGGCAACGTATACTCACTCTTTCCTCTTCAAAATAAGAAAAATAGAACCAATATCAGCAAATTAATACTAATTGGCTCGTGTGTGTGAAACAATCCAATCTAATAATTGTTGAACATAAGAGATTACAAAGTTTGGACAGATTTTACAGTACAATCACACGTGCTTATATACACGCACGTACCCTCATTTTTGTAATTGCAATCAATGTGTAGTTTAGGACTTGAACCCTGGTGGACTGGTTTCATCACAAGAAACACAATCATACCCTTAGTTTGTTGTCAATTTGCTTTTAATCGAATCAAGTAAGCATCAACCCGTCATCACTAAAGTAACAAGGCATCATAGTGTCAAAAAAGGTAACAAGACATCATGAAAAGAAAACACGAGGAATGTTCTTACCGGCTTGACTTGCACATGATTCAAACAAAGTTCTGGGATAAATAAAATTGAAAGATTTCCACCACCTCAACCTCTGGCGCGACAAAAACATCCCCAATTAATAAAATGAATATCTAGTTAGAGAGCAATATCCACAATTTGTTCAACCTGGCAATGGAGAGTATACTCACAATTTTTCTCTTCATAAAAATATCGAAAAAGGCTTCCGCCTCGCTTTATAAATAAAGCCATAACTATTATAGATGAAACGTCTGCAGCGTCGTCGTCCTCGGCCTGACAAGATCAAGCACGACATTTACACCCCCTCTGCCGCTCACCAACCAACCCGAGAGAGCATCACTGCACAGATAACCACACCCGATGCAACTTGGCTAAAGAATACCTCTCGCAGCCTACCCGTATGACACCGATCCCAGCAGCCCCCTGGTCCTGGGATGACCTCGCACACCAAGCCGACTATAGTCTAAAAGAGGCCAAGGTCCCATCAAGGTGAGTTGTCAATGACAAGAAGCTCCTAGGGGAACCTTGGTACCGAATTCGGATGAGCACCACTGAATAAGCGTCGTGGACGAATGACACAGCAACGGGAAGGATGTCGAATGGTCTCGGGAGGATGGATGGGAAGCAACGCCTCCGAGGAGGGGAAGGACATCTGTAGACATCGTCGTTGCCAGCAACGATAGAGGCCTTGCGCAACTTTCGCTGAACCGTCCTCCCCAGGGCACTGCAACGAGACCACCATGTCGAGAAAGAACGAGTCCACAGCGCGACGCCCTGAGAACACCGCTTGTGTTGGGGAACACAGTAATTTCAAAAAAAATCCTATGCACACGCAAGATCATGGTGATGCATAGCAACGGAAGGGAGAGTGTTGTCCACGTACCCTTGTACACCATAAGCGGAAGCGTTATGACAACGCGGTTGATGTAGTCGTACATCTTCACGATCCGACCGATCCAAGCACCAAACGTACGGCACCTCCGAGTTCAGCACACGTTCAGCTCGATGATGATCCCCGGACTCCGATCCAGCAGGGTGTTGGGGATGAGTTCCGTCAGCACGACGGCGTGGTGACAATGATGATGTTCTAACGACGCAGGGCTTCGCCTAAGCACCGCAACGATATGACCGAGGTGGAATATGGTGGAGGGGGGCATCGCACACGGCTAAGGAACGATCACGAAGATCAACTTGTGTGTCTAGAGGTGCCCCACTGCCCCCGTATATAAAGGAGGGAGGGGGAGGTGCGGCCGGCCCCTAGGGGTGCGCCTGGAGGAGTCCTACTCCCACCGGGAGTAGGACTCCCCCCTCTTGCCTTGGCGGAGAAGGAAAGGGGGGAGGGGAAAGAGGAAAGGGGGGCGCCCCCCCCCTTTCTTGTCCTATTCGGACTAGGGGGGAGGGGGCGCGCGGCCTGCCCTGGCCGGCCCTCCTCTTCTCCCTCATGGCCCATGTAGGCCCAATAACCCCCGGGGGGATTCCGGTAACCCCCCGGTACTCCGGAAAAATCCCGGTTTCTCCCGGAACGATTCCGATATCCAAATATAGGCTTCCAATATATCAATCTTTATGTCTTGACCATTTCGAGACTCCTCGTCATGTCCGAGATCACATCCGGGACTCCAAACAACCTTTGGTACATCAAATCATATAAACTCATAATAAAACTGTCATCGTAACGTTAAGCATGCGGACCCTACGGGTTCGAGAACTATGTAGACATGACCTAGAACTATTCTCGGTCAATAACCAATAGCGGCTCCCACATATTCTACGAAGATCTTTTATCGGTCAAACCGCATAACAACATACGTTGTTCCCTTTGTCATCGGCATGTTACTTGCCCGAGATTCAATCGTCGGTATCTAATACCTAGTTCAATCTCGTTACCGGCAAGTCTCTTTACTCGTTACGTAATGCATCATTCCGTAACTAACTCATTAGCTACATTGCTTGCAAGGCTTATAGTGATGTGCATTACCGAGAGGGCCCAGAGATACCTCTCCGACAATCGGAGTGACAAAACCTAATCTCGAAATACGCCAACCCAACATGTACCTTTGGAGACACCTGTAGAGCTCCTTTATAATCACCCAGTTACGTTGTGACGTTTGGTAGCACACAAAGTGTTCCTCTAGTAAATGGGAGTTGCATAATCTCATAGTTACAGGAACATGTATAAGTCATGAAGAAAGCAATAGCAACATACTAAACGATCAAGTGCTAGGCTAACGGAATGGGTCATGTCAATCACATCATTCTCCTAATGATGTGATCCCGTGAATCAAATGACAACACATGTCTATGGTTAGGAAACATAACCATCTTTGATTAATGAGCTAGTCAAGTAGAGGCATACTAGTGACGTTATGTTTGTCTATGTACTCACACGTGTATCATGTTTCCGGTTAATACAATTCTAGCATGAATAATAAACATTTATCATGATATGAGGAAATAAATAATAACTTTATTATTGCCTCTAGGGCATATTTCCTTCAGTCTCCCACTTGCACTAGAGTCAATAATCTAGATTACACAGTAATGATTCTAACACCCATGGAGTCTTGGGGCTGATCATGTTTTGCTCGTGGAAGAGGCTTAGTCAACGGGTCTGCAACATTCAGATTCATATGTATCTTGCAAATCTCTATGTCTCCCACCTGGACTTGGTCCCGGATGGAATTGAAGCGTCTCTTGATGTGCTTGGTCCTTTTGTGAAATCTGGATTCCCTTGCCAAGGCAATTGCACCAGTATTGTCACAGAAGATCTTCATTGGTCCCGATGCACTAGGTATGACACCTAGATCGGAAATGAACTCTTTCATCCAGAGTCCTTCATTTGCTGCTTCTGAAGCAGCTATGTACTCCGCTTCACATATAGATCCTGCCACGACGCTTGGTTTAGAATTGCACCAACTTACAGCTCCACCGTTTAATAAAAACACGTATCTGGTTTGCGATTTAGAATCGTCCGGATCAGTGTGAAAGCTTGCATCGACGTAACCATTTACGACTAGCTCTTTGTCACCTCCATATACGAGAAACATATCCTTAGTCCTTTTCAGGTATTTCAGGATGTTCTTGACCGTTGTCCAGTGATCCACTCCTGGATTACTTTGGTACCTTCCTGCCAAGCTTATTGCTAAGCATACGTCAGGTCTGGTACACAACATTGCATACATGATAGAGCCTATGGCTGAAGCATAGGGAATATTTTTCATTTTCTCTCTATCTTCTGTTGTGGTCGGGCATTGAGTCTGACTCAACTTCACACCTTGTAATACAGGTAAGAACCCTTTCTTTGTCTGATCCATTTTGAACTTTTTCAAAACTTTATCAAGGTATGTGCTTTGTGAAAGTCCAATTAAGCGTCTTGATCTATCTCTATAAATCTTGATGCCCAATATGTAAGCAGCTTCACCGAGGTCTTTCATAGAAAAACTTTTATTCAAGTATCCCTTTATGCTATCCAGAAATTCTATATCATTTCCAATTAATAATATGTCATCTACATATAATATCAGAAATGCTACAGAGCTCCCACTCACTTTCTTGTAAATACAGGCTTCTCCAAAAGTCTGTATAAAACCATATGCTTTGATCACACTATCAAAGCGTTTATTCCAACTCCGAGATGCTTGCACCAGTCCATAAATGGATCGTTGGAGCTTGCACACTTTGTTAGCACCTTTTGGATCGACAAAACCTTCTGGTTGCATCATATACAACTCTTCTTCCAGAAATCCATTCAAGAATGCAGTTTTGACATCCATTTGCCAAATTTCATAATCATAAAATGCAGCAATTGCTAACATGATTCGGACAGACTTAAGCATCGCTACGGGTGAGAAAGTCTCATCATAGTCAACCCCTTGAACTTGTCGAAAACCTTTCGCAACAAGTCGAGCTTTATAGACAGTTACATTACCATCTGCGACAGTCTTCTTCTTAAAAATCCATTTATTCTCAATGGCTTGCCGATCATCGGGCAAGTCAACCAAAGTCCATACTTTGTTCTCATGCATGGATCCCATCTCAGATTTCATGGCTTCTAGCCATTTTGCGGAATCTGGGCTCATCATCGCTTCCTCATAGTTCATAGGTTCGCCATGATCAAGTAACATGACTTACAGAATAGGATTACCGTACCACTCTGGTGCGGATCTTACTCTGGTAGACCTACGAGGTTCAGTAGAAACTTGATCTGAAGTTTCATGATCAATATCATTAGCTTCCTCACTAATTGGTGTAGTTGTCACAGGAACCGGTTCTTGTGATGGACTACTTTCCAATAAGGGAGCAGGTACAGTTACCTCATCCAGTTCTACTTTCCTCCCACTCACTTCTTTCGAGAGAAACTCCTTCTCTAGAAAGGATCCGAATTTAGCAACAAAAATCTTGCCCTCAGATATGTGATAGAAGGTGTACCCAATAGTCTCTTTTGGGTATCCTATGAAGACACATTTCTCCGATTTGGGTTCGAGCTTATCTGGTTGAAGTTTCTTCACATAAGCTGTAGGACCTTGAAGTATGTCTAGGGGGGTGATTAGACTACTTGACCAATAAAAACTTAACCTTTTCCCAATTTTAGAGTTTGGCAGATTTTAGCTATTTTAGGACAAGTCAAGCAATCATCACACAATTCAAGCAAGCATGCAAAGAGTGTATAGGAAGTGCAAATTAAAGCATGCAACTTGCAAGAAAGTAAAGGGAAGGGTTTGGAGGATTCAAACGCAATTGGAGACACGGATGTTTTTGGCGTGGTTCCGATAGGTGGTGCTATCGTACATCCACGTTGATGGAGACTTCAACCCACGAAGGGTAACGGCTGCGCGAGTCCATGGAGGGCTCCACCCACGAAGGGTCCACGAAGAAGCAACCTTGTCTATTCCACCATGGCCATCGCCCACGAAGGACTTGCCTCACTAGCGGTAGATCTTCACGAAGTAGGCGATCTCCTTGCCCTTACAAACTCCTTGGTTCAACTCCACAATCTTGTCGGAGGCTCCCAAGTGACACCTAGCCAATCTAGGAGACACCACTCTCCAAGAAGTAACAAATGGTGCGTTGATGATGAACTCCTTGCTCTTGTGCTTCAAATGATAGTCTCCCCAACACTCAACTCTCTCTCATAGGATTTGGATCTGGTGGA
Source organism: Triticum dicoccoides (assembly GCF_002162155.2). Classification (NCBI taxonomy): domain Eukaryota; kingdom Viridiplantae; phylum Streptophyta; class Magnoliopsida; order Poales; family Poaceae; genus Triticum; species Triticum dicoccoides. Next base: position 435,520,313 of record NC_041389.1, on the reverse strand, counting down.
AAGAGGGTTTGAGTGGAAAGCAACTTGGGGAAGGCTAGAGATCAAGATTCATATGGTAGGAATGGAATATCTTGGCCTCAACACATGAGTAGGTGGTTCTCTCTCAGAAATGGTAAGTTGGAAGTGTAGGTTCATTCTGATGGCTCTCTCCACGAATGAAGAGGAAGTGGAGGGGTATATATAGCCTCCACACAAAATCTAACCGTTACACACAATTTACCAAACTCGGTGGGACCGAATCGTTAAACTCGGTCGGACTGATTTAGTAAACCTAGTGACCATTAGTGATTTTCGGTGGGACTGACATGCATCTCAGTGAGGCCGATTCGGTTAGGGTTAGGGCATAACGTAATCTCGGTGAGACCGATTACACAAACTCGGTGAGACTGATTTGGTAATAAGCTTTCCAGAGAGTTGGTCAGGTAAACTCGGTGGGACCAATTTGCTCTTTTCGGTGAGACCAAAATGTTACAAAAAGGAAACAGAGAGTTTACATTGCAATCTCGGTGGGACCGATCGCTCACTTTGGTTAGACCGAAACGTTACGAAGGGAAACAGAGAGATTGCAACCCCATCTCGGTGAGACCGAGATCCCTATCGGTAAGACCGATTTGCTTAGGGTTTGTGGCAGTGGCTATGACTTCTGGAATCGGTGGCGCCGAATAGAAAGAATCGGTGTGACCGATTTTGGCTTTAGGTTTAGGTCATTTGTGGATGTGGGAAAGTAGTTGAGGGTTTTGGAGCATATCACTAAGCACATAAAGCAAGAGGCTCATTAAGCAACACCTCATCCCTTCTTGATAGTATTGGCTTTTCCTATAGACTCAATGTGATCTTGGATCACTAAAATGTAAAATGAAGAGTCTTGAGCTTTTGAGCTTGAGCCAATCCTTTGTCCTTAGTATTTTGAGGGATCCACTTTCATAATCCATGCCATGCCATTCTTTGAGCTTTCCTGAAACAATAGTCTTGGAATAGCATTAGCTCAATGAGCTATATGTTGTTATGTATTACCAAAACCACATAGGGATAGCTGCACTTTCAATCTCCCCCTTTTTGGTAATTGATGACAACATATAGATCAAAGCTTCAACAAATGATAATAAAATTTAAATAACATCGTCGCTTCGAGAAGTATGTGATAAGCAAGAGCTCCCCCTAAATTTGTGCATAGTTTTAGATTTGCTTTGGACTGCAAATGCACAATGAATAGGCTCATGGGTTACTCTTCCATGTCACATACATCTTGGTGGAGCGCTCAAAATAATAAACAATGAACACATGCACTCATCACCAAGCATAGTGAGTGATCACATAAGATAGATACGATAATATCAAGCATGCATAAGTGTAGCTTATGATCAAACACATGATCATCAATGTCTCACAAGCATAGTATCTCAACCAAAAGCAAACAAAGATTGAAAACCACCAAATAAAGCAAGAGAGAACAAAAGCAACACTCTCTCTGGAAGCCTATGATCTATACATTTTTCTCCCCCTTTGGCAACAAGTTACCAAAAAGTTCATAGAAAATGCATAGTGCTAGATCGACTCTCAGGCTTGATCTTCTGGTGGTGGTGTAGAGATGGCTCCTTGGATGAAGGCTTCAGTTGAAGTGGATGGAGCTGGAGGAGTTGGTGCTGGAGCTGGTTGCACTAGAACTGTAGGGGCAGTGGCTGGTGCTGAAGTTGTTGCTCTAGTGTCTATCACTGGCACTGCAACTGACCTCTGGGCTCTGGGCACTCTGGCAAACACATTGGTGGTAGTCTTGCCCTTCCTCTCCTGCATGTCATCCTGCAGCTGCTCCACAATTGACTGAATCTCAGTTACCTTGACATCTAGATCATAGAATTTTTGTTCCATGATTCTTTCCAGGCTCTCCTGGTTTTGAGTTAGGGTGGCCAACCCCTTCTCAATCCTCAGAGATGATGCTATCAAGTAACCAAGCTGCTCCTGTTTGGTTTTCAAGAAATATTCAGATGCCTCCTCTTGAGTTGGCATCTTGGCAGCCTTCTCCCTCTTTGCCTTCTCCTTCTTCTCCTGAGCTTGAACTGATTGTGGATCATCTTCATTCATGACAACCTCATTGTCCTCAAAGTCTGGATAAAGTGGAAAGTGTTCCTTATCCAACTGATATTTTCCTGTGCCCATCTTTGAGTTTATCAATTCTTGAATCTGAGGTGCATATCCACAGCTCCTCTTCTGATCTGATGTAGTCCTCTTGATTGTTTCAATGATCAGGCTCATGACTTTGAACTTCTGTGGCACATCAAACACATGCAACATGTTGATGGCATGCCCTCTGATCATGTTATGGTCACCAGATTCGGGCAACAAAGTGTGCCTCAGAATCCAATTTATGGTTGGCAACCCTGACAGCAGAAAGTGAACTGATCCAAACTTGTGAGTCTCTAATGCCTTGTCTGGAATTTCCTTGTACATGTGAGCCATTGAATTGTGACCCAACTTCTTCTTTGCATAAATGTCTAGGTCATCCTCATTCTCCTTGGGGGCATTGATCAGACTTGCCCATTCTTCAATAGTGGACTGGTACCTTGTACCTTCAGATATCCAAACTATTCTTCCATCTGCGTAAAAGTGTGTTGTGGAGTAGAACTGCATGATAAGCTCATCATTCCAGTTGGTGAACTTCTGTCCAACAAAATCTGCAACTCCATAAGCAACAAAGCTGTCTTGCACTCCAAGATAGTGCTGTTCATTTTCCTTGATGAATTTCCAGTCAACCCACCTCATGTCACAGACTATGGGCTTCTTGTCCAACAGAATTGTTTCATAGAAGTCTTGTTGTTCCTTTGTGTGGAACCTGTAGTCAACAGCAGTTCTTCTTCTTGAAGCATATGGATCTTCCATTCTCCACAGTCTCAGCCCTGAATCCTTCCTGATTCTCATGTCCTCAGCCACAGGATGGGCATCATTGTGGTCTGGTATCTTGGGCTTGAGCTTTCTTAGAACCTGTCCTTCTTCTTCTGAATCTTCAGCAACATTGGGCACTGGGGCCTTGTTCTTCTCAGCAGCTGGAATACTCCTAGTATTCCTCTTTGGAACTTGCTTGGCCTTGGAGGCAGCTTTGGGTGATTCCTTGGGCTTGGATGTTGCAGCCCCTGATCTGATTGCATCTCCCATAAGCTTAGCTGCCTTTGGAGCTGGTGCATCAAGCTCTTCCTCTTCCATCATGGAAGGTTGACCAACAATTTTGGCCATGGTCTTCTTGACCCTTTCCTTCCTCTTCTTTCCTTCAGCAGCTGGCTCTTTGGGATCAGGCCTTTTAGGCAGTTGAGTTGATGCTCTAGCCTTGGACATTGGTTGTCTTCCTGCAGGCCTTTTGGTCTTCATGCCTGGCTTTGTATTCTTTGCTGAGCCATATTCCTTCTTGAGCACCACTTTCTTGGAAGTAGCCTCATCTTCCTTAGCTTTGTAATCTTCATCCTCTAAATCTGAAGTTCTTTTCCTCCTTTGCCTAGTTGCAGCCTTAGGCAAATTGCTAGGAGTACTTCTGCTCCCTTCATCTGAAGTTGAGGGACTAGTGCCCTCACTCAAGTCCATCTGCTCTTCTGACCTGTTCTGGTTGTCACTTTGATCAGACATACTGCAAAAGCTGACTGCTGACCCTGTGAAGAGTTATAGATGAGATAGAAAAGATGAGCATCACAAAATGCAGAGGGTTTTGCAAAAGAATGACTCAAAAGTTCAGTCTTAGTTTTCCACAGAAAGCATTTCAGATCCACCAATTTTCAAACTCGGTGATACCGAAGCAGTTTTGGAACCTAAACTGATGATCTCGGTTGGACCGAGTTTCAGTTTGGTGGTACCGAGACTGCTAGGGTTTCACAGAATCCACAAATCGGTTGCACCGATTAGTAATTCTCGGTCAGACCGAGAGTCACTAGTGCAATGGCATAAGCCAAATCGGTGAGACTGAGTTTTTCAACTCGGTGGGTCCGAGATGGTTTCGGCGGAAACCTAACCCTAAAAATTTGAATCACATCTAATCTATGAACTACTTTGGCTAGATAGAAGAGTTTCAATCGTGGCAAGAATCAATATGAAAACAATGTGCCAGGAATTAGACGTGGATAGCACAAAGATTAAGTCCATACCCTAACTTGGCGGTGGACTTGCTACGGCGGCAACGGCGGGGACGAAATCCGTTGACGGCGGCGGAGACCAGCGACAGGAGGCTGCTGGTGACGAGGAGACGATCCGGAGACCACGATGGCAGAGGAGCTGTTGCGCGGGCGAAGGGTTTCGGAGAAATTTCCAAATTTTTTCCCATGGCTATATATATAGCTCGACCCTGTCGGTGTGACCAAGTCGAACAACTCGGTGGCACCGAGATGCATAACTATGTTCAGTTACCGCAAATCGGTGAGACCGGAAAGTTCAAATCGGTTGCACCGAGATTGAAAACTCAGATCAACTTGATGATCTCGGTAGGACCAAAATGGAAGGATCGGTCAGACCGAGAATCACTAAGAGGTTTTGGAAGTTTAAGTCTATGACGAATCGGGGACTCCGAGTGCTCCTCACACAGAGTGGTTCGAATCTGACTTGATCAAATTTTGTGATGTAGCATGAATAGAGTTTGGGACGAGAAAAGCATAGATAGCTAAAGAAGGTTCTTAGGCATTCTTGTCCATCCACTTGGCACAAAGAAAAGAATCCAAACAAACAAAACAACAAGTGGATGTCCTTGAATGAGTAAAATATGGACCAACATGCTCACACGATAAGATGGCAATTGAAATATGTGGCAAAGCATGCACAACCAATTTTAGCATCTATCAAGCAATTGGCGATGACTAGGTCATCTATATATGAGTATATTGACTTAGGAGTCAAATGAGAACATTTGGTCATAGGTCATACTCATCGTTTAAGCTCAAGTGGGGTTACCACTTTTACTTAATGCATTAATGTGTTCACACCATTAGAGTTGCTTTGACTCAATTCTTAGAGTTAAGCTCCCCCTAGATGTGAGATCCCCCCTTAGAGGGATGAACTAACCTTGGGTTTTGTCGATGATGAATTCATGTAGGTGTTGAAGATGTAGATGCTCAATGTTGATGTAGATCATTTGGAGCAATCCTTTGGAGTGAGTTGCACTTTCAACTTGCCTACATGGGTTAGTCCCACAAGGAACAAACAAGAATATCCATAGACATAGAGTGATGCACACACAAGATGATGTCCATGAAAACATTAGGTTACCTTGTCCCTTGCCTTACCAACATGAGGGTTTGTGACTCCTTGAACTAGTGCAAGATGTGAAAGTTGATTGCACTTGTTCTTGCCAAAATGATATGAGTGAAGAATGTTGGCGGAGTCACCCTCAAGAACTCTCTAGTTCTTCTTCTTTGGGATCCACATCATCTTGATGGGAATCCTTGGAGTTGTAGTTGTACTTGATGAAGTAGAACTTGACGTAGTCTTGGGGACCCAACTGAACGAGGCTTTAGGTGCTTCTTCAAATGCATCAATCTCTTCTTGAAGCTTGTCCTTGCCTTTGTTCTTGTGGTCTTGTGGTGGAAGATCATCTTGAGCTTGTGTCCCCTTGAAGGAAGTAGGATCATACTTCTCTTGTTGAGGAACAAACTTTGTCTTGGGGTATTGATCTTCTTCCCACTCAACTCCATTGGCGTTGAACTTTAGTTCAAAACCAACACCTTGATTCTTCCGGTGCCTTCCTTCCTTGCGTACAATTTCCTCGAATTGCTTACTCCCGGCAAGGCTCTTGTAAACACCTTTCTCTATAATTCCCTTCAATAAACTATTTTCTTGGTCAAGTGTAACTTGGCTAAGAGAATCATTAGTGGAATCAAAGAGAACTACTAGAAGCAACACCATTGGATTTGACACTATTATTGTTACTACTAGAGCAAGTATCTTTCTTGTACTTGTTACTAGACTTGACTTGAGGCATGTAAGTAGATAAGAGTAAACGCTTGGCAATGTAAGAAGAACTTTTCTTGCGGAGATCATCATTGATTACCTTTAAGAACTGATGCTCTTGCTCAAGATTGAGCTTTTCAAAGCGTAACTTCTCATGAGCCCTTAAAAGTTCTCGATGATCTTCGAAGATAGTTTCATGAGCCAACTTAAGAGTGTTTAGTTCTTTAGTTAGAAGCTCAATTTTCTCCTTATCATTGTCATTCGTTTGATTAGCATGATTAATTGACGTTTCATCATAGTATTCATCACTAGAGTTGTCAACAAGTAAATCATCATCCACAAGCAAGTCATCTTCATCACTATTAAAATCAACATACTCGGGATGTGTTACCTTTGGACCTTTGGCCATGAAGCATCTTCCAACACCTTCATTTGGTGAGTCAAATATGTCGTAGGAATTGGTTGACACAAGTGCTAGACCAGCAACACCTTCATCTTGAGTATATTCGGAGTCAGAGTGATAGCTTCTCTCGGAGTGATTGTCGCAGTCGGAGGCGGAAACCCATTCACCAACATGAGCTTGATGTCTTTGTTTTGTGTAGCTCCTTGATGACTTGTCCTTTCTTTCCGAATCCTTACTTCTCCGTGAGGGTCTTCGTTCATAACGATCATCTCTACTCCTCCTCTCTCTTGGTGGTGATTCTTCTCTTTTGCTCCTTCTTCTTGGAGAATCTTCTCTTCTTTTATAGGGTGTCGTACACTCATTGGAGTAGTGTCCGAGTCTCCCACAATTGTAGCAATTGCGCTCTCGACTAGAAGATCTCTTGTCATTGTAAGACCTTGACTTGGAGCTTCTTTCTTTGCTTCTACTTTTGTAGAATTTGTTGAAGTTATTCACCATTAAGCTCAATTCTTCATTGAAGGTTGGTTTCTCTCTTGATGATGTGGGGGCTTCACTTGAGGCTTTGTAAGCACCACTTGACTTGTTGTGAAGTTCCTCCTTATCCTTGAGTGACATCTCATGAGCAACAATCCTTCCAATGACTTCCGTTGGCTTGAGATCTTTGTAGTTTGGCATCATTTGGATCAATGTGCACACGGTATCATACTCTCCATCCAATGCTCTTAGGATTTTCTTGATGATGAATTTGTCGGTCATCTCTTCACTCCCTAAGCCGGCAATCTCATTTGTGATAAGAGCAAGCCTAGAGTACATTTTAGCGACACCTTCACCATCCTTCATTTTGAACTTGTCAAGTTGACTTTGGAGCACATCCAACTTGGATTCCTTGACGGACTCAGTACCTTCATGCATATCAATCAAAGTATCCCAAATTTCCTTTGCATTCTCAAGACGGCTGTTTTTGTTGAATTCTTCGGGGCACAATCCGTTGAAGATGATGTCACATGCTTGAGCGTTGTATTGCAGCATCTTCAATTCTTCCGCATTAGCTTCACAGTTCGGTTCTCTCCCATCGAAGAATTCACCTTGCAAGCCAATACAAATAATTGCCCAAATGGCGGGGTTATGTCCAAGAATATGAATTTTCATCTTATGCTTCCAACTAGCAAAATTAGTACCATCAAAAGTAAGGACCTCTACGGTGAAAATTTCCCTCGCTAGACGCCATACTCTCCTAGGTTGTGAAACCAAGGCTATGACCACCAAAAGCTATGGAAATCAAAGCAAATGGAGACCAATGCTCTGATACCACTTGTAGGACCTTGAAGTATGTCTAGAGGGGGGTGATTAGACTACTTGACCAATAAAAACTTAACCTTTTCCCAATTTTAGAGTTTGGCAGATTTTATCTATTTTAGGACAAGTCAAGCAATCATCACACAATTCAAGCAAGCATGCAAAGAGTGTATAGGCAGCGGAAATTAAAGCATGCAACTTGCAAGAAAGTAAAGGGAATGGTTTGGAGGATTCAAACGCAATTGGAGACACGGATGTTTTTGGCGTGGTTCCGTTAGGTGGTGCTATCGTACATCCACGTTGATGGAGACTTCAACCCACGAAGGGTAACGGCTGCGCGAGTCCATGGAGGGCTCCACCCACGAAGGGTCCATGAAGAAGCAACCTTGTGTATCCCACCATGGCCGTCGCCCATGAAGGACTTGCCTCACTAGCGGTAGATCTTCATGAAGTAGGCGATCTCCTTGCCCTTACAAACTCCTTGGTTCAACTCCACAATCTTGTCGGAGGCTCCCAAGTGACACCTAGCCAATCTAGGAGACACCACTCTCCAAGAAGTAACAAATGGTGCGTTGATGATGAACTCCTTGCTCTTGTGCTTCAAATCATAGTCTCCCCAACACTCAACTCTCTCTCATAGGATTTGGATCTGGTGGAAAGAGGGTTTGAGTGGAAAGCAACTTGGGGAAGGCTAGAGATCAAGATTCATATGGTAGGAATGGAATATCCTGGCCTCAACACATGAGTAGGTGGTTCTCTCTCAGAAATGGTAAGTTGGAAGTGTAGGTTCATTCTGATGGCTCTCTCCATGAATGAAGAGGAAGTGGAGGGGTATATATAGCCTCCACACAAAATCTAACCGTTACACACAATTTACCAAACTCGGTGGGATCGAATCATTAAACTTGGTCGGACCGATTTAGTAAACCTAGCGACCGTTAGTGATTTTCGGTGGGACTGACATGCATCTCGGTGAGGCCGCTTCGTTTAGGGTTAGGGCATAATGTAATCTCGGTGAGACCGATTACACATACTCGGTGAGACTGATTTGGTAATAAGCTTTCCAGAGAGTTGGTCAGGTAAACTCGGTGGGACCGATTTGCTCTTTTCGGTGAGACCGTAATGTTACAAAAAGGAAACAGAGAGTTTACATTGCAATCTCGGTGGGACCGATCGCTCACTTCGGTTAGACCGAAACGTTACGAAGGGAAACAGAGAGATTGCAACCCCATCTCGGTGAGCCGAGATCCCTATCGGTAAGACCAATTTGCTTAGGGTTTGTGGCAGTGGCTATGACTTTTGGAATCGGTGGCGCCGGATAGAAAGAATCGGTGTGACCGATTTTGGCTTTAGGTTTAGGTCATTTGTGGATGTGGGAAAGTAGTTGAGGGTTTTGGAGCATATCACTAAGCACATGAAGCAAGAGGCTCATTAAGCAACACCTCATCCCTTCTGGATAGTATTGGCTTTTCCTATAGACTCAATGTGATCTTGGATCACTAAAATGTAAAATGAAGAGTCTTGAGCTTTTGAGCTTGAGCCAATCCTTTGTCCTTAGTATTTTGAGGGATCCACTTTCATCATCCATGCCATGCCATTCATTGAGCTTTCCTGAAACAATAGTCTTGGAATAGCATTAGCTCAATGAGCTATATGTTGTTATGAATTACCAAAACCACCTAGGGATAGTTGCACTTTCATAAGCATCGCAGCCCCAAACTTTAAGAAACGACAACTTTGGTTTCTTGCCAAACCACAGTTCATGGGGTGTCGTTTTAACGGATTTTGATGGTGCCCTATTTAACGTGAATGCGGCCGTCTCTAAAGCATAACCCCAAAACGATAGCGGTAAATCAGTAAGAGACATCATAGATCGCACCATATCTAGTAAAGTACGATTACGACGTTCGGACACACCATTTCGTTGTGGTGTTCTGGGTGGCGTGAGTTGTGAAACTATTCCGCATTGTTTCAAATGTAAACCAAACTCGTAAGTCAAATATTCTCCTCCACGATCAGATCGTAGAAATTTTATTTTCTTATTACGATGATTTTCCACTTCACTCTGAAATTCTTTGAACTTTTCAAATGTTTCAGACTTGTGTTTCATTAAGTAGATATACCCATATCTGCTCAAATCATGTGTGAAGGTGAGAAAATAACGATACCCACCGCGAGCCTCAATATTCATTGGACCACAAACATCAGTATGTATGATTTCCAACAAATCAGTTGCTCGCTCCATAGTTCCGGAGAACGGCGTTTTAGTCATCTTGCCCATGAGGCACTGTTCGCAAGTACCAAGTGATTCATAATCAAGTGATTCCAAAAGTCCATCAGTATGGAGTTTCTTCATGCGCTTTATACCGATATGACCTAAACGGCAGTGCCACAAATAAGTTGCACTATCATTATCAACTCTGCATCTTTTGGTTTCCACACTATGAATATGTGTATCACTACTATCGAGATTCAATAAAAATAGACCACTCTTCAAGGGTGCATGACCATAAAAGATATTACTCATATAAATAGAACAACCATTATTCTCTGATTTAAATGATCCAGATATAATGTTCATGCTCAACGCTGGCACCAAACAACAATTATTTAGCCTAAAACTAATCCCGATGGTAGATGTAGAGGTAGCGTGCCGACTGCGATCACATCGACTTTGGAACCATTTCCCACGCGCATCGTCACCTCGTCCTTAGCCAATCTTTGCTTAATCTGTAGTCCCTGTTTCGAGTTGCAAATATTAGCAACAGAACCAGTATCAAATACCCAGGTACTACTGTGAGTATTAGTAAGGTACACATCAATAACATGTATATCACATATACCTTTGTTTACTTTGCCATCCTTCTTATCCGCCAAATACTTGGGGCAGTTCCGCTTCCAGTGTCCAGTCTGCTTGCAGTAGAAGCACTCAGTCTCAGGCTTAGGTCCAGACTTGGGTTTCTTCTCTTGAGCAGCAACTTGTTTGCTGTTCTTCTTGAAGTTCCCCTTCTTCTTCCCTTTACCCTTTTTCTTGAAACTGGTGGTCTTGTTGACCATCAACACTTGATGCTCCTTCTTGATTTCTACCTCCGCGGCTTTTAGCATTGCGAAGAACTCGGGAATAGTCTTGTCCATCCCTTGCATATTATAGTTCATCACGAAGCTCTTGTAGCTTGGTGGCAGTGATTGAAGAATTCTATCAATGGTACTATCATCAGGAAGATTAACTCCCAGTTGAATCAAGTGATTATTATACCCAGACATTTTGAGTATGTGTTCACTGACAAAACTATTCTCCTCCATCTTGCAGCTATAGAACTTATTGGAGACTTCATATCTCTCAATCCGGGCATTTGCTTGAAATATTAACTTCAACTCCTGGAACATCTCATATGCTCCATGACGTTCAAAACGTCGTTGAAGACCCGGTTCTAAGCCGTAAAGCATGGCACACTGAACTATCGAGTAGTCATCAGCTTTGCTCTACCAGACGTTCTTAACATCGTCAGTTGCATCAACAGCAGGCCTGGCACCCAGCGGTGCTTCCAGGACGTAATTCTTCTATGCAGTAATGAGGATAATCCTCAGGTTACGGACCCAGTCCGTGTAATTGCTACCATCATCTTTCAACTTAGCTTTCTCAAGGAACGCATTAAAATTCAACGGAACAACAACACGAGCCATCTATCTACAACAAACATAGACAAGCAAAATACTATCAGGTACTATGTTCATGATAAATTTAAGTTCAATTAATCATATTACTTGAGAACTCCCACTTAGACAGACATCTCTCTAGTCATCTAAGTGATCACGTGATCCAAATCAACTAAACCATGTCCGATCATCACGTGAGATGGAGTAGTTTCAATGGTGAACATCACTATGTTGATCATATCTACTATATGATTCACGTTCGACCTTTCGGTCTCCGTGTTCCAGGCCATATCTGTTATATGCTAGGCTCATCAAGTTTAACCTGAGTATTCCGCGTGTGCAACTGTTTTGCACACGTTGTATTTGAACGTAGAGCCTATCACACCAGATCATCACGTGGTGTCTCAGCACGAAGAACTTTCGCAACGGTGCATACTCAGGGAGAACACTTCTTGATAATTTTTAGTGAGAGATCATCTTAAAATGCTACCGTCAATCAAAGCAAGATAAGATGCATAAAGGATAAACATCACATGCAATCAATATAAGTGATATGATATGGCCATCATCATCTTGTGCTTGTGATCTTCATCTCCGAAGCACCGTCGTGATCACCATCGTCACCGGCGCGACACATTGATCTCCATCATAGCATCGTTGTCATTATGCCATCTATTGCTTCTACGACTATCACTACCGCTTAGTGATAAAGTAAAGCAATTACAGGGCGTTTGCATTTCATACAATAAAGGGACAACCATATGGCTCCTGCCAGTTGCCGATAACTTCGGTTACAAAACATATAGCATCACGTCTTGACCATATCACATCACAACATGCCCTGCAAAAACAAGTTAGACGTTCTCTACTTTGTTGTTGCAAATTTTACGTGGCTACTACGGGCTGAGCAAGAACCGTTCTTACCTACGCATCAAAACCACAACAATAGTTCGTCAAGTTAGTGCTGTTTTAACCTTCGCAAGGACCGGGCGTAGCCACACTTGGTTCAACTAAAGTGAGAGAGACAGACACCCGCCAGTCACCTTTAAGCACAAGTGCTCGTAACGGTGAAACCAGTCTCGCGTAAGCGTACGCGTAATGTCGGTCCGGGCCGCTTCATCTCACAATACCGCTGAACCAAAGTATGACATGCTGGTAAGCAGTATGACTTATATCGCCCACAACTCATTTGTGTTCTACTCGTGCATATGACATCTACGCATAAAACCTGGCTCGGATGCCACTGTCGGGGAACGTAGTAATTTCAAAAAAATTCCTACGCACACGCAAGATCATGGTGATGCATAGCAACGAGAGGGGAGAGTGTTGTCCACGTACCCTCGTAGACCGTAAGTGGAAGCGTTATGACAACGCGGTTGATGTAGTCGTACGTCTTCACGATCCGACCGATCCAAGCACCGAACGTACTGCACCTCCGAGTTCAGCACACGTTCAGCTTGATGACGATCCCTGGACTCCGATCCAGCAGGGTGTTGGGGATGAGTTCTGTCAGCACGACGGCGTGGTGACGATGATGATGTTCTACCGACGCAGGGCTTCTCCTAAGCACCGCAACGATATGACCGAGGTGGAATATGGTGGAGGGGGGCACCGCACACGGCTAAGGAACGATCACGAAGATCAACTTGTGTGTCTAGAGGTGCCCCCCTGCCCCCGTATATAAAGGAGGGAGGGGGGAGGTGCAGCCGGCCCCCTAGGGGTGCACCTGGAGGAGTCCTACTCCCACCGGGAGTAGGACTCCCCCCTCTTGCCTTGGTGGAGAAGGAAAGGGGGAGGGGAAAGAGGAAAGCCCCCCCTTCCTTGTCCTATTCGGACTAGGGGGGAGGGGGCGCGCGGCCTGCCTTGGCCGGCCCTCCTCTTCTCCCTCATGGCCCATGTAGGCCCAATAACCCCCGGGGGGGTTCCGGTAACCCCCCGGTACTCCAGAAAAATCCCGGTTTCTCCCGGAACGATTCCGATATCCAAATATAGGCTTCCAATATATCAGTCTTTATGTCTCGACCATTTCGAGACTCCTCGTCATGTCCGGGATCACATCCGGGACTCCGAACAACCTTCGGTACATCAAATCATATAAACTCATAATAAAACTGTCATCGTAATGTTAAGCGTGCGGACCCTACAGGTTCGAGAACTATGTAGACATGACCTAGAACTATTCTCGGTCAATAACCAATAGCGGAACCTGGATGCTCATATTGTCTCCCACATATTCTACGAAGATATTTTATCGGTCAAACCGCATAACAACATACGTTGTTCCCTTTGTCATCGGCATGTTACTTGCCCGAGATTCGATCGTCGGTATCTAATACCTAGTTCAACCTCGTTACCGGCAAGTCTCTTTACTCGTTACGTAATGCATCATTCCGTAACTAACTCATTAGCTACATTGCTTGCAAGGCTTATAGTGATGTGCATTACCGAGAGGGCCCAGAGATACCTCTCCGACAATCGGAGTGACAAAACCTAATCTCAAAATACGCCAACCCAACATGTACCTTTGGAGACACCTGTAGAGCTCCTTTATAATCACCCAATTATGTTGTGACGTTTGGTAGCACACAAAGTGTTCCTCTGGTAAATGGGAGTTGCATAATCTCCTAGTTACAGGAACATGTATAAGTCATGAAGAAAGCAATAGCAACATACTAAACGATCAAGTGCTAGGCTAACGGAATGGGTCATGTCAATCACATCATTCTCCTAATGATGTGATCCCATTAATCAAATGACAACACATGTCTATGGTTAGGAAACATAACCATCTTTGATTAATGAGCTAGTCAAGTAGAGGCATACTAGTGACGTTATGTTTGTCTATGTATTCACACATGTATCATGTTTCCGGTTAATACAATTCTAGCATGAATAATAAACATTTATCATGATATGAGGAAATAAATAATAACTTTATTATTGCCTCTAGGGCATATTTCCTTCGGCTTGTCCATGACCAGCCATTCAGCCAAAGTCGTCTTGGGCCCTAGAATGGTGACGAAACCACGACCGGACGAGCGGATTCCGGCTACCCTGACCCTTTGGTCACGGCCAATCGCCTCCCACACGACCCCAAACTGCAAAGAACTGTGCAGTTGGCCCTCGGACAGCAAGTCCCCGTCACATGTCCAACAAAGGTGGACACCGACGCACAGACCGAGCCCACCTTGGGAAGATGGTGGCAGCCATAGGGCCACGACCCCATGTGAAAGGATCGATATAGTTGACTAGAGGGGGGAGGGTGAATAAGCAACTAACACTTTTTAACTTTTCTTTACCAAATTAAACTTTGCATCAAAGTAGGTTGTCTAGATATGCAACTAGATGAGCAACCTATATGATGCAACAACAACAAGCACACAAGCAAGCAAGGGATACAACACAAATAAACTTGCACAAGTAAAGGCATGAGATAACCAAGAGTGGAGCCGGTGAAGACGAGGATGTGTTACCGAAGTTCCTTCCTTTTGAGGGGAAGTACGTGATACGTCTCCGTCGTATCTATAATTTTTGATTGTTCATGCCAATATTCATCAACTTTCATATACTTTTGGCAACTTTTTATACTATTTTTGGGACTAACATATTGATCCAGTGCCCAGTGCCAGTTCCTGTCTGTTGCATGTTTTATTTTCACAGAAAACCAATATCAAACGGAATCCAAATGGTATAAAAATGGACGGAGAATTATTTTGGAATATTTGGGATTTTCCGGAGGAAGAATCAACGCGAAACAGTGTCCGAGGTGGCCATGAGACAGGGGGGCGCCCACCCCCTGGGTGCGCCCTGGACTCTCGTGGGCCACCCGTAAGGCGGTTGATGCCCTTCTTTTGCTGCAAGAAAGCTAATTTTACGAGAAAAATCTGGGCAAAAGATTCATGCCAATCAGAGTTACGGATCTCCAGATATAAAGGAAACAGTGAAGGGGCAGAAACAGAGAACGCAGAAACAGAGAGATAGATCCAATCTTGGAGGGGCTCTCGCCCCTCCCAAGCCATGGGAGCCAAGGACCATAGGGAAACCCTTCTCCCATCTAGGGAGGAGGTCAAGGAAGAAGAAGAAGAAGAAGAAGGGGGCCTCTCTTCCCCTTGCTTCCGGTGGCGCCGGAGCGCTGCCGGGGACCATCATCATCACCGCGATCTTCACCAACACCGCCGTCATCTTCACCAACATCTCCATCACCTTCCCCCTTCTATATACGCGGTCCACTCTCCCACAACCCGATGTACCCTCTACTTGAACATGGTGCTTTATGCTTCATATTATTTTCCAATGATGTGTTGCCATCCTATGATGTCTGAGTAGATTTTCGTTGTCCTATTGGTGGTTGATGAATTGCTATGATTGATTTAATTTGCTTGTGGTTATGTTGTTGTCCTTTGGTTCCCATCATATGAGCGCGCGCGTCGATCACACCATAGGGTTAGTTGTATGTTGATAGGACTATGTATTGGAGGGCAAGAGTGACAGAAGCTTCAGCCTAGCATAGAAATTGATACATACGGGATTGAAGGGGGACCAATATATCTTAATGCTATGGTTGGGTTTTACCTTAATGAACGTTAGTAGTTGCGGACTGCTTGCTGATAGTTCCAATCATAAGTGCATAGAATTCCAAGTCAGGGATGACATGCTAACAGTGGCCTCTCCCACATAAAACTTGCTATCGGTCTAGTAAAGTAGTCAATTGCTTAGGGACAATTCCACCACTCCTACCACCACTTTCCCACACTCGCTTTATTTACTTTATTGCATCTTTATATAAACAGCCCCTACTTTTTATGCGTTCTTTATTATCTTGCAAACCTATCCTATCACACCTACAAAGTACTTCTAGTTTCATACTTGTTCTAGGTAAAGCAAACATCAAGCGTGCGTAGAGTCGTATCAGTGGCCGGTAGGACTTGAGAGAGTATTTGTTCTACCTTTAGCTCCTCGTTGGGTTCGACACTCTTACTTATCGAAAGAGGCTACAACTATCCCGTATACTTGCGGGTTATCAAGACCTTTTTCTGGCGCCGTTGCCGGGGAGTCATAGCGTGGGGTGAATATTCTTGTGTGTGCTTGTTTGCTTTATCACTAAGTAATTTTTATTTGTTGTTCTTAGTTGTTCTCTATCTTTAGTTATGGATATGGAACACAAAATACCAAAAAAATTAGATGTACTTGCTACTCATGTAGATGGGGTAACTCCTAAAACCCCCGATTCTCATTATGTGAAAGATATTATGTACTACTTTGATAATCCTGAGAAAACCCCATCCAACTTTATAATGGGAGACACGTTGGATCAACGTGAATACTTTAGGGATTATTGCTCGACACAAAAAGGGAAACTATTATGGGATCAATTTATTATGTTGCGTTGGTATGCCCGGGATCTATGCTTGAGATATGATATTACTTGTTGCTCTAGGATGAAGGCTCCACACCTTCCCTTTTCATGCAAATTTAATGATAATGAAACCTTAGCTTCTTATGCTAATGGTATATATGATTACTATGATACTGAACAAATAGAAGAATTTGTTGCTTTTAAGGCTGCTTATGAAATTGAATCTTTGTTTGAAAAGTATGAAGCTTTTGATGATGATGGTGTTTATAGGCCGGAAAATCTTGCTATACTTAGATTTTGCTATGAAAATTATGAATAAAATTACTATATTAATGCATTTATGAAGAAAGTCAACGCTGTCCAAAAAGAGACTAATATTTTGTAGGAAGCTATGGAAGAAGAAATTCATGAAACAGTGAGCTTATTGGATGAAAAAGATGATGAGGAGAGCGAAGAACAAAAGGAGGAAGAGCGGATTAGCTACCCGTGCCCACCTTCTAATGAGAGTAACCCTCCAACTCATACATTATTTAATTCCCCTTCGTGCTTACCGAAGGATGATTGCTATGATCCCTTGAAATTGTTTGAAATATCCCTTTTTGATGATACTTGCTATGCTTGTGGCCAAGATGCCAATATGAATTATGCTTATGGAGATGAACTTGCTATAGTTCCTTATGTTAAACATGAAATTGTTGCTATTGCACCCACGCATGATAGTCCTATTATCTTTTTGAATTCTCCCTACTACACTTTATCGAAGAAGTTTGTGCTTATTAAGGATTATATTGATGGGTTGCCTTTTACCATTGCACATGATGATTTTGATAGATATAATATGCATGTGCTTGCTGCTCCTACTTGCAATTATTATGAGAGGGGAACTACATCTCCGCCTCTTTATGTTTCCAATACGATAGAATTGCAAGAAACTGTTTATATTATGCATTGGCCTTTACTTTGTGTGCATGAATTGTTCTTTTATGACATGCCGATGCATAGGAAGAGAGTTAGACTTCGTTGTTGCATGATATATGTTACTTTGTGCTCACTACTAAATTACAAATAATTGTTAATTAAAATTGGCTTTGATATACCTTGGGATCCGGGTGGATTCATTACTTGAGCACTAAATGCCTAGCTTAATGGCTTTAAAGAAAGCGCTGCCAGGGAGACAACTCGGAAGTTTTAGAGAGTCATTTATTCCTGTTGAGTGCTTTTATATAGTTTAAAAACAAAAAAATAAAGAGGGGAAGACAAAAACTTTTCAAAAAGGATAGTGAAAGTGAGAGAGAGAAGCATTATTGAAGTGGGGGAGCTCCTTGAACTTTGTTCATGCTCACGGAAACTTTGTGAATCTTGATTACAGAAAATTTTCATCAAAAATAATTATCCCCTTGTACAATTCCATTGTATTATAAAAATAATGTGCCAAGGTTTTCCTTTAGGATGTTTACAATGCTTGTTGGTTTGTACGGTGCAGGACAGAAACTTTAGCTGTAGTGTGCGATTTTACATTTTTATCTAGAACGTCAATTGATTCTGATTCCTTTTGCACTGTATTGCTATACAACTTGTTTATTTTTCCTAATTGTGGTAGAATTTTGGGGTACCAGAAGTATGGTGGATGTTCAGATTGCTACAGACTATTCTGTTTTTGACAGATTCTGTTTTTGATGCATAGTTTGCTTGTTTTGATGAATCTATCAATTTGTATCAGTGGATTAAGCCATGGAAAAGCTATATTACAGTAGACACAATGCAAAAACAAAACATGAATTGGTTTTCAACAGTACTTAGAGTGGTGATTTGCTTTATTATACTAACGGATCTTACCGAGTTTTCTGTTGAAGTTTTGTGTGGATGTAGTGTCTAATCGAGGATGTCTCGATATGAGGAAAAGGAAGAGAGGCAAGAGCTCAAGCTTGGGGATGTCTGAGGCACCCCAAGTAAATATTCAAGGATACTCAAGCATCTAATCTTGGGGATGCCCCGGAAGGCATCCCCTCTTTCTTCAACAAGTATCAGTATGTTTTCGAATTCGTTTCGTTCATGCATTATGTGCAAGTCTTGGAGCGTCTTTTGCATTTAGTTTTCATTTTTCTTTTATGCACCATGCTGGTATGAGATAGTCTTTTGTTGATTAATAGAATGCTCATTGCACTTCACTTAAATCTTTTGAGTATGGCTTTATAGAATGCTTCATGTGCTTCACTTATATCATTTGAAGTTTGGATTGTCTGTTTCTTTTCATATAGACAACCGCCATTTGTAGAATGCTCTTTTGCTTCACTTATATTTGTTAGAGCATGGGAATATCTTTTATAGAAAGAATTAAACTCTCTTGCTTCACTTATATCCTTTTAGAGAGATGACAAGAATTGGTCATTCACATGGTTAGTCATAAAATCCTACATAAACTTGTAAGATCGCTGAATATGATATGTTTGACTCCTTGCAATAGTTTTGTGATATAAAGGTGGTGATATTAGAGTTGTGCTAGTTGAGTAATTGTGAAATTGAGAAATACTTGTGTTGAGGTTTGCAAGTCTCGTAGCATGCACGTATGGTGAACCATTTGTAGGACCTTGAAGTATGTCTAGAGGGGGGTGATTAGACTACTTGACCAATTAAAAACTTAGCCTTTTCCCAATTTTAGAGTTTTGGCAGATTCTAGTTATCTTAGGACGAGTCAAGCAATCATCACACTATTCAAGCAAGCATGCAAAGAGTATATAGGCAGCGGAAATTAAAGCATGCAACTTGCAAGAAAGTAAAGGGAAGGGTTTGGAGGATTCAAACACAGTTGGAGACACGGATGTTTTTGGCGTGGTTCCTATAGGTGGTGCTATCGTACATCCACGTTGATGGAGACTTCAACCCATGAAGGGTAACGGTTGCGCGAGTCCACGGAGGGCTCCACCCAAGAAGGGTCCACGAAGAAGCAACCTTGTCTATCCCACCATGGCCGTCGCCCACGAAGGACTTGCCTCACTAGCGGTAGATCTTCACGAAGTAAGCGATCTCCTTGCCCTTACAAACTCCTTGGTTCAACTCCACAATCTTGTCGGAGGCTCCCAAGTGACACCTACCCAATCTAGGAGACACCACTCTCCAAGAAGTAACAAATGGTGCGTTGATGATGAACTCCTTGCTCTTGTGCTTCAAATGATAGTCTCCCCAACACTCAACTCTCTCTCATAGGATTTGGATCTGGTGGAAAGAAGATTTGAGTGGAAAGCAACTTGGGGAAGGCTAGAGATCAAGATTCATATGGTAGGAATGGAATATCTTGGCCTCAACACATGAGTAGGTGGTTCTTTCTCAGAAATGGTAAGTTGGAAGTGTAGGTTTAGTCTGATGGCTCTCTCCACGAATGAAGAGGAGGTGGAGGGGTATATATAGCCTCCACACAAAATCTAATCGTTACACACAATTTACCAAACTCGGTGGGACTGATTCAACAGACTCGGTCGGACCGATTTAGTAAACCTAGTGACCGTTAGTGATTTTCGGTGGGACTGACATGCAACTCGGTGAGACCGATTCGGTTAGGGTTAGGGCATAACATAATCTCGTAAGATCGATTACACAAACTCGGTGAGACCGATTTTGGTAATAAGCTTTCCAGAGAGTTGGTCAGGTAAACTCGGTGGGACCGATTTGCTCTTTTCGGTGAGACCGAAATGTTACAAAAGGGAAACAGAGAGTTTACATTGCAATCTCGGTGGGACCGATCGCTCACTTCGGTTTGACCGAACGTTACAAAGGGAAACAGAGAGATTACAATCCCATCTCGGTGAGACCGAGATCCCTATCGGTAGAACCGATTTGCCTAGGGTTTGTGGCAGTGGCTATGACATTCAAAATCGATGGCGCCGGATAGGAAGAATCGGTGTGACCGATTTTGGCTTTGGGTTTAGGTCATTTGTGGATGTGAGAAAGTAGTTGAGGGTTTTGGAGCATATCACTAAGCACATGAAGCAAGAGGCTCATTAAGCAACACCTCATCCCTCCTTGATAGTATTGGCTTTTGCTATAGACTCAATGTGATCTTGGATCACTAAAATATAAAATGAAGAGTCTTGAGCTAATGACCTTGAGCCAATCCTTTGTCCTTAGTATTTTGAGGGATCCACTTTCATCATCCATGCCATGCCATTCATTGAGCTTTCCTGAAATATATGTCTTGGAATAGCATTAGCTCAATGAGCTATATGTTGTTATGAATTACCAAAACCACCTAGGGATAGTTGCACTTTCAATCTCCCCCTTTTTGGTAATTGATGACAACATATAGATCAAATCTTCGACAAATGATAATAAGATTGAAAAACATTGTCGCTTTGAGAAGTATGTGATAAGCAAGAGCTCCCCCTAAATTTGTGCATAGTTTAAGATTTGCTTTGGACTGCAAATGCACAAGGAATTAGGCTCATGGGTTACTCTTCCATGTCACATACATCTTGGTGGAGTGCTCAAAATGATAAAGATTGAATACATGCACTCATCACCAAGCAAAGTGAGTGATCACATAGGATAGATAAGATAATATCATCAAACATGCATAAGTGTAGCTTAAGATCAAACACATGATCATCAATGTCTCACAAGAATAGCATAGTATCTCAAGCAATCAAAAAGCAAACATGTATTAAACCATCAAAGTAAGAGAGAACAAAAGCAACACTCTCTCTCTCGAAGCCTATGATCTATACATTTTTCTCCCCTTTGGCAACAAGTTACCAAAAAGTTCATAGAAAATGCATAGTGCTAGATCGACTCTCAGGCTTGATCTTCAGTTGGTGGTGTAGAGATAGCTCCTTGGACGAAGGCTTCAGTTGATGTAGAGGGAGCTGGAGGAGTTGGTGCTGGAGCTGGTTGCACTGGAGCTGTAGGAGCTGTGGCTGGTGCAGATGATATTGCTCTAGTGTCTGGCATTGGCACTGCAGCTGACCTCTGAGCTCTAGGCACTCTGGCAAATACATTAGTGGTAGTCTTGCCCTTCCTTTCCTGCATGTCATCCTGCAGGTGCTCCACAACTGACTGAATCTCATTTACCTTGACATCAAGATCATAGAATTTTTGTTCCATGATTCTCTCCAAGCACTCCTGATTCTGAGTTAAGGTGGCCAACCCCTTCTCAATCCTCAGTGTTGATGCTATCAAGTAACCAAGCTGCTCATGCTTGTTCTTCAAGAAATACTCAGATGCCTCCTCTTGAGTTGGCATCTTGGCAGCCTTCTCCTTCCTTGCCTTCTCCTTCTTCTCTTGAGCTTGAAATGATGATGGATCATCCTCATTCATGACAACCTCATTGTTCTCAAAGTCTGGATAGAGAGGAAAATGTTCCCTATCTAATAGATATTTTCCTGTGCCCATCTTTGAGTTAATCAACTACTAAATCTGAGGGGCATATCCACCACTCCTCTTATGATCTGCTGCAGTCCTCTTAATGGTTTCTACTATAAGGCTCATGACCTTGAATTTCTGAGGCACATCAAACAAATGCAACATGTTAATTGCATGCCCTCTGATCATGTTGTGGTCACCAGACTAAGGCAATAGAGTGTGCCTTAGGATCCAGTTGATTGTAGGCAGCCCTGACAGAAGAAAGTGGACTGATCCAAAAGAGAAAGTCTCTAGGGCTTTGTCTGGGATCTCCTTGTACATATGTGCCATGGTATTGTGTCCCATTTTCTTCTTGGCATATACATCCAGGTCATCATCATTTTCCTTTGGGGCATTTATCAGATTTGCCCACTCCTCAACAGTTGACTGGTACCTTGTACCTTCAGACATCCAAACTATCCTCCCATCTGGATAGAAGTGTGTTGTGGAGTAGAATTGCATTATAAGTTCATCATTCCAGTTGGTGAGCTTCTGCCCAACAAAATCTGCAACTCCACAAGCAACAAAACTGTCTTGTACTCCTGGATAGTGTTCTTCGTTTTCCTTCATGTAGGTCCAGTCGACCCACCTCATATCACACACAATGGACTTTTTGTCCAACAAGATTGTCTCATAGAAGTCCTGCTGTTCCTTTGTATGGAACCTGTAATCAACAGCAGTTCTTCTCCTTGTGGCATATGGATCTGCCATCCTCCATAGCCTCAACTCTGAATCTTTTCTGATGTTCATGTCCTCAGCTACAGGATGGGCATCATTATGGTCTGGTATCTTGGGCTTGAGCTTCCTCAGAACTTGTCCTTCTTCATCTTCCTCCTCAGCAACCTCAGGCACTGGGGCCTTGTTCTTCTCAGCAGCTGGAATACTCCTGGTATTCCTATTTGGTGCAGACTTGACCTTGGGGGCAGCTTTGGGTGCTTCCTTGGGCTTAGATGTTGCAGCCCCTGATCTAATAGCATCTCCCATAAGCTTTGGTGCCTTTGGTGCTGGTGCAGCAAGCTCTTCTTCTTCTTCCATCATGGAAGGTTGCCCAACAATTTTGGTCATGGTCTTCTTGACCCTTTCCTTCATTTTCTTTCCTTCAGCAGCTGGCTCTTTGGGATCAGGCTTTTCAGGCAGTTGAGTTGATGCTCTGGCTTTGGACATTGGTTGTCTTCCTGCAGGCCTTTTAATCTTCATGCCTGGCTTTGTATGCTTTGCTGAGCCATACTCCTTTTTGAGTACTACTTTCTTGGAAGTAGCTTCATCCTCTTCAGCTCTATAATCCTCATCTTCAGAGTCTGAAGTTCTCTTCTTCCTTTGCCTGGTAGCAGCCTTAGGCAGGTTGCTAGGAGTGCTCCTGCTGCCTTCATCTGAAATGCTGGAGGGACTAGTGCCCTCACTCATTTGCATCTGCCCTTCTGACCTGTTCTGACTGTCACTCTGGTCTGACATGCTGCAAACTCTGACTGCTGGCCCTGTGAAGAGTTATAGATGAGATGGAGTGGATGAGCATCACAAAATGCAGAGATTTTTGCAAAAGAATGATTCAAAAATCCACTTTTAGTTTTCCATAGAAATCATTTCGGATCAACTAATTTTCAAACTCGGTGATACCGAAGCAGTTTTGGAACCTAAACTAATGAACTCGGTTGGACCGAGTCACAGTTCGGTGGCACCGAGACTGCTAGGGTTTCACAAAGTCCTAAAATCGGTTGCACCGATTAGCAATTCTCGGTCAAACCGAGAGTTACTAGTGCAATGGCATAAGCCAAATCGGTGGGACCGAGTTTTTCAAATCGGTGGGACCGAGTTTTTCAACTCGGTGGGTCCGAGATGGTTTCGGCGGAAACCTAACCCTAAATTTTCAAATCTCATTTAATCTACAGATTGCATTGACTGGATAGGAGTGTTTCAATCGTGGCAAGAATCAATAAGAACACAATGTGCTAGGAATCAGACGAGGATAGCACAGTGATCGAGTCCATACCCTAGCTTGGCGATGAACTCGCTACGGCGGCAACGGCGGGGTTGAATTCCGTTGACGGCGGCGGAGACCAGCGACAGGAGGCGGCTGGCGACGAGGAGATGATCCGGAGACCTTGGAGGCAGAGCGAGCTATTGCGCGGGCGAAGGGGTTCGGAGAAATTTCCAAATTTTGCCCGTGACTATATATATAGCCCGACCCTGTCGGTGTGACCGAGTGGAACAACTTGGTGGCACCGAGATGCATAACTGTGTTCAGTTACAGCAACTCGGTGTGACCGAAAAGTTCAAATCAGTTGCACCGAGATTGAAAACCTAGATCGACTTAGTGATCTCGGTAGGACCGAAATGGAGGAATTGGTCAGACCGAGAATCACAAAGAAGTTTTGGAAGTTTAAGTCTATGACGAATCGGGGACTCAGAGTGCTCCTCACACAGAGTGGTTCGAATCTGACTTGATCAAATTTTGTGATGTAGCATGAATAGAGTTTGATACGAGAAGAGCATAGATAGCTAGAGAAAGTTCTTAGGCATTCTTGTCCATCCACTTGGTCAAAAGAAGGAAGAACCAAACAATCAAAACAACAAGTGGATGTCCTTGAATGAGTAAAATATGCACCAACATGCTCACACAATAAGAGGGCAAATGAAATATGTGGCAAAGCATGCACAACCAATTCTAGCATCTATCAAACAATTGGCGATGACTAGGTCATCTATACATGAGTATATTGACTTAGGAGTCAAATGATAAACATTTGATCATAGGTCATACTCATCGTTTAAGCCCAAGTGGGGTTACCACTTTTACATAATGCATTGATGTGTTCACACCATTAGAGTTGCTTTGACACAAGTCTTAGAGTTAAGCTCCCCCTAGATGTGAGATCCCCTTTTAGTGGGATGAACTAACCTTGGGTTTTGTCGATGATTACTTCATGTAGGTGTTGAAGATGTGGATGCTCAATGTTGATGTAGATCATTTGGAGCAAACCGTTGGAGTGAGTTGCACTTTCAACATACCTACATGGGTTAGTCCCACAAGGAACAAACAAGAATATCCATAGACATAGAGTGATGCACACACAAGATGATGTCCATGAAAACATTTGGTTACCTTGTTCCTTGCCTTACCAACATGAGGGTTTGTGACTCCTTGAACTAGTGCAAGATGTGGAAGTTGATTGCACTTGTCCTTGCCATAATAATATGAGTGAAGAATGTTGGCGGAGTCACCCTCAAGAACTCTCTAGTTCTTCTTCTTCAGGATCCACATCATCTTGATGGGAATCCTTGGAGTTGTAGTTGTACTTGATGAAGTAGAACTTGATGTAGTCTTGGGAATCCACTTGACCGAGACCTTAGGTGCTTCTTCAAATGCATCAATCTCTTCTTGAAGCTTGTCCTTGCCTTTGTTTTTGTGGTCTTGTGGTGGAAGATCATCTTGATCTTGTGTTCCCTTGAAGGAAGTAGGATCGTACTTCTCTTGTTGAGGAACAAACTTCATCTTGGGGTATTGATCTTCTTCCCACTCAACTCCATTGGCATTGAACTTTCGTTCAAAACCAACACCTTAATTCTTCCGGTGTCTTCCTTGCTTGTGTACAATTTCCTCGAATTGCTTACTCCCGGCAAGGCTCTTGTAAACACCTTTCTCTATAATTCCCTTCAATAAGCTATTTTCTTGCTCAAGTGTAATTTGGCTAAGAGAATCATTAGTGGAATCAAGAGAACTCCTAGAAGCAACAATATTGGATTTGACATTATTATTGTTAC
Source organism: Triticum dicoccoides (assembly GCF_002162155.2). NCBI lineage: Eukaryota > Viridiplantae > Streptophyta > Magnoliopsida > Poales > Poaceae > Triticum > Triticum dicoccoides. Next base: position 435,494,538 of record NC_041389.1, on the reverse strand, counting down.
TACTAGAGGAAGTATCTTTCTTGTACTTGTTACTAGACTTGACTTGAGGCATGTAAGTAGATAGGAGTAAACGCTTGGCAATGTAAGAAGAACTTTTCTTACGAAGATCATCATTGATTGCTTTTAAGAACTCATGCTCTTGCTCAAGATTGAGCTTTTCAAAGCGTAACTTCTCATGAGCCCTTAAAAGTTCTCGATGATTTTCGAAGATAGTTTCATGAGCTAACTTAAGAGTGTTTAGTTCTTTAGTTAGAAGCTCAATCTTCTCCTTATCATTGTCATTCGTTTTATCTTGTTTAGCATGATTATTTCACGTTTCATCATAGTATTCATCACTAAAGTTGTCAACAAATAAATCATCATCCATAAGCAAGTCATCTTCATCACTATTGAAATCAACATACTCAGGATGTGTTACCTTTGGACCTTTGGCCATGAAGCATCTTCCAATTCCTTCATTTGGTGAATCAAATATGTCGTAGGAGTTGGTTGACACAAGTGCTAGACCGGCAATACCTTCATCTTGAGTATATTCGGAGTCGGAGTGATAGCTTCTCTCGGAGTGTTTGTCGGAGTCGGAGCCGGAAACCCATTCACCAACATGAGCTTGATGTCTTAGTTTTGTGTAGCTCCTTGATGACTTGTCCTTCCTTTCCGAATCCTTGCTTCTCCGTGAGGTTCTTCATTCATAACGATCATCTCTACTCCTCCTCTCTCTTGGTGGTGATTCTTCTCTTTTGCTTCTTATTTTTGAAGAATCTTCTCTTCTTTTGTAGGGTGTCGTACACTCATTGGAATAGTGTCCAGGCCTCCCACAATTGTAGCATTTGCGCTCTCGACTAGAAGATCTTTTGTCATGGTAAGACCTTGACTTGGAGCTTCTTTCTTTGCTTCTACTCTTGTAGAATTTGTTGAAGTTCTTCACCATTAAGCTCAATTCTTCATTGAAGGTTTGTTTCTCACTTGATGATGTGGGGGCTTCACTTGAGGCTTTGTAAGCACCACTTGACTTGTTGTGAAGTTCCTCCTTATCCTTGAGTGACATCTCATGAGCAACAATCCTTCCAATGACTTCCGTTGGCTTGAGATCTTTGTAGTTTGGCATCATTTGGATCAATGTGCACATGGTATCATACTTTCCATCCAATGCTCTTAGGATCTTCTTAATGATGAATCTTTTGGTCATCTCTTCACTCCCTAAGCCGACAATCTCATTTGTAATAAGAGCAAGCCTAGAGTACATTTCAGCGACACCTTCACCATCCTTCATTTTGTACTTGTCAAGCTGACTTTGGAGCACATCCAACTTGGATTCCTTGACGGATTCGGTACCTTTGTGCATATCAATCAAAGTGTCCCAAATTTCTTTTTCATTCTCAAGACGGCTGATTTTGTTGAATTCTTTGGGGCACAATCCGTTGAAGATGATATCACAAGCTTGGGCGTTGTATTGCAGCATCTTCCATTCTTCCGCATTAGCTTCACAGTTCGGCTCTCTCCCATCATAGAATTCACCTTGCAAGCCAATACAAATAATAGCCCAAATGGCGGTGTTATGTCCGAGAATATGCATTTTTCATCTTATGCTTCCAACTAGCAAAATTAGTACCATCAAAGTAAGGACCTCTACGGTGATAATTTCCCTCGCTAGACGCCATACTCTCCTAGGTTGTGAAACCAAGGCTGTGACCACCAAAACCTATGGAAATCAAAGCAAATGGAGACCAAAGCTCTGATACCACTTGTAGGACCTTGAAGTATGTCTAGAGGGGGGGGTGATTAGACTACTTGACCAATTAAAAACTTAGCCTTTTCCCAATTTTAGAGTTTTGGCAGATTTTAGTTATCTTAGGACGAGTCAAGCAATCATCACACTATTCAAGCAAGCATGCAAAGAGTATATAGGCAGCTTAAATTAAAGCATGCAACTTGCAAGAAAGTAAAGGGAAGAGTTTGGAGGATTCAAACACAGTTGGAGACACTGATGTTTTTGGCGTGGTTCCGATAGGTGGTGCTATCGTACATCCACGTTGATGGAGACTTCAACCCACGAAGGGTAACGGTTGCGCGAGTCCACAGAGGGCTCCACCCAAGAAGGGTCCACGAAGAAGCAACCTTGTCTCTCCCACCTTGGCCGTCGCCCATGATGGACTTGCCTCACTAGCGGTAGATCTTCACGAAGTAGGCAATCTCCTTGCCCTTACAAACTCCTTGGTTCAACTCCACAATCTTGTCGGAGGCTCCCAAGTGACACCTAGCCAATCTAGGAGACACCACTCTCCAAGAAGTAACAAATGGTGCGTTGATGATGAACTCCTTGCTCTTGTGCTTCAAATGATAGTCTCCCCAACACTCAACTCTCTCTCATAGGATTTGGATCTGGTGGAAAGAAGATTTGAGTGGAAAGCAACTTGGGGAAGGCTAGAGATCAAGATTCATATGGTAGGAATGGAATATCTTGGCCTCAACACATGAGTAGGTGGTTCTTTCTCAGAAATGGTAAGTTGGAAGTGTAGGTTTAGTCTGATGGCTCTCTCCACGAATGAAGAGGAGGTGGAGGGGTATATATAGCCTCCACATAAAATCTAACTGCTGCACACGATTTACCAAACTCGGTGGGACCAATTCAACAGACTCGGTCGGACCGATTTAGTAAACCTAGTGACCGTTAGTGATTTTCGGTGGGACTGACATGCAACTCGGTGAGACCGATTCGGTTAGGGTTAGGGCATAACGTAATCTCGGTAAGACCGATTACACAAACTCGGTGAGACCGATTTTGGTAATAAGCTTTCAAGAGAGTTGGTCAGGTAAACTCGGTGGGACCGATTTGCTCTTTTCGGTGAGACCGAAATGTTACAAAAGGGAAACAGAGAGTTTACATTGCAATCTCGGTGGGACCGATCGCTCACTTCGGTTTGACCGAAACGTTACAAAGGGAAACAGAGAGATTACAATCCCATCTCGGTGAGACCGTGATCCCTATCGGTAGAACCGATTTGCCTAGGGTTTGTGGCAGTGGCTATGATATTCAAAATCGGTGGCGCCGGATAGGAAGAATCAGTGTGACCGATTTTGGCTTTGGGTTTAGGTCATTTGTGGATGTGAGAAAGTAGCTGAGGGTTTTGGAGCATATCACTAAGCACATGAAGCAAGAGGCTCATTAAGCAACACCTCATCCCTCCTTGATAGTATTGGCTTTTCCTATAGACTCAATGTGATCTTGGATCACTAAAATATAAAATGAAGAGTCTTGAGCTATTGAGCTTGAGCCAATCATTTGTCCTTAGTATTTTGAGGGATCCACTTTCGTCATCCATGCCATGCCATTCATTGAGCTTTCCTGAAATATATGTCTTGGAATAGCATTAGCTCAATGAGCTATATGTTGTTATGAATTACCAAAACGACCTAGGGATAGTTGCACTTTCACCGTTATGTAACAAAGTTGGAGCATGAGGTGCTCTTTGATTGCTTTCCTTATGAGTGGCAGTCGGGGACGAGCGATGGTCTTTTCCTACCAATCTATCCCTCTAGGGGCATGCATAGTAGTTTTGCAATAAGTATATGAGTTCTTTATGACTAATGTGAGTCCATGGATTATACACACTTTTACCTTTCCATCATTGCTAGCCTCTTCGGTACCGTGCATTGCTCTTTCTCACCTCAAGAGTCGGTGCAAACTTCGTCGGTGCATCCAAACCCCGTGATATGATACGCTCTATCACACATAAGCCTCATTATATCTTCCTCAAAACAGCCACCATACCTACCTATTATGGCATTTCCATAGCCATTCCGAGATATATTGCCATGCAACTTCCATCATCATCATATACATGACTTGACAATTTATTGTCATATTGCTTTGCATGATCGTAAGATAGCTAGCATGATGTTTTCGTGGCTTGTCCATTTTTTGATGTCATTGCTACACTAGATCATTGCACATCCCGGTACACTACCGGAAGCATTCATATAGAGTCATATCTTTGTTCGAGATATCGAGTTGTAATATTGAGTTGTGAGTAAATAAAAGTGTGATGATCATCATTATTAGAGCATTGCCCCAGTGAGGAAAGGATGATGGAGACTATGATTCCCCCACAAGTCGGGATGAGACTCCGGACTTTATGAAAAATAAAAGAGGCCAAAGAAGCCCAAATAAAAAAAGAGGCCAAAGAAGCCCACCAAAAAGAAGAAAAAAAATAAAAAAATGAAAAATAAGAGAAAAAAGAGATAAAAAGAGAGAAGGGGGCAATGTTACTATCCTTTTACCACTCTTGTGCTTCAGAGTAGCACCATGTTCTTCATATAGAGAGTCTCTTGAGTTATCACTTCCATATACTAGTGGGAATTTTCATTATAGAACTTGGCTTGTATATTCCGATGATGGGCTTCCTCAAACGCCCGAGGTCTTCATGAGCAAGCAAGTTGGATGCACACCCACTTAGTTTCTAGTTTGAGCTTTCATACACTTATAGCTCTTAGTGCATCCGTTGCATGGCAATCCCTACTCCTCGCATTTACATCAATTGATGGGCATCTCCATAGCCCGTTGATTAGCCGCGTCGATGTGAGACTTTCTCCCTTTTTGTCTTCTCCACATAAACCTCCACCATCATATTCTATTCCACCCATAGTGCTATGTCCATGGCTTGCGCTCATGTATTGCGTAAGAGTTGAAAAAGCTGAAGCGCGTTAAAAAGTATGAACCAATTGCTCGGCTCGTCATCGGGGTTGTGCATGATGGGAGTATTTTGTGTGATGAAGATGGAGCATAGCCAGACTATATAATTTTATAGGGATGAGCTTTCTTTGGCTATGTTATTTAGATAAGACATAATTGCTTGGTTGGTATGTGTCGGTGTCAAAACCGGCGGATCTCGAGTAGGGGGTCCCGAACTGTGCGTCTAGGCGGATGGTAACAGGAGACAAGGGACACGATGTTTTTACCCAGGTTCGGGCCCTCTCGATGGAGGTAAAACCCTACTCCTGCTTGATTAATATTAATGATATGGGTAGTACAAGAGTGGATCTACCACGAGATCAGAGAGGCTAAACCCTAGAAGCTAGCCTATGGTATGATTGTTGTTCGTCCTACGGACTAAAACACTCCGGTTTATATAGACATCGGAGAGGGCTAGGGTTACACAGAGTCGGTTACAATGGGAGGAGATCTTCATATCGTATCGCCAAGCTTGCCTTCCACGCCAAGGAAAGTCCCATTCGGACACGGGACAGAGTCTTTAATCTTGTATCTTCATAGTCCGGGAGTCCGGCCAAAGGTCATAGTCCGGCCATCCGGACACCCCCTAATCCAGGACTCCCTCAGTAGTCCCTGAACCAGGCTTCAATGACGATAAGTCCGGCGCGCAAGTTTGTCTTCGGCATTGCAAGGCGGGTTCTTCTCCAAATTCCCTGTACCTGTCGAATAGTGTCCGGCTTCTAGTGTGTGCTGCTCTCCTCGGCTTCTATGCCCCATAATGACCATCTTCCATGTGTCAAACGAATGTGAAAAGCCAGGTTTTTTTTTCATTTACCCCCACAATTGCGTTAATAAGCCGCACATAAAAGAGACGGGGATTTAGATCCAATTCACACCACCCTTCCTCCGCGAGTATCCATCAGAGCGCTTTCGACAGAGATCCATTCCACCATGGCCGGTCGGAGCAGCTCCTCCTCTCGCCTCTCCAGCCCTCGGCCTGGAGATTGCAAGCAGTGTTCCGTCCTGCATAGCAAGCTAGTAGTGCTTCAGTCCAAGGGGCTCCTCCCCCAGCATATATGGTCCCAGTTCGAGCCGGGATTGCCACCTATAGCGGCGGAGAGCAGGCGGAGAGCATCCCCAATCCCTCTCAAGGAGAGCGGGTATGCCTAGTCCCTTACTTAATAAGAGGACTCGGATTTCCGGTTCATCCATTTCTCCGAGGGTTGCTGGAGTTCTACAGCCTCCAGCTACACAACCTCAGGCCTGCCTCCATTCTGCATATTGCGGGCTTCGTGGCCCTCTGTGAGCTGTTTTTGGGCGTCGAGGCCCATTTCGCGCTGTGGAAGAGGTTGTTCTGCCTTGTGCCCCGCTCTCAGGAGGGGTCAATTTATCAAGTGGGCGGAGCCAAACTATGGCGCATCGTCGGGACTGGATATCTATCCGGTACCCCAAAGAAGGCGTCCGAGGACTGGCCTTCAGAATGGTTTTGTATGGACGACGTCCCCCTGCCGGACCGTGTTCGGATCGGCCTTCCTGAGTTTAACAATGCTCCGTTGAAGAAACGCCTAAGCTGGCGCCCACGAAACCCTTAGAGGGAAACTGATAGGGACGTCCTTTACCTGATGAGCCAGATAAGATTGCTGGCTCATTCCGGATTGACCATGATCGAGGTCATGGCCACATACATTACGCGGGGGGTGCAGCCGCTTCAGTACAGAGGCCACCCCATGTGGGATTTCAACGGGGAGGACGACGCCACCCGGTGCGGTCGCAAGGGGCCGGATTCGGATGCCACTCTAATGAAGATCTTATCCGCCTTGTACAAGGGAGAAGAAGAGGAATTCCTCCGGGTGAACCCACGGGGCGGATTCTCCATGTACAGTCCTCCAAGCTGGGTGAGCGAACATTTTCACTTGCCTACCCGCTTTCGAAATTCCCATAATTGAGTACTTAGTCTAGCAATGTTAACGCAGGAGCTGCGCCAGACTGTGAAGGAGATAAACAGCCCTCCTCCACAACCCGAGGACCCGGAACGGTCCCTCGATCCGGACTCCCAAGAGGACCCGGACTTATGTGTGGAGTTAATTGATGGGGTGTTTCATCAATTGAGTAAGGACAACGCCTTAGTGGCCATTACGGCCGACTATCCCGGACTACTTCCAGCCTCAAAGGTAACCGAGACCGAAGTCCCAGTACTTTCAAGGAGATCCATCCATGCTTTATCTTGAATGCCGTGAACTAATAGTGTTTCGTTTCGCAGGGTAAATCCTTGAGGCGGAAGGCCGAGCCCGCGGTGGGCAGCCAACAAGGGCCGCTGAAGCCAGGCGGGCCAAAAAGAAGTGCGGACCAGATCGAGATTCCGGCGCAACGGAACAGCGTGCGAATTTAACGCCTAGGGTTTACGCCCTCAAGTCATACTAACACTCATGCTCTTCTTAGAAAGAAGAGAGCCCGCCGGACTATATCCACCGGCCAGGATTCAAGGCCGGGTCCGGAAGCGGAGGAAGATACGGGGCGCGCTTTGGGCGTTCCTCCGACAGAGGACGCAGACGGGCTATCTACCACCAATCCAAAGGTGGAGAGTGCCATGAACCACAGGCGTCGCCGGCCTGTTCTTCGTGACGCATGTTTTTCCCCAGAGACGTTGGACGCCTTTAATACAGGAGATGCGTACCTCCGTGCCGCTCAAAATGGTCTAGCCAGAGCCACATAGCAGTATGTAAAAGACATACAGGTGAGTAAAATTGAAGGTTATATATATCAGTAGCCCCCGAGACTTGAAACAGTTAAAATAACTGTTTTAAGGATCATATGCTATGCAGGGTCTTACAAAGAAGAACACGCAACTGTCCTAGGAGCTTGAAGAGTGCAAGGCCCAACTCGAGGCCGCACTAGCCGCTTCAGATAATGCCAAGGGGACCCCCTCAGGTAATATATGCTTCGAAAGATAATTCCGTTGTGAAGTGCGGCATGTGTGCAACTCTGACGATAATAGTGCAGATGGGGCCGGAGTAAATCCGGACAAGCAACAACACCTACGCCAACTAAAGGCTGGCGAGAGCATGCTGACGAGGGTGAGGCAAGAGAAGAACAAACTTCAAGACGCTAATACCCAGCTGGGCGAGGAACTAAAGGATGTTCGTATTCAGCTGTCTGGTTCCGTAAAGGAGAATCGGCGACTTCGACGCGGCATTTTTAGTAAGTGCTTGAACGAATCTTCGAAAAAAGAATTCGGCGAGGAAGTCGATTGACAGAGCTATGTCTGTAGGTATGCTGACAGGTCGTCCTGCGGAGGAAATGCCCGGTTCAACGAGGGACCTTCTTCCCGAGATGTTGCAACTGCACGAACGAGTTCGGCAGGCAATGCAGGGCATCGTCCAGGCTATGTGGCCATCCCTCTCCATGCCAGAAGGCCTTGGGAAGCTTGCAAAGAAGCTGGAGGGAGTGCGGCAGCGCTTCCGGTTGTGGAAGATATCGGCATGCCGTCAAGGTGCCAGGGAGGCCTGGGCCATGGTGAAGACTCGGTACACGAAGGCTGACCCGAACCACATGGCCGAGGTCGGCCCTATGGGTCCTGACGGAAAGGAGATCCCTGTCAGCTTAGTATATGGTCAGGTAGAGCTGGCTGCAAAGTATTCTCAATAGGACTGTAAATTAGACCGCCTGTTGGATGGTATTGAAGAAGAATATACCGAGTCGGATTGACTCTGTAATTTAAAATGACATGAAAAATGCCTTCTAGCCGGATTGTAGATCGTTTGTCATTGCGGACCTTTTCGCTTCGAACTCTGGACCCTATAGTCCGGAGTGTGTCCGAATACCCTCTCGATGATGTAAGAACCGGGGCACGCATGGAGACAAGGCGTAGGGGTCATAATTGCTTTAGCAGACAAGTGCCCAACTAGTTATGTTATATTACATGGTTAGTAAGAAACATCTTCCAGGGAGAATAGTTCCGTTAGGGGTTCCTTTCCCTGGGAGGCATGCCCTAAAGTGCATGTCCGAACTGCTAAAAAGAGCAGAAAAGCATCTGGTGGCAGATAGATAAACAAGAAAAATCATCTTTTAGTTCACCGACCGAATATTCCCTTAAGAATGCTAGCTTTCGGCTTCACCCAGTCTGAGGTACACATCCGGCTGATCCGGCAGTAACAATCGCAGAGGTGCTCCCTTTACCACCTAGCCGAACAAACGGGAACGTAGGGGTAAGCACAGGAGCCAGGCAACCCAGTTTGGCCAAAACTTAAGTCATATCGATGCATATAATGGTGTATAAAAGGTTCATGCGGAAGTGTCACACATGTTTTGGGCATTAGGCCCGTTTATATAAACTTCTGATAAAGAAGCCCCCAGGTATGATGAGCGCGGGTGGCGCGTCAAGTATGTGCGAACAATGCACAGGCAAGCCCCTAAGGGCTTGGGAGAAAAAAAGGTAGAGAGAAGGAGAGTAATGCCGGACAGCTAATGTGAAAAATAAAAATAAAAAAGGGACAGAGGAAGGAGACGAACACGGAGTCCGGCGCTAGGCGTAGAATCTTCGTAGGCGCGCTGCGTTCCATGGGTTTGGCTCAAGTCAGTTGTCCGATGCGTTTCGCAGACGGTACGCTCCACCAGTCAGGACTTGGTCTATTATGAAGGGACCCTCCCATTTGGACTTTAGTTTGTCCTTTTTCTTGTCCGGCAGGCGTAGAACTAGTTCGCCAACATTATAAGTTTTGGCCCGTACGTCTCTGTTTTGATATCTTCGAGCCTGCTGTTGATAGAATGCGGAACGGGCTTTTGCCACATCGCGCTCCTCCTCCAATGCGTCCAAGATGTCCTACCGATCGAGCTCGTCTTCTCTTTCTTCGTACATGCGCACGCGAGGTGAGTCATGAATTATGTCGCAGGGCAGGACTGCCTCTGCACCGTATACCATAAAAAATGGTGTGGATCCGGTAGTGCGATTCGGCGTGGTCCGCAGCCTCCAGAGTACGGAGTCAAGCTCCTCTACCCAGTGCGTGTTAGATTCCTTGAGGGATCGCACTAGTCTGGGTTTGATTCCGCTCATAATGAGACCGTTGGCTCGCTCGACTTGACCGTTGGTTTGAGGGTGATAGACTGAAGCGTAGTCGAGCTTAATGCCCATGTTTTTGCACCAGAGTTTAACTTCGTCAACTGTGAAGTTTGTGCTGTTGTCAGTTATGATGCTGTGGGGGACGCCGTAATGGTGTACAACCCCGGATATGAAGTCTATCACCGGTCCGGATTCGGCCGTCTTTACAGGCTTGGCCTCTATCCATTTGGTGAATTTGTCCACCATGACCAGTAGATATTTTTGCTTGTGGGTTCCTCCTTTAAGGGGTCCAACCATGTCAAGCCCCCAGACAACAAAAGGCCAGGTAATGGGTATGGTTTGTAGGACGGTAGGCGGCATGTGGCTTTGGTTAGCGAATAATTGGCAACCGACGCATCACTGCACTAATTCCTGAGCGTCTGCCCGGGCCATCGGCCAATAAAATCCGGTACGGAAGGCCTTGCTTACAAGGGCCCGGGCTGCGGCATGGTGCCCGCCGAGTCCGGCGTGAATTTCAGCCAGAAGGTTTCGCCCTTCCTCTTCAGAGATACACCTTTGAAGGACTCCGGTTGTGCTTTTCTTATAAAGCTCTCCCTCGTGGACTTTATAGGCTTTAGATCCCCGCACTATGCAGCGGGCCTCGTTATAGTCCTTGGGGAGTTCCTACCTAGTTAGGTAGGCTAGGAATGGTTCTGTCCACGGGGCAATGACTACCATTATTGTGTGGGCTGACGGTGTTGTTTCGTTAGCGGAGCCACCAACCGTGTCAGAATGTTCGGTGAGGGGCAGTGTGGTTGTGTCCGGGCTATTGTTTCCGGACTCTCCCTCCCATGATACGGATGGCTTGAACAGCCTCTCTAGGAAGATGTTGGGAGGGACGGCATCGCGCTTTGCGCCAATGCGTGCCAACACGTCTGCTGCCTGGTTATTCTCCCGGGCTATGTGGTGAAATTCGAGCCCCTCAAACCGGGCTGACATCTATAAGACGGCATTGCGATAAGCTACCATTTTCGGATCTTTGGCATCAAAGTCTCCATTTATTTGGGATATCGCGAGGTTTGAATCCCCGCAGACCTCTAGGCGTTGAATGCCCATGGAGACTGCCATCCGGAGACCGTGTAGAAGGGCCTCGTATTCGGCCGCGTTGTTGGAGTCCGTGTACATTATCTGAAGTACGTATTGGACTGTATCTCCTGTTGGGGACGTCAGAATGACGCCAGCCCCCAGGCCAGCCAACATTTTGGAGCCGTCGAAGTGCACGATCCAGTTGGAATATGCGCCGTACTCTTTAGGGAGCTCGGCTTCAGTCCATTCGGTGATGAAGTTGGCCAAAACCTGCGACTTAATGGCTCGCCGTGGCTTGTAAGTTATGTCGAACGTGAGGAGCTCAATGGCCCATTTGGCAAACCGGCCTGTTGCATCGCGGTGGTTTATAATGTCATTAAGAGGTACTTCGGAGGCTACTGTTATTGAACACTCTTGGAAATAGTGTCGCAGCTTCCGGGATGCCATGAACACTGCGTATGCTAGCTTTTGATAATGCGGGTACCGTGACTTGCATGGGGTTAGGACAGTGGACACGTAGTAAACTGGTTTTTGGAGAGGGAACTTGTGTCCGTCCGTTTCTCGTTCGACAACGAGCATCGCGCTTACAACTTGATGGGTTGCCGCGATGTATAATAGCATTGGTTCACCCGTGTTGGGCGCGGCCAGGACCGGATTTGTTGCCAATATGGCTTTGATTTCGTCGAGTCCGGCCGTAGCGGCATCCGTCCACTCAAAGTGTTCGGTGCGTCGCAGGAGGCGATAAAGGGGTAATGCCTTTTCTCCTAAGCGGGAGATAAAGCGGCTTAGAGCCGCCACGCATCCAGTCAATTTTTGTATTTGTTTGAGGTCTTTTGGGATATCCAATTGTGACAGAGCTCGGATCTTGGCTGGGTTTGCTTCAATTCCTCTACCGGATACGATGAAGCCCAAGAGCTTTCCGGCTGGTACGCCGAAAACGCATTTTTCCGGGTTGAGCTTAATGTCATATGCTCGGAGATTGTCGAATGTGAGCCTCAAGTCGTCTACTAGAGTATCGACGTGTTTGGTTTTGACAACCACGTCATCTACGTATGCTTCAACTGTTTTGCCGATCTGGTTGGCCAGACATGTCTGAATCATGCGCTGATATGTTGCGCCAGTGTTTTTGAGCCCGAAGGGCATCGTCTTGAAGCAGAATGGGCCGTATGGGGTGATGAATGCCGTTGCGGCTTGGTCCTACTCTGCCATCTTGATTTGGTGATAGCCAGAGTATGCATCGAGGAAACACAATAAATCGTGTCCTGCAGTGGCGTCGATGATTTGATCAATTCGGGGGAGGGGGAAGGGATCCTTTGGGCAGGCCTTATTTAGGTCTTTGAAATCGACGCATAGGCGCCAGGATTTGTCCTTCTTTGGTACCATCACCAGGTTTGCTAGCCAGTCCGGATGTTTTATATCTCTGATGAATCTGGCTTCCAGTAGTTTTGCTAGCTCCTCTCCCATGGCTTGTCTCTTGTGTTCGGAGAAACGCCGAAGAGTCTGCTTAACGGGCTTGAACCCTTTTAGGATGTTCAGGCTGTGCTCGGCCAGCCTGCGTGGGATTCCTGGCATGTCTGAAGGGTGCCAGGCAAAAATGTCCCAATTTTCTCACAGGAATTCTCTGAGTGCGGCGTCTACATCGGGTTTTAGTTGTGCCCCGATGGAGGCCGTTTTTGTGGGGTCCGTTGGATGGACTTGGAATTTGACTATTTCGTCCGCTGGTTTAAAAGAGGTGGACTTGGATCTCTTATCTAGTATCACATCGTCCCTATCCACCGTGGAGCGCAACGCAGTTAGTTCCTCGGCCGCTAGGGCTTCGGATAACGCCTCCAGGGCCAGTGCGGCTGTCTTGTTTTCGGCGCGGAGCATTGTGTCCGGATCACTAGCGAGAGTGATGATTCCGTTGGGCCCGGGCATTTTGAGCTTCATGTACCCGTAATGGGGTATGGCTTGAAAAATTGTAAATGCTTCTCGCCCTAACAGAGCGTGGTATCCACTGCTGAACGGGGCCACTTGAAATGTGACCACCTCGGATATGTAATTATCCGGCGTGCCGAACACCACATCCAGTGTGATTTTCCCTGAACAGCACGCTTCCCGGCTTGGTATTATTCCTCTAAAGGTTGTGTTGCTTCGCTCAATGCGGCTCCAGTCTATTTCCATTTTTCGCAGGGTTTCCTCGTAGATGAGGTTAAGTCCGCTGCCGCCGTCCATGAGTACCTTTGTAAGTCGGAAGTCGTCCACTATCGGACTAAGGACCAGTGCGGCTGGTGCTCGGGCTGTCCGGAATTTAGGTTCGTCACTGGCATTAAAGGTAATAGCCGTGTCACTCCATGGGTTTATTGTTGCTACCTGGTAGACTTCAGTAAGGCTGTGGAGCGTTCGTTTCCTCGCATTGTTTGATGCGAGAGTCTCGAAGACTGTCGACACCGTACTGGCGTTTCTGGGGTGGTGCTCTGCGGATTCTGGAGTTAGAAGCTCCTCGCCACTTCTGGCCACCTGTCGGATTATCCAACATGCTCTAAGGCTGTGAGTTGGTGTGACTTCCCCCGAACTATGAATTTTACAGGGTCCACTGAGCCATCCCTCCAGTACGGTCCCATACCCTGTAGAGGGTTTTTGTTTTTTGATGTTTGGCTCAGGTGCCTGGCGATAATGCACCCTTTTGTTTCGGACTGGTATTGTATTCAGGGCCGGATTGTCCTAGAATTTAGTTTCGGTTTTCCGAACGCTTTTTGTCGCACAGTACTTTCGTACTATGGATGTCAAGTCGGCAAAGCGTGTAATTTCGCGGTGACTTATGGCGTTGAGGATTCCGATGTCCGTGCAGTTGTTACAGAAGAATGAAATTGCGTCTTTCTCACGGCAGTCCTTTATCCTGTTCATAACCAGGAGGAATCTGGCCCAGTAGTGGTGTACTGTTTCCCCGGGCTCTTGCCGTATTTGGGATATATCCCTTATATTTGGGTGGGCAGGTGGATTTAAATCCGGAACCTCGCCCGATATAAGATTCAGGGGCCAAGAAATTTCCGAATTCGGAAGCTTGTTTTCTTGGACGTTATTCAATGAATCAGGCCTGCTGCCTGACTTTAGGTTCAGGGCTTGGGCAACATCTTCCCCTCTGCGGATGTCCGGCTTGGAGGGGTCGGGAATCCGTACACATCTGGTCCTTAGGATGGGCAAAGATTCGCTGCATTGTTCTTCCACCACTTCAACGTGGTGGGTGACCTAGGGAGAGTCGATCTCTCTCTGATCGGGTTTAAGCCCAATCTGGCCGTAATCTGTAGCGACTCCCAGGGCGGCAATGCGATCCAAGAGCTTGTTTAGGGAAGAGAGCTCCATCGGATCTAACTGCTCGGCAAGTTCCGAGCTGATGTGGAGATTGCTTTCGATGGCCCGAGAGGTCATCATCGGCGCGGCGGCCGAACAGGCGGTCATCAAAAAACTACCTAGTCAGAGAGTTTGGCCAACAGCCAAAGCTCCTTTAGCAATAGCACCGTCTTTAAATACGGGGTGCGGCATCCTTCCTGACGGTGACGACACAGAGGAACTCTCAATGAAAGCACCAATGTCGGTGTCAAAACCGGCGGATCTCGGGTAGGGGGTCCCGAACTGTGCGTCTAGGCAGATGGTAACAGGAGACAAGGGACACAATGTTTTTACCCAGGTTCAGGCCCTCTCGATGGAGGTAAAACCCTACTCCTGCTTGATTAATATTGATGATATGGGTAGTACAAGAGTGGATCTACCACGAGATCAGAGAGGCTAAACCCTAGAAGCTAGCCTATGGTATGATTGTTGTTCGTCCTACGGACTAAAACTCTCCGGTTTATATAGACACCTGAGAGGGCTAGGGTTACACAGAGTCGGTTACAATGGGAGGAGATCTTCATATCGTATCACCAAGCTTGCCTTCCACGCCAAGGAAAGTCCCATCCGGACACGGGACGGAGTCTTCAATCTTGTATCTTCATAGTCCGGGAGTCCGGCCAAAGGTCATACTCCGGCCATCCGGACACCCCCTAATCCAGGACTCCCTCGGTATGCTTGAAGTATTTTTATGTCAAATGATAGACTATTGCCTTGAATCACTCGTGTCTTAATATTCATGCCATGATTAGACATATGATCAAGATTATGCTAGGTAGCATTCCACATCATTTTTTTTATCATTTACCTACTCGAGGACGAGCAGGAATTAAGCTTATGGATGCTGATATGTCTCCGTCGTATCTATAATTTTTGATTGTTCCATGCCAATATTCTTCAACTTTCATATACTTTTGGCAACTTTTTATACTATTTTTGGGACTAACATATTGATCCAGTGCCCAGTGCCAGTTCCTGTCTATTGCATGTTTTATGGTTCGCAGAAAACCAATATCAAACGGAATCCAAACGGGATAAAAACGGACGGAGAATTATTTTGAAATATTTGGGATTTTCCGGAGGAAGAATCAACGCGAAACAGTGTCCGAGGTGGCCACGAGACAAGGGGGTGCCCCCAACCCCCCTGGGCGCGCCCTGGACTCTCATGGGCCACCCATAAGGCGGTTGATGCCCTTCTTTTGCCGCAAGAAAGCTAATTTTACGAGAAAATTCTGGGCAAAAGATTCACCCCAATCGGAGTTACGGATCTCCAGATATAAAGAAAACGGTGAAGGGGCAGAAACAGAGAACGCAGAAACAGAGAGATAGGTCCAATCTCGGAGGGGCTCTCGCCCCTCCCAAGCCATGGGAGCCAAGGAACAGAGGGGAAACCCTTCTCCCATCTAGGGAGGAGGTCAAGGAAGAAGAAGAAGAAGAAGGGGGCCTCTCTCCCCCTTGCTTCCGGTGGCGCCGGAGCGCTGCCGGGGGCCATCATCATCACCGCAATCTTCACCAACACCGCCGTCATCTTCACCAACATCTTCATCACCTTCCCCCTTCTATATACAGCGGTCCACTCTCCCGCAACCCGCAGTACCCTCTACTTGAACATGGTGCTTTATGCTTCATATTATTTTCCAATGATGTGTTGCCATCCTATGATGTCTGAGTAGATTTTTGTTGTCCTATTGGTGGTTGATGAATTGCTATGATTGATTTGATTTGCTTGTGGTTATGTTGCTGTCCTTTGGTGCCCATCATATGAGCGCGCGCGTGGATCACACCATAGGGTTAGTTGTATGTTGATAGGACTATGTATTGGAGGGCAAGAGTGACAGAAGGTTCAGCCTAGCATAGAAATTGATACATACGGGATTGAAGGGGGACCAATATATCTTAATGCTATGGTTGGGTTTTACCTTAATGAATGTTAATAGTTGCGGACTGCTTGCTGATAGTTCCAATCATAAGTGCATAGAATTCCAAGTCAGGGATGACATGCTAACAGTGGCCTCTCCCACATAAAACTTGCTATCGGTCTAGTAAAGTAGTCAATTGCTTAGGGAAAATTCCACCACTCCTACCACCACTTTCCCACACTCGCTTTATTTACTTTATTGCATCTTTATATAAACATCCCCTACTTTTTATGCGTTCTTTATTATCTTGAAAACCTATCCTATCACACCTACAAAGTACTTCTAGTTTCATACTTGTTCTAGGTAAAGCGAACGTCAAGCGTGCGTAGAGTCGTATCAGTGGCCGATAGGACTTGAGAGAGTATTTGTTCTACCTTAGCTCCTCGTTGGGTTTGACACTCTTACTTATCGAAAGAGGCTACAACTATCCCGTATAATTGCGGGTTATCAGTAAGTCTCCGTTAGAGCGGTGTGGAGGCACAATGCTCCCCAAGAAGCCACTAGGGCCACCGTATTTCTCCTCACGCCCTCACATAATGCGAGATTCCATGATTCCACTATTGGTGCCCTTGAAGGCGGCGACCGAACCTTTACAAACAAGGTTGGGGCAATCTCCACAACTTAATTGGAGGCTCCCAACGATACCACGAAGCTTCACCACAATGGACTATGGCTCCGCGGTGAGCTCAACCGTCTAGGGTGCTCAAACACCCAAGAGTAACAAGATCCGCTAGGGATTAGTGGGGGAAATCAAATTTTTCTTGGTGGAAGTGTAGATCGGGGCCTTCTCACCCAATCCGAGCAAATTAACAAGTTTGATTGTCTAGGGAGAGAGATCGGGCGAAAATGGAGCTTGGAGCAGCAATGGAGCTTAGGGTTGGAAGAGATAGTCAACTAGAGGAAGAAGACACCCCTTATATAGCGGAGAGACAAATCCAATCGTTATCCACTTAAACAGCCCGTGACTTGCGGTACTACCGCCCCAGACCAGCGGTACTACCACAAGGGCTCACGGTACTACCGCGGCGGACCGCGGTACTACCGCTGCTACGACAGGAGCTAGTCCAGGCCTGAGCCGCAAAGGCTGAGGGCGGTACTGCCGCTGGCGCGGTACTACCGCTCCCCCTTGTGGTACTACCGCAGGACGGATTGGACTTGCCTGGGAAGGGCGCGGATGAATAAAAATACATCCGTGCCTACTTCCGCTGAAAATCAAACGGTGCAAAAATCCGACACGGTACTACCGCACCTGGCACGCGGTACTACCGCGCAGGAAGCGGATGTAAAAAACTACATCCGCCCCTACTTCCCCTCATGTTGCTATGCTAGAACAGGACCCAGGTACTACCGCGTGCATGGCGCGGTACTACCGCGTAGGGCATGGATGTAAAAAATTACATCCGCCCCTACAGCCACACGAGCGGCTGGGTCTGGTCCGAGGCCATGGTACTACTGCTCCGTAGGAGCGGTACTACCGCAACGGCGTGCGGTACTACCGCGGGGCCCTGCGGTACTACCGCTCCTAAGAGCAGTACTACCGCATGCCTCAGAACAGCAACACTAGGAATCCTTCTTTTTGCAAAATATGAAGAAAACGGAGGATGCTCCAAAGCGCAGAGGGAAAGACGGTGTAAAGGGAGAAAACGTGTATGTGATGATTCCACCCGAACCTTTCCAATGCGGACCCCCTCTTAATAGTACGGTTATCCTACGACTCAAATCCACCAAAAAGATCCATAGAGAAACGCCGTCTTCAATAGTCTTCGAGGGGCACCAAACCGTCTTGTGCCTAGTGACGAATTGTCTGAGATACTCAAGGCACACGATTAGTCTGCAAAAGCATTGTAATCAATCACCAAAACACCTTAGGGATAAATATGTCCTTACAATCTCCCCCTTTTTGGTGGATTTATGACAATACGGGATTTGCACAAGGGGAAATAATGTAGAACATATGCAAACCCCACAACTCTAAAATATAGACGAGCTCCCCCTAGATGCGTGCTATCTAGATAAGTGCTTTGGACTGCACGGCACGTATACTAGGATCAACACTCCCCCTATATTTTGTAAAAAAATGCATATCTTGCAACAATAAGGAACAATGCATATCTTGCAACCATACGGCTAACACTAAACAAGATGTTAAATATGAGGATAACATAAATAGCACAATATAACCTAAGAGCATAACATAAATGGCACAATATAACATAAGCTCAAGTAAGGTAGAGTGCATATGTCTTACACCATATGATAGACCAAGTCTCACGAGCAAACTAAACCAAAGCAAGCAAGGTTCAACAGAACAAATGCAAGCAAACCAAACACAAGCACGACACAAGACTCGCAAATCCCTACACTCTCTCCCCCTTTGGCATCAAGATGCCAAAAAGGCAGAGAGGACACCTACAACACAAGTGGTGGCTCAAGCGGAGTAATCAGACGCACGCTCCTTGTCAGACTCGGCAGCGAGAATGGTCTCCTCGTTGTCCTCCTCAGAATCAGTCCACTTGAAGCTTTGTTTTGCCATTCACTCAGCCTCTGGAGTGATGCGCTCCTTAGAACCGCCAGAAACATCCTCTCCAAGCAGCCTCATAAGCTTCTTGTCCCGGCGGCGACTCTCCTTGGAAACAACGTGAGCCTGATATTGTCCCTGAGCTTGCATACAGAACAAAGCCTTCATCTTGTTCTTTAGCCTCTTAGCCCAAGATGGCTCAGAGGTGGGAGGGATGAAACCCTCAGAGCTGACCTCGTCCGCTGCCTCCTCCTCATCCTCATCTGCATCCACATCCATGGCAGTCGCGGCCTTAGCACGAGAAGTGGTGTTAGCCCACTGAGTCTTGACACAGAGCCTGATGGACTCGTGTCGAATCCAACCAGGGGCCTCAAACTCCTCCTGAGGGAAGAGCTTCTCCCAAGTCACCGAGATCAAATGAAATAGATAAGGTCCATAGATGGGGACCTTGCGGTTGAATACCGCAAACCGAAGCTCACACCACATGATATGTGAGACATCAAGTGGTGGCGACTGAGAGTTGTGCGCTTCCTCACATAGAAGCAGCATGTCCACAAGATAAGCATGCACCTTGTTCTGGTCACCAATGCGAGGAAAGAGAGAGTTGCGGAAGATCCAATACATGATGTCAAGGAAGGAATCGAGCACCCAAGATGACTTGCCACCGGAGAGCTTCTTCTCAACATAGAAGGGCTGAATCTTGTTCTTGTTGGCTGACTCGGGATTGGCATGAGGACGAACGCCTTGGGGTGTGGCGAGCCCCTCATCCTGAACACCAAGCAAAGTCATGAACTCCTTCCAAGTAGCAGTCAGCTAATGACCATTGGTCATCCACGTCATAGTCCGTTACTCATTAGGATGAAAGTACACCAAGGCAAAGAACTGAGCCATAATCTCAGGATCATAGTCTTTGTGGAAAGAGATGATGTGCTCAATGCCAAATTGCTCCACAAGATCCAGAGCCTCACCAAAGTAGTCCCGGTGCTTCGCTTCCCTCAGATGATGCATGTCGATCCAATGCACATCCACATAGATGTTTTGCTTGGCCTTGATCACGTTCAGATAAATGAGATTCTGCTGCTTGGTCCAGAACAATTCATTCCCTCAGAAGTTGGCACGAGGATGCACATAGGGGTTGATCTTCCTTCGAGAGATGAACTCAGCAAGTGGCATCTCATCCATGCTCATGGTGGGTTCCTTGTCCTTGGTGGCGGTGGTCTTGGTCCTGCGTTGGGGGCACTGGAGCCCTCTGGAGCTTCATCTTGATTTCGGAGACGCTTGGAGCCCGTGTCACGGCTTGGATTGAAATGGCGAGAAGAGGCACCAGAGCCACCACCTAAGACACAAAGCACAAGAAAACGCACAAAAAGCGAGACGGATCAATGCAAAGAACACAACAAAGCAGTGAAACAAGTAGAACTAGCACTTGTTAATTGCCACATGAGAGGTTTGACAACAACAGTAGCACTGCTTGAATGCGTGGCACTAAAATTTTAGTGCCACTCTAGGTCAAGGTAGTACCGCGCCGGCGGTAGTAGCGCGCTGGAGGTGCGGTAGTACCGCTCTGACGATAGTATCGCACGGGAGGTGCAGTAGTACCGCACAGAGTTAGATCCGAAACGGCCACTGGATCTGAGTACTACCGCGACAACCAAGCGGTACTGCGGTCAATCAAATCTACCATGGGTCAACATATCAAGTACTATCGCTATGCATTACTACTCTCCTACATCCTACTCTTGCACAGATTTAGCCTAAAATCTCAATAACCGCATGCATCTCCCCAAAAACCTAGAAGCAAAAGAACAAAACAACAAGAGAGGGATTTGGGGAGAAAACTTGGTCCATAGCAAGAGGACATGGTGGGGAACGATCCCACCGGTCGGAATACGAGGAGAGCGGCCGGGGATGGAGATCCGGCGAGGTCCTTCAGCGCCATTCGTGGGCAGGAGAGAGAGGGGCGGTGTGGGGAAGAAAGAGTGAATGGGTATGGGGGAGTTGGAACTCCACCTGCCGCTCTTAGCGCCCACGCGCTCGCTACTCCACGGTAGTACCGCGCATCCTTGCGGTAGTACCGCCCGGGCAGAAGTACCACGCCGTGGGCGGTAGTACTGCTCCACCAGCAGCAGTAAAAAATTACTACCGTGCTGGTTGCGGTAGTACCGTGTCCTTGCGGTAGTACCGTGGTAGGCCACGGTAGTACTATGAACCCAAGAAAATGCAGTTTCAACCAAAGGAAGAAACAACTTTGCACGGAACCTTCAAGCAAACGAGCACACCAACGAGCTAACAAACGAGACACCACAGGCACAAGCAAGGCACGTAGAGAGAAAAGCAAGAGACAACAAGGACCAAAAACGAGACACAACCTCTCCAAGGGGAGGGCGGTGGCCGGAGCCACCTATGTTTGAGTCGATTGGTATGGCACCGCGAAGAATTATCCTTGGGCCCATGAGCAAAACTCGCCTTTGAAGCACATGTACCATCAAAAATGGCGAATGTGAAAGAGTTGATCACTTTATGCATAATGGGTGGAGGGAGAGTTAATTGAGAGAACAACACTCCCCCTATGTCCATGCCTACACCTAAACTAGACAACAAGTTGAGTGTGGTGTGATGTGCAAGGGTTCAAGTCACGTTGCTTGAATTAATGATATTTAGCTCATTCCTTAACTCGCAAAATCTTGCTTCATCCAAGGGCTTCGTGAAAATATCCGCAAGGTTATCATGAGTGTTGACATACTTGAGCTTGATCTCCCCTCGCCTAATATGATCACGGATGAAGTGATACCGAATCTCAATATGCTCTGTCTTGAAGTGTTACACCAGGTTGAGAGAAATCTTGATGGCACTTTCATTGTCACACCAAAGAGGCACTTTGTCACAACTGACACTGTAATCCTTTAAAGTTTGCCTCATCCATAAGAGTTGTGCACAACAACTACCGGCCGCCACAAACTCCGCTTCGGTGGATGAGAGAGACACACAACTTTTCTTCTTGGAAGACCAACTCACCAAAGAGCAACCAAGAAATTGGCACCCTCCGGAAGTGGACTTCCTATCCACTTTGTCTCCCGCCCAGTCGGAATCTGAATATCCTTCAAGCTTGAAGTTTTCTCCTCTTGGGTACCATAAGCCAAAGTTTGGGGTATGAGACAAATATCGAAAGATTTGCTTGACCGCCACAAGGTGGCTTTCCTTCGGTGCGGCTTGAAACTGTGCACAAATTCCCACACTCAACATGATATCCGGTCTAGATGCACAAAGGTAAAGCAAGGAGCCAATCATGGAGCGATATACCTTTTGATCCACCACTTTACCATTTAGATCAATGTCAAGTTGGCACTTGGTGGGCATTGGGGTGGAAGCCGGCTTGACATCACTTAGCTTGAATCTCTTCAGCATGTCTTGAGTGTATTTGGCTTGGTTGATGAAGGTTCCTTCTCTTCTTTGCTTGATTTCGAACCCGAGAAAGAACTTCAACTCTCCCATCATAGACATCTTGAACTTTGAGGTCATGAGTGCGGCAAATTCTTCATTGAAAGCTTTGTTAGGGGAACCAAAACTAATATCATCAACATATAGTTGGCATACAAACAACTCCCTTTGACCTTCTTAGTAAAAAGAGTGGGGTCGATTTTCCCGATTTCAAACCCACGATCTTGTAACAACTCTGTAAGATGCTCATACCACGCACGTGGGGCTTGTTTAAGGCCATAGAGCACCTTGTGGAGTTGGTACTCGTGATCGGGGAAATAGGGATCTTTGAACCCGGGGGTTGTTTGACATACACCAACTCATTAATGGGACCATTAAGAAAAGCTCTCTTCACATCCATTTGTTGCAACATGAAATTATGATGAGAAGCATAAGCGATAAACAAACGAATAGATTCAAGGCGAGCAACGGGAGCAAAGGTTTCACCGTAGTCGATACCCTCGACTTGGGAGTAGCCTTGTGCCACCAAACGAGCCTTGTTGCAAATAATGATCCCCTGAGCATCTTGCTTGTTCTTGAATATCCACTTGGTACCAATGACATTATGATTCCCAGTTGGCCTTGGCACTAATTTCCACACTTGGTTGTGCTCGAAGTTGTTGAGTTCTTCATGCATGGCATTGAGCCAATCCGGGTCCTCAAGCGCCTCATAAACCTTTTGGGGTTTGACACACGAAACAAATGCATGATGTTCACAATAGTTTGGTAATTGTCTACGAGTGCTTACCCCCTTTCTTAGGCTTCTAACCACATTCTCCATAAGATGACCTTTGGTGGTGAGCTTGGAAGCGATCTTTGCGGCACGACGCTCTAAATCCTCCTTGGATGTGAAAAGAGGAGGGGTAACTT
Source organism: Triticum dicoccoides (assembly GCF_002162155.2). Taxonomy (NCBI): domain Eukaryota; kingdom Viridiplantae; phylum Streptophyta; class Magnoliopsida; order Poales; family Poaceae; genus Triticum; species Triticum dicoccoides. The sequence goes on along the minus strand of NC_041389.1, from coordinate 435,471,556 downwards.
GATTATCTTGAGCGCCATCTTGAGCGTGTTCTTGATCTTGAGCTTGCTCTTGATCTTAAACTTGCTCGAAGGGGAGAACTTGACCTTGGGCATCATTTGGTGGTTCACCACCATCTTGAGGTTGATCTTGCCCTTGATCTTGTTCAAGAGGTTGAGGGCCTTCACTTTGTTCTTCGAAAGCGTGTGGGTCTTGGGTTGGCGATGTCTCCACTTGAGTGGAGCATTGTCCTTCTCCTTCGGCCACAAGGGGTTCCTCAATGGGTAGGATATGACCAACACCCGTTCTTCTTATGGCTTGGAGAGGAATTTCATCACCTACATCACAAGTACCACTTTGCTCCACTTGGGAGCCGTTATTCTCGTCATTACACGTCTCCTCAATGAGTCCGATGGACTTGTTGAGGACATGGTAAGCATGAGAGTTTGTAGCATAACCAACAAATATGCCCTCATAAGCTCTAGCCTCAAATTTAGACAAACGAACACCTTTCTTGAGAATGAAACACTTACACCTGAACACCCAGAAGTACTTGAGGTTGGGCTTGTTACCGGTAAGTATCTCATAAGGGGTCTTGTTCAAGCCTTTGCAGAGATAGAGCCGATTGGATGCATGACATGCAGTGTTAATGGCTTCGGCCCAAAAGTTGCATGGAGACTTGAACTCCGCCATCATGGTCCTTGCCGCATCCATTAATGTCCGGTTCTTCCTCTCCGCAACACCATTTTGTTGAGGGGTATATGGTGCATAATATTGATGCTTGATCCCCTCATCACCAAGAAACTCATCCAAGGTGTAGTTCTTGAACTCGGTGCCATTGTCACTTCTTATAGTCAAGATCTTTGCATCATGTTGATGTTGGGCTTCATTTGCAAAGTCGATGACGGTTTGTTGAGTCTCACTCTTCCTCTTGAAAAAATATACCCAAGTATATCTTGAATAATCATCCACAATCACCAAGCAATACTTTCTACCTCCAATACTATCAAAGGATGGAGGCCCAAAGATATCCATGTGAAGGAGATCCAAGGGTCTCTTTGAGTAGATGATAGTCGTGGGAGGGTGAGCCTTCTCATGAAGCTTTCCTTCGATACAAGCGCTGCAAGCACGATCTTTAGCAAAACTAACATTTGTTAGTCCACGGACATGGTCCCCCTTGAGAAGACTTTGCAAAGATCTCATATTGACGTGGGCTAAACGGCGATGCCAAAGCCATCCCACATCAACTTTAGCCATTAGGCATGTCGCGGTCTTAGTGGGTCGCTCCGAAAAGTTAATCACATAAAGACCGTTCTCTACATGCCCAACAAAGGCTACTTTAAGAGTCTTGCTCCACAAGAGGGCCACGGTATCAATATCAAAGAAAGTGGCAAAGCCCATGAGTGCAAGTTGATGAATGGAAAGTAGATTGTAAGCAAGGGACTCAACAAGCATGACTTTCTCGATCGTTAGATCATGAGAAATGACAACCTTGCCAAGACCCGATACCTTAGAAGACGAGGCATCACCCCACTCGACGTTGGTGGGCATAGAAGGGATCTTGTGCACGTCCACCACCAAGTCCTTGCTTCTGGTCATATGATTTGTTGCTCCACTATCGAGCAACCATGATCCCCCACCAGAAGCAAACACCTACAAGAGATCAATGCTTGGTTTTAGGTACCCATTTAGTAATGGGTCCTTTGATGTTAGTAACAAGGGTCTTAGGAACCCAAATCGACCATTCAATGTACTCATAAGGAGATCCAACAAATTTAGCATAAACACGCCCATCACTAGCACGGCACAACACATAAGGGTTAAAGTCGCCGACTTTGTTGGAAGGGGTGGCATTGCCCTTTGTGACATCACCACCCTTCACATTGTTCTTCTTCTCCTTAGGAGCACCCTCTCCCTCCTTCACAAAAGTTTGCTTGAGAGGAGGAGGTCGTTTGGCCTTGTTGTTCTTCTTCTTGTTCTTGGACTTGGGTGCGAACCCAACTCCCTCCTTGGCCACAACTTCCTTTTGATTGCTCAAAAGGTTGTTGAGGTTCTTCTCACCTTGTATGCACGTCACAAGGCCTTTCTCGAGTTGCTCCTTCAACTTGGCATTCTCCTCCACAAGATGCACATGCTCACAACACGAGTTAGTGGAATTTGCATTATCAATTAATACCATATGAGGAAAGGTGGCTTTCTCCTTGGTTAGCTTCACTTGGAGTTGATCATGAGACTCCTTGAGGCTAGCATGAGCACCCTTTAAGGCCTTGTGAGCCTTGTCAAGTAAATCAAACTCTTCTTTAGGTCTAGCAAGGTCAACCCCAAGTTTAGCCTTCTCAGAGTTTAGCACACGAGAGACAACAAGACCATGACCAAGATCTTTCTTTAATTTAGCATGGTCATCGTTGTGTGACTCCTCAAGAGCCAAACGACCCCCACGCTCTTCCTCAAGAGCATTAGAGAGATCCGATATCTCATCGGCATAGTCACGACTATGACCTTCCATCTTAGAGATGGTTTCTTCATGAGCCTCGATCATGTCATTGGCTTCACCAAGTTGTTCCAAGAGAGCAACGAAGTGCTTCTTGGATTTGCCTTTGAGTTTACTCATAAAGGACTCAAATTCATTCATCTCTTCATTAGACTCCTCATTTTCATCAATGCAATCCGTCAAGGAGGGATTAGTAATGATGGTGGTTTTGATGTTGGGGGTTACCTTGTTAGTAGCTTTGGCCATGAGGCACTTGGCGGTGATGTTCTCGTTGGGTGAATCGAAGAGAGACATCCGGGAAGTTGTGGCAATGGCAACAAAGGCCATGGCCATTGCTTCACCATCTTCATCATCATTGTCATCCTCATGGTATTCTTCTTGAACCACCAACCCTCGAGTAGGAGTCTTTTTGGTGAAGTTGTTCTTGTTGGGGAAGGACTTGGCTTTGTCTTTTCGGATGAGCTTGCCACCATTGTCTTCCTGCTTCTCGTAAGAACAATCCACAACGAAGTGGCTCACATTGCCACAATTGTAACAAGTTCTCACTCATTGCTTGCCCTTGAAGCCACTTGAGTTGTTCTTGTTTAAGCTGGGCCTTGTGTTCTTCTTGCTCCAGAATTGTCTTGAAGCAAGCTCCAGAATTGTCTTGAAGCAAGAGCCATGTGCTCATGATAATCATATTTTGTATCTTCGGGGTTGCTCTCCTCATCTTCCTCTTCTCCCTCTTCTTCCACACTAACCTTGGCCTTCAAGGAAAGATTGGGCTTCTTTGTTCTTTGAGAATGCAACACCGCGTTGTCGGCGGTCTTGTCCAAGATGCTCATTGCCACGAACTCATCCAACACTTCATTTGAGGTCATGGAGTGGAAGTCCGGTCTTTGACGGATGATAGAGGACATGGCCTTGTTGTAGGGCATCATGGCCTTGAGGAACTTGTGCTTGATCCAATTGTCATCCGTGTCCTTGCTCCCAGGATCTCAGAGTGAAAACGCGAGTTTTGTTACTCTCCGAAAGAGCTCACGAGGTTCTTCATCTTCTTTCATTGCAAACTCATCGGCTTCATCTTGCACCACTTCATAGTTGGTGCGTTGAATGCTTGCACTTCCCCGATAGAGAGACACAACACAATGACATGCATCTTTGGCTATGGCATAGGGTCGAAGATAAGGGAGATCTTCGGGGGGAATTGCATCTTGGATGATGAAAAGAGCATTCTCATTGAATTGATTATCCACAGCTTCTCTAAGGATGAAGTTGCTTCGGTCATGCGGATAGAAACCTTCTTCAATGATTCTCCAAAGATTAGTATTCACATGATTTAAATGACGCTTGAAGCGATAAACCCAAGAATCAAAGTCCTCATTTTTCACAATCTTAGGAGGAGGGCCGACATGATTTAAATGAGTAGAGGGAATCGGTCCTCCATAAGTTGGAGGTTCCACATGGGCAAAGATGCCGGTGCCATTTCTACCACTAGTAGAATGACCCTTTTCACTATTAGCTTCCCCCTTGTCGGAGTTAGCATCCGTCACCTTGTTAGTGGGATCACCCACTTTCATAGGCGAGGTAGATAGTTTAAGTCCTTCTAAGAATTTATTAAACATGCTTTCAACCTCGGTCATCATGGAGGTTTTCAATGTGTCCAAAGCCACATTAAATTCCTCACGAGAGACCACGGTTCCCCCATCGGCCGTAGACGAGCTCAGATTCACGCTGGAGTGCTCCTCCCCACCATCTATGGTGTCAACCATACTCTTCGGACGGCAAAGTCCTTAAAAAGAGACGAGGCTCTGATACCAATTGAAAGGATCGATATAGTTGACTAGAGGGGGGTGAATAGGCAACTAGCACTTTTTAACTTTTCTTTACCAAATTAAACTTTGCATCAAAGTAGGTTATCTAGATATGGAACTAGGTGAGAAACCTATATGATGCAACAACAACAAGCACACAAGAAATCAAGGGATACAACACAAATAAGCTTGCACAAGTAAAGGCACGAGATAACCAAGAGTGGAGCCGGTGAAGACGAGGATGTGTTACTGATGTTTCTTCCTTTTGAGGGGAAGTACGTCTCCGTTAGAGCGGTGTGGAGGCACAATGCTCCCCAAGAAGCCACTAGGGCCACCGTATTCTTCTCACGCCCTCACACAATGCGAGATGTCGTGATTCCACTATTGGTGCCCTTGAAGGCGGCAACCGAACCTTTACAAACAAGGTTGGGGCAATCTCCACAACTTAATTGGAGGCTCCCAACGATGCCACGAAGCTTCACCACAATGGACTATGGCTCCGCGGTGAGCTCAACAGTCTAGGGTGCTCAAACACCCAAGAGTAACAAGATCCGCTAGGGATTAGTGGGGGAAATCAAATTTCTCTTGGTGGAAGTGTAGATCGGGGCCTTCTCACCCAATCCCGAGCAAATCAACAAGTTTGATTGGCTAGGGAGAGAGATCGGAAGAAAATGGAGCTTGGAGCAACAATGGATCTTAGGGTTGGAAGAGATAGTCAACTAGAGGAAGAAGACACCCCTTATATAGTGGAGAGACAAATCCAACCGTTATCCACTTAACAAGCTCGTGACTTGCGGTACTACCGCCCCGGACTAGCGGTACTACTGCAAGGGCTCACGGTACTACCGCGGCGGACCGCAGTACTACCGCTGCTACGGCATGAGCTAGTACAGGCCTGAGCCGCAAAGGCTGAGGGCGGTACTGCCGCTGGCGCGGTACTACCGCTCCCCCTTGTGGTACTACCGCAAGGCCGAATTGGACTAGCCTGGGAAGGGCACGGATGAATAAAAATAGATTCGTGCCTACTTCCGCTGAAAATCAAACGATGCAAAATTCCAACACGGTACTACCATACCTGGCACGCGGTACTACCGCGCAGGGAGTGGATGTAAAAAATTACATCCACCCCTACTTCTGCTCGTGTTGCTGTGCTAGACCAGGACCCATGATACTACCGCGCGCATGGGGCAGTACTACCGCGTAGGGCGCGGATGAAATTACATCCGCCCCTACAGCCGCACGAGCGGCTGGGTCTGGTCCGAGGCCACGGTACTACCGCTCCTTAGGAGCGGTACTATCGTGGGCACCTATTGTACTACCACAACGGCGTGCGGTACTACCGCTCCTAAGAGCGGTACTACCGCATGCCTCAGAACAGCAACACTAGGAATCCTTCTTTTTGCAAAATATGAAGAAAACGGAGGATGCTCCAAAGCGCAGAGGGAAAGACAGTGTAAAGGGAGAAAACATGTACGTGATTATTCCACCCGAACCTTTCCAACGCGGACCCCCTCTTAATAGTACGACTATCCTACGACTCAAAACCACCGAAAAGATCTGTAGAAAAACGCCGTCTTCAATAGTCTTCGAGGGGCACCAAACCGTCTTGTGCCTAGTGACGAATTGTCTGAGATACTCAAGGCACACGATTGTTCCGCAAAAGCATTGTCATCAATCACCAAAACACCTTAGGGATAAATATGCCCTTACACCGTGGCTACGCCTCCCACCACCAGGTCGACGTGCCCTACTTGAGCCCAAGCTGGGTTGAAGCAGGCTTCATCACGACGCGTCCCACGGGCGAGGAGGGGCAAGGTGTCGGCCCTCCCATCCGCGATGACCCCCGCCAGCACACCAGCCACGCAACAAACACAGATCGAGATCCAGATCGGGACGACCCCGATCGAATCCTCACCCCCAATGCCACGGCGCCGCACCACCGCCTCCCAGCCTATCAGCCACCGGGTCATGATGTCCCTGATACTTATTCAACATATCTATATTATTTGATTGTTTCATGCTAATTTTTCCCTAATAATAAAGCATGGATTGACTCCTTGGGTTCACCGTCGCGACATGTTTACGGTAAACCCCTATATTTTTATTGTAATCAACTCGCAGTCCTATTGTTCCAGTTAACCCCAATCGGCACGGGCGAAAAAAAAACCCTACCCGGAAGCCCACGACCTTTACCTCCCAATCCCATCTCCGCCAACAGTGAGCCGCCGCCGCGCGCCGCCACCACCGGCCCCCGCCCATCCGCCGCGCGCCGCCACTGCCGGCCAATGCAGCCGCGCCCACCCCTACCCGACGTGCCTCCATCCATGCGGTTTTCCTCCGCCGACGATAATCAAAGCCGGCTCCGCTCCTTCCCCAACTCATCTTTCCCCCGTAGGATTTGCCATGGTGACAGTGAGTTCGATAGCATAACGTCGGATCCAAGGGATGGCCATGCATGGGTGGTTGTACCCCCGTAGGATTTGTAGCAACGTTAGCACCAGTACCTTCTCTGTCACACTAGTCGTCGCCAGGTACACCCATTGATCTCCGGGATCACCAGCCATGGCAACACTACTACCGTCCATGAAGTATACCCATGATGACAAGTTAAAAGAGATAACTCCCGAGGCGGCGCCTCCAAGAAAAAAACTACGTCAGCAGACTACACTAATGGGTCTTCACCTGGATCCAAAGATGAGGAGCACAACCATAGTGTAGTGACGCCTAATATGATGGGAGTGACGATGCTCATGAGAAGTGTTGAGCTTGGTTGCATACCAACCAACTACTTCCTCCGTCCGGAAATACTTGTCATCAAAATGGATAAAAAGAGATGTATCTAAAACTAAAATACGTCTAGATGCATTCCCTTTTATGCATTTTGATGACAAGTATTTCCGGACAGAGGGAGTACTATTCTGAGACAACAAGAAGGCAATGGTTGTCGGTGATTTTTTATGCTGCATTTTTTTATAATACAGAAATATCTTTGCTAAAATTACACCAATATTTGAGTGTACTTATAATATGAAGAGTTAAAAAATAGTTTCACAGAAAAAAGTACAGTATAACTAGAATACTAGGCCTGTAAGGGTTTCTTTTTTTTGGAATTTTTGGAATTTTTCTTACCGCTGCTGTAAAAATGACACTTGTTATGTGGTTTTTTAATTGTGTGGTAGATAGAGCAGTCTGCACGTTACCACACGTTTTAATTTTTTTTGGACTCCACCGCTTTGGTTGGTCTCTACCCTTTGACCATGTGTCTCTTTGGTTTCCACTTACTAGCTCTAGAAGACTCACGTAGGATCTCAGAACTCCAGAAGCAACACCCGTCGCCCAGGGCTTCGCTACCTTTCCAACGTCTGCCGCGTGCCATCGCTTCACCCCATGTACAGGGCTATAAAAAGGCTTCACATCGACATGTCTACCTCAGTGTCTTCAAAATCCCGCCACACCAGACCTCATCAACGACGCATGCCTGGCCGGAGAACCCGGCATCACCCCATGTCTCTCTCCGTGTGGCTGAGGTGGAGGTGCACACAGAAAAGACGGCACACGGGAGTTACTATGGTGGCCACAGCCAAGGTGGGGATGAGTTCACCGTCCAGAAAAATCGATTGCCGGCCGTCAGCGCCGCTGGCCTCATTCGCCTGTTTCCCGGCTTCTAACCTCTGAGATTTCTTGTCTTTGCCTTTTCTTGCATACAGGAAAAGGCCCCTGCCCCATCTCCGTTCTCTTCCCGACGAGGCCCTCCCCCATCGGTCATCAGCTATGGCTTAAGGGGCGCACGCGGAGGCCGTGGCCGATCGAGGTGGAGCTCGCCCCTGTTGGGCAGCAGGGCGACCGCGGCTTGGTTTCACCTGATTCTTCCCTCCTCCACCGCCAGCAGCAAGAGCGCCGCCACCAAACGTGCTTTGCGCATCTTCTTGGATTTCCCTCTTCCGAGGCGCACAACCGCCTCGATCCAAACCTTCCCCGTGGACTTGTGGAAGCAACGTGAGTTCTTTGTGTTGTCGTTATTTTTCAGTGTCTTGAGTCTATGCAAGAAAGAGATGAGCAGCTAATCAATTTGAGGTAGCAACTGTTGTACTGCCCCTTCTCTTTTCCCCTTCATTGTTTGTTAGTTTGCTGGATTCTTGCTGGCGATTTGATTTTCATGTGATGAATTGGGTTCAATCCGATTCTTGGTAACTGGATTTTCATAATTCCATATTTGTGGCCAGGATGGTGGGTGCATGCTGGCCGCTGCTCGCGATCGTGGGTGGTCAGACTGGCACAAGAAAAAGTCCGATGTCAGCGCATCTGCACCTCCATGCGGGTGCTCAAGATGGATGATGATTTTTATAAGAGCCCTATCCCGGACACCTGCGGTTAAGGCTGCATGGTGATTGATGAAGTGGTTCCCAATGATCTGCAGGAAGGATAGAGATGAATACCCATCTCTGAGTGGTGAAGAAGTTCCCTGTTTCCCTGCCCGAGCCTTACAACAGCGTATATTTATGCTTTTGTTCTCCAAGTAGTAAGATGTCAAAGCACAAGTGTCTTTTTAAGGCTTCTTTAAAGTTTGTTTTCTGATTTTCAATCCTGGGGACATGTAGTTATTTCTTCATTTTCTAATCTGAAAAGTACAGCATGTAAAGCCATATTCTTTTACACCAGGAACTAATTTGGAGGTCGCTGATTTGGTAATCAGTCTTGAGCAGCTTCCGATTCTTGCCTGCTTGCTTGGTGCAAGGAGGGACTAATAGAAGACAAAACAGCCTTAGGCAAACATAAGAGGTTGCTTGATCTGGGAACTAGAATGGTGCCTGATGGACATACAGTAATATATCTTTGGTGTTTTTATAAATAGAGCCTCCAAATATAAACCATCTTGTTAAAAAAATTGTTTTGCCAAACAAAATTCACTTAATAGCATCAACTCAAATGTGTGATCCGTCTTAGATTCCGAGATAATTTTAAGGTCTAAGCTTACTTACCACTTCATGTATTGACGGAGGAGCTGACGCATGTTCCTGATGAAATCACAATGGGTTTTTTATTTCTTAAAAATGAAAATGAAAATATATACTAATGCCTGTTTCGAATTTGCAAGATCATTCTTTCACCCAAAATGCTTTCACTTTGTGCACATAGTACCGGGTTTTTTCCATGATCTGATCAAACATGTTCGCCCTTTTAATGTTTATTATACATGTGAACACGAATTTAAGTTGATGATAGCATTGATTTTGCATTTTTTTTCTGTAGCTTACTGAAGCTAACATAGACGAAGCCACTCTGATTGAGCAGTAACATTATGGTTGTTAGATTCATGGGGTTTAAGGAGGATCGATGAGTCGGGGGAAAGAATTCCGAGCTATGAGTAGCAACATACAAACCATACCCAACCGTGGTAAAATCACCAATAGCTTCAGAAAAATTCTAGGAAGGTAATTAACATGTCCATTTGACATATCACTCTTTCCAGTTTTTTTTATTTTTGAGTCGTGAAAGTACCAATATAGTGTACTTTCATGATTTAAAGATTCAAAAAAATTCATTTGTTTGGTTTCATGTGCTTCTCAATTTGTGGTAATAGAGGTAGAGCAACGTGAGATGAAAAGGCACGGACCCCTTTCCAAGGCAGGTTCTTCGGTTATTCAGACACAAGCATTTTTAAGTGCTTCAACAAAGTTCTTTCTATCTGTTAATAGCAATGCGCATGCTGAGGTTTAATGGTTTTGACTGGTTTATTAGAAGTGATCTTGATGATATGTAAGCTAAAGGCTTGAGCGCTTAAATATTTTTTTCCTGTGATACGACTCGAGTCATATACTGAGCATGGAAGATAACCTGGATGATATATATACCTTTCCTTTTAGAAAAGGAGGATGACCCCCGGCCTCTGCACTTGGGAGATGCATACGGTCATTTTATTAATTATTCTCGAGGACCTTACAAAGTATTACAACAATATGCCTGAATCCGCCGTCTTGGCAACATATGCCACTACTCCTATCCATATGATGAAGGGGTGCTACCTGGGCCAAATATTTGGATCACTCATCTAAGCCTATCATCAAGAGCCAGATGCCCCAGCCGAGCCACATACCAGGTCTGGGGCATAAACTGGTCTGACACACTCACATGTGTCATCGCCGCCATCTTTCACAGGTCCGTCTTCAGAGCATATATTGAGGCTTCTACCTTGTCAGGCCACTCTGCCATCGACGCCACAATGACGCCAGACAACTGCCTCCTGCGCGAGTCCATCACCGCGCATCAGGCGCCGAGTCTTCACTGTACCACGCCGCCGAGATCCATCATCATCAATGTGTCGGATGAAGCACCGCTCCACCAAAAAAGCCGCCCACTGGTCCTCGATCCCGTGTGCGCCTTCAAGAATGACGCCCCCAAGGAGGAAACGACACCAACGCGCCCCCATCATTCGATTTACTGATCTAGGGTTTCCCCCGAAGATAGCGGATAGAGGTCTGGAGCTTCTTCATGGCGATGCCTTCAAGAAGGTAATGACACAAAAGGATGCCGCCAACACCGGTCTTGGCATCAAGCCGAGCACGAGGTTTTCACCCGAATCCGCTCGAAGAACCTCCATCAAGCATCGTGTGCACGGATCGCCGCCGATCTGGGCAGCCGCACATCGAGCAGGCCGCACCGGCCAGATCAGATCTGTTTGGAGGGCACAACACGCATGGTGCCGACCCAACCACCAGGCCCTCCATGCCGCCACCGCCGATCCGAGGTCAGTTGGTCTGTCGCCACAGACCCGGTCGCCGCCGAACGCCGCCAAGGCTGCTGCCCGAAGCAGGGCCGGCCGCCGCACCCGCCACCATCGCCGCCCTAGGCCGAGGCTGCCGCCGCGCCGCCGCCGGAAGGCAGGCCCGCCGCGCCACCAAGGCCAGATCGGCCGTGCCACCCATGCCGCGGGGCTCCGCACCGCCCCATGGCGTAGGAGAGAGGGAAGGCCCCCGACACCGCTGTCAGCCCCTGGGCTATAAGTCGGCGGCGTCCTTCGACGGTGGCGGAGGAAGGGATGGAAGGAAGGGAGCCCCCGGCGGCTAGGGTTTGCGATCCCGCCCGAGTCGCCCGAGCGGGGGCGACGGGGTGGGGGGAGCGGACGCGAGTTTCTGTCTGGATGATATATATACCTATTGTTGGGGCAGCCATATTACTGAATACATTTGGGTTGCATACCTGTCTAATATTTTATTCTAACAATATACCACTTCTGTATACGAAGTCTTTCTATTTAGAGTGGCAGTGGATTTTCAGGTGGAGAAACAAGCATGTGTATCTATAGTCGAAATGATGAGGGCAAGGAATGGTCCCTGAAACGAACAAGGTGATCATACTTAGTATACTTTGCACATATTATGATATGAGCAAAACCTTCTGTATAGTTCACATGACTGTGATTGACACTTAACAGAATTTCAGGAAAGCCTTCTGTAGTTCACATGATTTTTCATTGACACTTCACAGAATTTTAGCAAGTGGTATGGGTCGTGAACTCATGATGTGCTGAAAATAATGTATTATCTTTGTATCTCAATCCTGTAGACTTGGGGTAACAAATCTGTGCAAGCTGATGGGATTCAATGATTCGTAACACTGGGTTTGTTTTTATTCAATAGTATGATTTGTTCAGTTCTGATGTTTCCTCAGTTGTGTTGATATGTGCAGCAATAGCATAATGATGACTACCTGTCGAGATGGGGATCATGAGGAAGCAACTGAAGAATTACTTCTACAAGACGCGGACGACGAGCGACACCGGCAAGCACAATGAGTTCTCTGTGCCTCGCCTTGCCGTTTGAGTGGGTTTCGGCCTTCAGGCGCGAAGAGCGTAGTTTGGGGCAATGTTCTTCTCTTTGGCACCATGGGTTTTGGGTTTGCTGTTGCTAATAATAGTGTAGTGTACTACCTTCGTTTCAGTTTACAAGTCCTGCGCGTATACCAGGTTGCTAATTTTATCACCCTGATATAAATTATATAACAAAATTATATCTTTTGAAAGTAGAAATTTCGAAGTTTATGTTGGTATATTTTTTGTAATATATGATTTGTATTAGGTTGGTCAAATTGACGACCTAGGGATACGCGCACGCCCTGTAAACTGAGAGAGAGGTAGTACTTCATAGGATCTCACATAGCAGCCTCCAATTCAGGGCTTAATTGCACGGTATATTTATGATATGTCCAGACACATTTTTCGAGACAAGTTTAAGAAATTCCCAGAGTTGTTTTACAGATCATGGTGAATTCTTCTGGTCTTAATTGAAGTTCTTTGATTAGTTTTGCATCTTTTGCAGACTGACTGATCAAATCATGTCCTCTCAAACTTCTCCAAGTGTGTGGGTGCGCCCACATATTTATCAACTATTTGTGCACAATACAATTTGAGCAACTCTTGTATGGGGAGAAACAACCAATACATGAATTTGAATTTTTACGGGGAGAAACAACCAATACATGAATTTGAATTTTTATGAGGTGAATCTCTTGAAACGGCAAGAATGTTCCAGGCGATATTTTTCAAAACAATCATGGGAGTCTGGAGTTAACGAATTTGTGTGTGTAGTAATTTAGCCGGACAAATGTATGTAGGTTCCTTTCAAAGGTCTTAGGCTCATTTACTTCAATGTTTCTTTTCAAATGTATTAAGCTCATTTTCTTTGATGGATAGATTGTAAATAATGATGCTACACAAGGCAGAGTGTGTCATCCGTCATATTATGAGACGAAGAGAAGATTTTTATAGCAGATAGCTTCTTTTTCTGGAACGGCGGAAAGAACTGGTGCTAAAATAATTGATGTTGCTTTGCCATTCAAAATATCTTTAGGAGTGGGATTTCAGAGATGAAATTATGTATGCTAATACTGATATGGGGTGGCCGAGTGGTGTCTGTCATGCATAAATATGGTATTAAATTTCTGTAGGTGCTTGCCCAATTCATGACAGTATCCATGCCCATAATACACAATACGACCTAAGTTTTGGGAAGAAGAATGATCTAACAAGCCAAAAATTAAAATATACATATTCGAGCTGAGTATACAAAACTACATATAGATTTATGAATGAGGCGCTGCGTGCCGCCGCGCACAACCCGCTAGTATACTCCAAGAATGAACAAGTCAAGCTCCAATGCAGGAAACTTCAGGATATCTTTATCAACTCCAATGCAGACGTGACAAGCGAGGGGACGCTGACAGCATGGCGGCTAAGACCGACGCTCCCGGAGAAAGCATTGAAGCACTCGAGCTCCGAGGTGGTGCCAGCGATGCACCTCAAGTCGCCTTCCATCCCATGCTCCACGAACAGGGCCATGTAACGCGGGTCCAATTGCATCATGGCGACTGTGAGCTCGATAGCGTAACGGCGGATCCAAGGGATGGCCATGCATGGGCGCCTGTACTCCCGCAGGATATGCAGCAGCATCTGCACCAGTGCCTTCTCCGTCACACTTGCCCCCGCCAGGCACGCCCGCAGGTCTCCGGGCTCCATGAATCGGAGCATCTGCACTGCGAGGCCGAGGAAGATGTTGAGGATTTTGTTCTTCTCGACCATGATGGCACTCAGCACCTGCGTAAAACGGTCATGAATTGTGATCAGTAATGTTTAGGACTTCCTTCGTTTTTATTTACTCCACATACTATGTTCATCTAAAGTCAAACTTTATATACTTTCAACAAGTTTGTAGAAAAATATATTAACATATACACCACCAATCAATACCATTGATTCACCATTGCATATATTTTCACATCATATAAATTTGTTACTGTAAATGTTTATATTGTTTTCTATAGATTTGGTCAAACTTTAAAAAAATTGATTTCAGTTAAAGCTAATACGCCGAGTAATAGAAACGGAGGGCAATGTTTAGAGCATCTCCTACAGACGCCCAAAAAGAGCTCAGCGTGCTAAACATTCATTTTTTTGGGCGCCGAACAGCTCCAACAGATGCTGTAAAATATTGTGTGTGCTACGAAGTTTTGTGCACACGCTGAAAAACGATATCGCGCGCAGCATATTTTGTTCCGGATTGCACGCGCTTCACAATTTATCAGTGTTAATCCCGGCGCATTAAAAGTGCTACAGTGGCGCGCTATAACTATTATTGGACGCGGAATTTTTATGGGGCTGTTGGAGGTGCTCTTATATCTACTCAAAAGTACAAGATGCAATTGTCCGTACCTTGGTGGCACCTGTGGTGACTCCTCTCAGGGGAAGCTGCCACTCGTCCCCGGCGTAGGTGCAAAGATTGAGCAGGATTCTCGCCACACCGATGATGACGACGGCGTCACTCAGGGCCTCGACCAGCCGCTCCACGCCTCCGCCGCAAGCCATTATTATGGCGCCGCAGTTCGTCCTGCTTTCCAGCGCAAGCATGGCCAGCGCCTCGCCGGACTCCACCCGGATCGCGTCTGTCTGCCAGTTTCCTTTAGCCTGATCCTTTCCCGGTAGAAATATCGCGACCAGCTCTCTGACCACGCCCCCCGTCCCGCCTATCTTCTCCCTCGCCTCCTTGTCAATGGCGAGGCTCGTCAGTACCTCGATCGCCAGCTGGTGCAGCTCGGACTGGACCTTTCCGTCACGCTGCTCCAGCACCTCCATGAGGTTGCTCACCGTGAACACGATGTCGGAGAGCTCCCTCCGTAGAAGCTTCCCGGTGGTCCCCGTCATGCCCGTCAGCCTCTTCACCACAAGTAGCGACTGCTTCACCGCCTTCAGGCGCATGTCCGTCGGCGCTACCGCCTGTCCCCCGCCAGTGATGCTACAGTATGAAATTATCTTGTCGACGAGATTCCGGGTCTTGCCGATCTTGTCGCAGTTATCATGGTCGTACGCCAGCTTATTGAGGATGGAGAGGCCGAGGAGGTTGAGCTCGTCGAGGTCGGCGTACAGCAACGAAGCCACGGACTCCACCGCCCCAGGGATGCTGGTGACGCGGAGGGCAACGAACTTCCTCCCGGTGAGCATGGAGACAACAACCGCGGCCGATCTGCGCCCGTCCCTCTCGGACGTGCTCTTCCAGCTGAGCATCTGGATGAGCCGCTCGATGGTGGGGGCGTGGAGTCCTCGAAGCGGTGGGACTCGGCGAGAGCGACGAGGATGCCGGCCCCGAGGCTCTGCTCGTCGTGCGAGCCCGCGTTGAGCATGCCGTCGGCGTAGGACAAGAGGTCCATGTGCAGGCCGTCGAAGATGCTCCCATTCAGGCTCCGGGAGTAAGAGGAGTAGAAGAAGCGGCGGACGGCGACCAGGCCACACGCGTTGGTGAGGTGGCACTCCTTGGCGACGCGCTCGAGGAGGCGGTGGTGCCCCATCCTCCAGTGCCACAGGGCCTTCTCGGCGAGGAACAAGAGCGACTCCACGAGCGCGAGCCCGTAGAATATGTCGAGCGCGGCGCGGCGGTTGGTCCAGTGGTCGGCGCTGTCGCCGCCGTAGCGCTGGGTGAGAAGGCGGACGAGCGAGACGGCGACGCACACCGACGCGGACAGCAGCTGAAGCCAGTGGAAGACGTGGACGGCGGCGGCCCGCGAGACGGGCGGGCAGCACCGCCAGGGCGTGGCCCTCTGCTGCCACTGCAGCTCGTGGCTGCGGCCCTGGATGCGGGCGCCCTCGGTGAGTAGCAGCACGGTGATGCACCAGAAGTCGGTGCAGCTGAGCGTGATGGCGAAGCCGCCGAGCAGGACGACCGTCGCCCAGATGAAGGCCAGCGTGCCGAGGCGGGTCACGGCCTTCTCGAGGACCGCGAGCTGCATGGCCAGCACGGTGAGCCGGTGCTCCGGCGGCGCCACGTCCCAGTCGTCGACGCCGAAGCGGATGCGATCCATCCTTGCCTTGTGTCACTTTCACTTACGTGCCGTGTGTTTAACAGGTGACTGGCTGCGTACTTGACGAGCGACCGAAGATTAGCGCGTGCGTGCAAAGTTGAGTCATTTATTTTGAACGGAGGGAGTACTTATATACGCATCGGATGGTGCAGGGAGGGAGGACACGAGGAAGGCATGTGTGCGTGGAAGAGCTGTCAATTCGGGATTCAGAGATGGAGATATTTTCTTCTTTATTCTTGTTACAGAGAATGTTGCTCTCTAAGGCAATGGATGGTATGCTTGACCAACTGCAGTTGCAGGCTCGGCAGCTATGCACAACTATATTTACGATACTTTTTGAAACAATCTTTTTAAATCTTAGTCAATTAAGACTTGATTATGTCTTAGTCAATGCTATATTTATGAAATCTTACAATGGAATTTGTGCAAATTTTCTTTTCACTTTTTTCTTTTATCTTTTTTAGTACTCCCTCTATCTCAAAATTCTTGTCTTAGATTCGTCTAGATATGATGTATCTAATACTAGAACGTGATTTGATATATTCGTATTTAGACAAATTTAAGACAAGAATTTTGGGACGGAGGAAGTACAAGTTATGTCAATTGATTGAGACTGGTTAAGTCTTAGTCGACTCAGACCTAGTCACATCTTAAAAAAAAATCAATGAAAATCATGAAACATAAAAATAAAAATTACAGAAGAATAAACATAAAAATGAAATAACAAAAGAAAATCCTATACCTAGCCATGTCCTTATCATGCTCTGGTGGTCACAAGGCAGTTACCAAATGATGTCAATGTTCACGCGTTGCTGTCATCGGCCAGAGCTTTCTTGATGCACCGTCTCTCCTCAATTTCCAGAAGAGCAAAGTGTTCGTCTGTTACACGGTCGACTCTGCTTATTTTCCATTCAGTTTTCATGCTACAATCATCACCTAAACAGATAAACTCTGCGTTATTTAAATTAATCAGTTGTTCTATTTAACGCGGCATTGTTGTTAGCAATTACGTGAAACTCTCTCGCATGCTTAGGGCATGACCAATCCATAGCCTGAGGGTGATGACCAATAAATCATGTAGGATGGGATATAACAAAAAATAGGTTCGAATGAAGCACCGGGATCCTCTGCAGGAAGCGGGTGCTTGGAGAGAAAAAATATGGGTCGGTGCATAAAACTGAAAACGTTGAAGTGAAGAGTATAGATGCATGCGTAGTGAAAGTCTTTATTTTTTATTTTTTTATGAGGCCCACTGGTGCTAGCTTGCATCGGGGAGAAAAATCAATGTCGATGTCTCAAGCTACTATTTTTCATGGGGCAACGTAACCATATGTCACCATAGTTCATGCCCTTAATTAGTCAGCTGTTGGCTTGGCCGTTGTTTGGCCTTCCGACACGTCATGTCCATAGCACGTGAACTTGGGTACAAGTTCTACTACAGAATCACCGCATCACAGATCGCAAATCCACCACCTGCCTGGCACGTGTCACCTAGCAAAAAATCGAGGGTTAGAATGTCCTCCGGCACTCGCCGCCCAGAGTTTCTCGATCGCCATCCCTACTATGTGGATCACTTCCCTTGCTACTCCGCACACTCTTTTTGTGCATAACGGTACGTCTGCCACGAGTAAATCTAGAGTTAGACTGTCCTATCATAGTCAGAAAAAGGACACATGAATGATACACATTCTCTCTTTTCCGACTCAAGCATACCCTCTCTCTCTCTCTCTCTCTCTCTCTCTCTCTCTCTAATCCATCACTTTAATTTTCTTTTCTATAATTTAGATGGTTCATATCTCTTAAAAAATCCACTTCTGAAACTTCTATATATTTGAACTTCTTGCGCCAAGACCTTCAGAACAAGATCAAACCTGGATACATTTGAAACACGTTTAATTTTTGAGATTTCACATTTCATATGTGAAACAAACCTATTTGGCTATTTCATTAGAAAAATGTGAAAAAACATATTTTTACTAGAAAAATGTAAAACCGGCCTATTTCACTCGAAATCTATTTACCCGAACAGAAAAGTTAATATCCTGCCGGCAGGAATTAAGTAATAGGCGCGGACAATTCAACAGGTCCGAATGCTTTTATTCTTTTCTTCCTAACAAATCACTCATCTAACTCTTGTTTTTCTATTAGCTAATAGCATCCATGCACGGAGGAAATGCATGCAGCATGCATTGATCACTATTTCATGCATGCATACAAGCTAGGAGACAAAAAAAGATAACATTAGTGAAGGATTCTTCCTATTTCAAAGCTTTAAAACGTTTTGTAGCTCAAACCATCACTTAGATCCAGAATCCGTTTTCACATAAAAAATCATCTCGACGAGATCTTCGAAACTAGATCCCATGTCAGTATGTTTCGATGACTTTTTTTCCTGGTCAAAAGTTATCACATCTTGACTACGTAAACTATCACGCCTACAGTACGTAACTTATCATGGTCTTTACACTAAAGTTACCGGGGGTATGTTTCAACTACTTTTTGTCTGGATCAAAATTTACCATGGTATTTGTAAATAAATTATCAGGTATGTAATACCATCGTCTAGCATCGGTGTCGTGTTTGGGCCGCGACATGAGGTTTATATGCCAAGTTGTTGAATATTTGTTCCCGTATTCAGATTCAAAGTATGATCTCATGATCGACACAATGTACTTGTTGTAAACCAAATACAAACCAAGCTATTTGATCTTTTTTACCATTTGTATTAGTGTAAAAGAATATTTTTACCAAGATTGCTTCCTAGCCCAAATTTACCCTCTCTGAATTATTCATTCATTCTTTTGTGAAAATGTTGTTGAAAAGATAACCCCGGTAGCTTATGTGCAAATGATATGACAATATATGCATTGCATACATGATAACTTATGTACAAACACCATAATAATATACGCTCCGCGAATCTAATAACTTTTGTACAAACACTACGATACCTTTGACCTGAGAAAAAAAGATTGTTGAAAACAGAAACTTGGTAACTTCTATGCAAGTATGATTGTATATACGCACCACGGACCTGATAGCTTAGATACAAAAATCGCGGTAACTTCGACTATGAGGGGGGAGGGTTATTGAAAACGTACCCCTGATAATTTCAGTGTGGAGAGTATGGTAATTTACGCACCTCACACCTGATAATTGACGTACAACCACTGTGGTAACTTTGGTAGGGATGGGGGTTGTTGTAATACACCTTCGATAATTTCCGTGTGAATAGCATGATAATTTACGCATAGTAGACCTGATAACTTATGTGCAACACATTGATAACATTTGATGCGGGAAAATAAATTTGAAGATACATGTCCCCGATAATTTTTGTGTGAATTACATGGTAATTTACGCACCGGAGACCTGAAAACTTATATACAAACACGGTGATAACTTTTAACTCGGTAACTCATGTGTAAATAACATGGTAATACATGCACAACTGAGTTGATAATTTTCTTAGTTCAGGTGTGATAAATTTTGACCAGAAGGGTGGGAGGGACTGGTTTGAAGTTAAACTAACTATTAGTGGACAATGGGCATGCACATAAAAAGGAAACAATATGAGCTATGTCGAAAGTTAGCACTGCCCTTATGTGAATAGCACGGTAACTCACATATCGCAGACCTAATAACTTATTTACCTCAGTCCTGATAACTTTGGCATGGGGGGAGGGGTTGATGAAATATCCCCTCGGTAACTTTTGGATGAATAGCATGGTAACTTACACATCGCAAACCTGATAAATTATGTGCCTCGGTCCACATAACTTTGGTGAGGGGGCTGTTTAAAAGCAACCCCCGACAACTTTCGTGTAAATAGTTTGGCACTATACGCATCGTATAGGTGATAACTCATGCACAATCACCGTAGTAATTTTAACCCGGGCTGATAAGAAGGTTAGAAGGTTTATGCCCCGGTAATATCTGTGTAAACAACATGGTAACATATGTATCTCATGCATGATACCTTACTTAGCCAATAAGTGGTAACTTTTGATCCGAAATAAAAGTTGTCTGAACAAATCAACATAGGATCTAGTTTTGATGCTCTCATTGAGATGGCTTTTTATGTGAAACCACCCAGTGAAAAATGAAATGTAGGCTGAAAACAAAAAAAATATGAAACTGAAATGTCAACTTGTGAAACTATTATTTGGAATGAGTGAAATATGTCAATATGGAATCTTTTTAATGAGTGAATATGTTATGTGAAACGAGTGAAATCTATTTTGGAATGTATGAAATCAATTTAAAATGAGCAAAATATGTTATTATGAAATGAGTGAAATATATCATTATAAAATCTTCTTCTAAATGAGTGAAATATGTTATTGGGGAATGAGTGAAATATGTTATTGTGAAATCAATTTTTTTAAACTCGTTTGAAATATGTTCAAGGCAGGTCTTGTTTTAAAGGTCTCTTCGGCATGAGTTCAAATATATATAAAAAAATTGAAATCAGAATTTTGGTTTAAGAGATATGAATGATTTTAAGTTAGCAAATGTCAAATAAATGGATGAATTAGTTTGGGAGATAGAATGGACATTGCATGCATGCAAGACTATTGTACCATCTAACTAAAAGCTGACATTGGTGGGACCCGTGTACCATATTTGTAGGTTGTATAGTTGTGTATTCCCGAAGCAAAATGATTTGCATTTTATACTACAGAGTGCCGCACGAATCTTGAGAATGAAATGGGTGGCTAGGGATCTATTGGTACCTATCGGTACTGGTCAATTTTTCGCTTTCCTTCCTACTCGAGCTGATCAAGGGGATGCCTTGCACAACTTCTTGGCCTTGGTGGTGAGCTCATTCTAGGCTTTGGTTTTCACATTCTCTGTATGGTTGACTTGAAGATGGGCTACGCATGAGGATCTAGTAGTACAGCTGGGAAGGAACAGGTGGAGGATCTTTAGGAGATATTAAACTTGCACGAGGAGGAAGATGGATACTTCTTTTGGGAGGACGAGATCCAGGAGCCGCCGACAGTAGCGAAGTGGCTTGTGATCACCAGGCTTCACACAACTTGAGGATTTAGCCCTACTGCCCTATACTCTAACATGAGGTTTGCTTGGAGCCCGACGAAGGAGCTAATCTGGAGGAGAACTGAGGAAAATCTTTTCACAATCCAATTCATATGTTTGGATGACTGTAATTAGGCCATGAAAATGAGGCCATAGCTATTTAGAAACCAAACTTTGATCATAAAAGAGTATGATGGCTTCCACACTCCTTGTCTGATAGTCATGAATAAAAAGAGGACCAAAACAGATGAGAAAAAAAACTCTACTACTTTGAAAGTGATCCCAGGATCGAGGTGGGTGAAAACTGGAACATGACTGGGAGCAATTGAAACACTGGCACGGAATCACCGTGGTATGCTCCCTACTACGGAGAGAGCTCTGGGAGATTCAAGAGTGAGTGGGGGTGTTGGTGATTTTTCTTCCTGAATCTCATTTCAGTAAAGTTATTCGTCGCAAGTTAGATTTTGATTTTATGCATGTAGAGGAGAGTGATGGAACAATATGAAGATGCGTAACGGGTTTGGATCAACAATCGTTACCGACTCCAGGAACAGCGAAATTACACGAGTCTGTGTAGGTCATACTTGGAGTCCCTCAAATGTCGATGACGATCCCGTGAATTGTCCTTGAATGATCCCTCGAACAGAAGTCCAAAAGCACAGCCTCTCTACTTGGTTGCAAGCGTACGGTCTTCACGATCCGGCAAAGCTTTGCCATCCAGAGCTAATCATTGCCGGAGAATTAGAGGGGGGAGACTAGAACCACACGGGGTTTCTAATTATAAGGATTAGTGGATTAGACACGCTCTAATTAGTCGAGTGGGACCAACTAAAACATGAACTAGAAGAACTAGAGGAGGCTCCAAAACTTGTGTTCACTCTTGGGCACCAAACATCCACAATATTAGAGGGGAGAAGGAGGGCTGCCACCAAGGAGGGAAGCCCTTCTTGGGGCGTCCAACCAAGGGGAGGGGGAGTTGCACTCCTCCCCCACTCCCATTCGGGCCCTTGTGGCCCAAGTTGCTTTCCACCTCTTGGCCTTTTAAGGCCCGTTGATATTTAAATTAAATATAAAATGTTATATATACTTCTAGACCATTATATACATAATTTAACATCCTAGGAAACATTTTCCACCTATATATAATTAATCAGTAATACCCGATATTCACCGAAACCCTTCCGGTGACCCCGAAACGCTTCCGGAACCTCTCGAAACTATTCCTAATATTAATGAAACAATTCCACAAATATATTCTCATTACTCCCATACCACTAACACTCAGTAGATCGTTATTACCTTAAGCTTATAACCCCGTAGGTTCGGTAATCATAGGCATGAACGAAACCCCTTCGTTCAATGACCGATAGCGGAACCATGGACATCCATATCGGTCACTATGAATTCATGAATGAAATTCGAGTGAACCTTTGGTTATGATGTGATGTTCCTTTTGCTTCGTGATACTTTACAAAACCCGGTGCGCATCGGTATTCTCCTGAGTCCTCACCATACTCACTATACCATTGCTCCCGTCACCAGTTTTGTTCTTCTTTCTCGTTTACGTGTTCTGGCATCCCCATGAAGCAGTCACCTGTGTCCGTCCAGACGGTGATGGATGCCATGGAGAAGCTTGCGCAGAGTGCTCGTCGGCAATAGTGACACTGGTGGCACAGGCGGGAACACCGCGATGTGCGCATCGTTCATGTCACTACCACTACTGCAGGATGCTGCTAACGCGACACTACTATCAGAGACCCTTTGATGAAACTGTGTGCGATGAATTAGTCACAAACGGTGGTGTAAAAACCGTCAAAAAGACGCAAAATGTTTGCGATGAAGGATACATCAAGCATGGTTTAGATTTTAGTTGCTTGTGCGATGCGGGGCATACGGTTGATCCATACGAACTGTTTGCAATGAGACAGAACAACAAAAACGTGCAGCCAGATCAAGGTGTGTGTGATATACGACATACAGTTTACCCCAATGAACTATTTCTAATGAGGCGGAACAACAGAAACGGGCAGCCAGATGAAGGTGTATGCAATTAAGGGCATACACTTTAGATGGATGAACTGTTTGCGATTAGGCAACACAAAAGAAATGGTCAGCCAGATCAAGGTGACTGCGATTGACGGCATACACTTCACACAGGTGAATTGGTTGTGATTAGTCACAACAAACAGAAACAGTTAGACAGATCAACGTGTGTGCGCTAGACAAGCACACATTCTAATTAAAAGAAGCGTGTGTGATGGTAATAACGAGCGCGCACGGTTGATGGAACAAGATGTGTGCTGACATCGCCTATTGCAGTGCACCCTATGGTGCAAACGCCACGTACGCGGCCGAGAACGCGTGCCCACGTTAGTCCGTCAGGGAATCGTGCCGCACTTATAAATTATAGAACCGTAAATAAATTTTGAGCCTTCGTCCCGTCACATTCCAAATTACTAACATGCTATACTTAATTGCAAACCTGTTCGCACCAATCAAAACCTAAACGGTTTCCCAATTAGGAGTGTGTTAGTGCTTGGTTATAAATACTACGTACTCCAAGGTGACTGCATATTCCTCCTCAATTGCTCATCCACAAAAAAACAAGTCTTTCATCGCCATTCCCTTGCATCTGCCTTGGCCCGCATGAGTTCTGGGTCGAGAGATTACTACCAGGGAGAGGCGAGCATGGAAGCGGAAGCACGAGAGATGTCCCGCCTCACCGCGAAAGCAGCCGACATGTCCCGCCGTGCCGCCGTAGCATCACAGAGGTCCCGCCGCACCGCCGAAGTAGCACAGAGGTCCCGCCACGCCCTCGATGCAGCATACTGGTCCGTTCACACAGTGGAAGCAGCAGAGATGTCCCACTGCACCACGAATGCAGCAGAGATGTCTTCCCTCACCGTGGCAACCTGGGAAAATGTCTTGCAGGCAGGTGAGGACTCTCACATGTGCATGCGCATTATGCTCTATTACCTGATGGGTCGGATCTCCGAGTGGATGAAGCTGCGGGACGAGATGAATGCCTCGTTTGAAAATGCTACCAGCATCATCCGAGGACTAGGGGAGGACAAGGCGAAGCTCCGCACCAAGCATGACCTGCTAAGGGCAAAGATCGCCGGAAGGACGAGGCAGCACGAGGAGACCACTGCCTTGTTGAATAGGACCGGCGTCATCGTCAAGAAACTTATGGACGAGAATGCCATGCTCCGCATCGAGCGCCAAAGGCTGGTGGAGGAATCCATGGATGCTCCCAAGTAGCGTCTTGAGGACACGAAAGAGCTCATCGCTGCTCGGCACGAGAACTAGTCTCCACGGCCTGCAGTAACGCATCAAGAAAGTAGCTAGGGATTCAGCGAGCCAGATCGTTGTCCGCGTCTTCCTTCTTCTTTTTCCCTTGTGTATTTCGGGCGTTGCCACATGTGGCTTTTTTAATTATCTTCCTAAATATGTAAGATAATTATTATCCACTATCATTGTCCTTATATCCATCGATCTTTCTATAAGTCGTAGTCGATGTTATATACGTCTGTCGGATCTTACATTAAGATCCATGGAAAACTTTCTTTTCAGATTTTCCTTTTCTCTCTTAAATCTCAATCGAGTGAGAAATAGCCACGCCATTAAACAGGGGCCCGGGCGCCATTAATGGAGACGTTGGGAGAGAGGTGGGCGGCGGATAGAGGTTAAAGGGCTCTCCTCTCGATGAGCACGCGCAGGGGTCTGATCGCACGCCTCCCGTACTCAGGTAGCTACCCCGCACGGCACCTCCTAGGCAATAAAAAAGAGGACGCGTGGTGGCACGTAAATGGTAAGTAGAAAGCCCACGGTTTCAATAATACTTGTATTTCCGATTGTAAGGTGACATCACTTGTTCCAAAATGACTTTGTTGATTGTTAATGTGTGCGCCTTCGCAAATCGGACAAAAAAATTAGCACAACATATTGGTACCATGTCATGACACATGCCAAGTTTCATGATTTTCAGGCGAGTTTTGGATTTACGGGAATTTTAAAACCAAGTTTCTCGATGATTTCGGCTGAGCCAAGACGCCCAGATGTTTGAATTCAATTCCCATTTCTTGCATGGGACCTAGAAATTCGCCCAAGTACACATAAATGATTTTTCAACTAACTTTGGCGCACTGGAGCATGTGCTTGTAGTTCAAATTTGAATTATGTGCATTTAATGCCTGTAAATTCAAATAATGTATAAAAAGGCCAAACGAACCTGGAACAATTCCAAAATTTAGCACAAAACTCCTATTGGTCTAAGCTGCACGTGTACAAATATCAAGGTGGGAGAAGGCAGTGTATGTCGTTTCGCACACGGAGGTGACACGCTCCCTCTCGGAACCACGAGTCTTCTTGAGAGAAGCTCCGGTTTGCAAGAAGCTTATACCAAAACTTGTCCCAATTCGTCCAATTTTTTTACCACATCATGTTGGTGCCATGAAATGACACGATGCCAAGTTTCATGATTTTCTGGCGAGTTTGGGATTTATAGGAATTAAAAAACCAAGTTTCTCAATATTTCCGGCCGAGCCACGACGCCTAGATGTTTGAATTTCATTCTCATTTCTTACATGGGACCTAGAAATGCACCCAAGGACACACATGTGATTTTCAACCAACTTTGGTGCGCTGGAGCATGTGCTTGTAGTTCAAATTTGAATAATGCATATTAAATGCCCAAAAACTCAATTAATGTATAAAAAGGCCAAATGAACCCGGAATAATTCCAAATTTTAACAAGGCACTCATATAGTTCCACGTTGCCTTTGTAAAAATTAAAGGGGAAGGCAGTGCTATCGTTTCGCACACAAAGGTGACACTTTCCCTCTCGGAACCAGGAGTCTTCTTGAGAGAAGCTCCGGTTTGCAAGAAGCTTATACCAAAACTTGTCCCAGTTCGGCCAATTTTTTTACCACAACATGTTGGTGCCATGAAATGACACCATGCCTAGTTTCATGATTTTCAGACGAGTTTTGAATTTATGGGAATTTAAAAAACCAAGTTTCTCAATGTTACCGGCCGAGCCACGACGCCCAGATGTTTGAATTTCACCCATTTCTTGCATGGGACCTAGAAATTCACCCAAGACACACATGTGATTTTTCAACCAACTTTGGTGCATTGCAGCATGTGCTTGTAGTTCCAGCTTGAAATATTCACATTAAATGCCCAAAAACTCTATTCATGTACAAAAAGGCCAAACAAACCCGGAATAATTCCAAATTTTAACATGGCACTCATATAGTTCTATGTTGCCTCTGTAAAAACTCAAGGGGGGACGCAACGCATATTGTTTCGCACACAAAGGTGACATGTTCGCTCTCGAAACCACAAGCCTTCTTGGGAGAAGCTCCGGTTTGCAAGAAGCTTATACCAAAACTTGTCCCAATTGGGCCAATTTTTTACCACAGCATGTTGGTGCCATGAAATGACACGATGCCAAGTTTCATGATTTTCTGGCGAGTTTGGGATTTACAGGAATTTAAAAACCATGTTTGTCAAGTTTCCAGCCGAGCCACCACGCCTAGATGTTTGAATTTCATTCCCATTCTTGCATGGGATCTATAAATTCACCCAAAGACACACATGTGATTTTTCAGCAAACTTTGGTGCACTAGAGCATGTGCTTGTAGTTCAAATTTGAATTATGCACATTAAATGCCTAGAAACTCAATTGATGTATAAATTTCCTAAACGAAACCGAAATAATTCCAAATTTTAACACAACACTCATATAGTTGCATGTTCATTGTAGATAAATGTTCTAGCAATTCAAACACCATCCTTTCCCTCTGTAACACCATTTTGTCTTTCAAAATAGAATGAAAAAAATCAGGTATACCACAAACAGTTTACTACCAAGAATCGTGTGGGATGCGATATAAAATATCTTGGCGCACCGTCTTGTCTGGCTTATGCAGAAAGCTTCGTCGTCTACATTCCACCGCCCGCGCTCGAACCAAACTTGCGCGCTAGTTTCTCGCGGCACCGAGCGAAATTTTTCTGCCACCGCAGAAATATCTACCCCCACCAAAAGCCACATTTCCAGTGTTGCTCCTTGCTTTCCAAGTTCAAACCTTCATTGCTGCTTACTGGCAGCGTCGCCTCCTCGCCGCCGACCCTTCTTCTTGCAGCGCCGCCTCCTCATCAGCGACCCTTCTTCTTATAGTGTCGCCTCCTCGCCCGTGACCCTTCTTCTTATAGTGTTGCCTCCTCACCAGCGACCCTTCTTCTTGCAGCGTAGCCTCCTCACCGACGGCCCTTCTTCTTGCAGCACTGCCTCCTCGCCGGCGACCCTTCTTCTTACAACGCCACCTCCTCGCCGATGACCCTTCTTCTTGCAGCGCCGCCTCCTCGCCGGCGACCCTTCTTGTTGCGCGACCTGATTGATATGGTCAGGTAATCAACACCCCATGCACACCATCCTCCTCCTTCCCCATCTCACATGCCCCGACCGATGGTGCTACACCTTCCACCGAAATCACTGGCCCCATCCTCCAATTAGGCGCCGCCCATAGCCATTTTGCACGCAGTATATATAACATGGAGCTCAGTAGCATCTGGGAGCGGAGAAGCAAATCGCGGCCGCACGTGCAGACGAGGTCGCTATGGCTGCCATGTGTGTCGACCGCCAGATCTTGGAGGAGCACATCGTTTTCGAGCCCCCCGTCGACACCACCACATGGTTGTCTACTTCAAAATACAGCTCGTGTTGTTTTCTCGAGGCCACCGCCCGTGCCTTCTAGTGATTTGTCCTCTGTAATGTTAATATGAAATCTGATATTCTGAAATGTAATGTTCAGTTCACCGTTTGGTCTAACAGTTGCTACATTTCGTAGTACTATTCTCAAGCATTCTTGGTTTCGTTAACTGTTATCTTCTAGTATATGTTCTATTCTGCAATGTCGTGCTCAGTTAACTGTTTGGGTTCATTTGGTCTGCTGTCCAGTTAACTGTTTGGTTCAATTGTGCAATTTGATTTTCATTTGTTGTGGGTACAATTTTGTATTGTTATGCATGTGAGAAATAAATTGAATTTGGATGTACTCAATACATATTCTACTGATAGTATGGCAAGTCTCAGTTAACCTGATCAAGATCTTCCTTATATGTGTTGCAGGGGAACAATGGGAGACACTGCGGTTTACCATCGAGGTTTGTTCATGCATGGTCCTTTCGCTAATAGCACATTATTGTGCAGTTGCAGGAATCATTCTAATATTTAGGTTTCTTACAATTTGGTTTTGCACATGTAGGTCCTGCTGTCAAAGGCCTAGACCCACTGTTCGACCCATTCTGCATATGGGGAAATGAGATGTCCATGAATATCAGTCAAGTCAAGAAATTCAGAAAAGATGCTTAGGATAAAGAAACTTGCGATGAATAATAGCAAGATCTTTTTTTGCACAATGAAGAAGACATAAGTCCACTATAGGATGGTACTAATGTTGGAAATATGCCCTAGAGGCAATAATAAAATGGTTATTATTATATTTCCTTGTTCATGATAATTGTCTATTGTTCATGCTATAATTGTATTAACTGGAAACCGTAATACATGTGTGAATACATAGACCACAACATGTCCCTAGTGAGCCTCTAGTTGACTAGCTCGTTGATCAATAGATGGTTATGGTTTCCTGACCATGGACATTAGATGTCATTGATAACGGGATCACATCATTAGGAGAATGATGTGATGGACAAGACCCAATCATAAGCATAGCACAAGATCGTGTAGTTCGTTTGCTAAGAGCTTTTCTAATGTCAAGTATCATTTCCTTAGACCATGAGATTGTGCAACTCCCGGATGCCGTAGGAATTGTTTGGGTGTGCCAAACGTCACAACATAGCTGGGTGGCTATAAAGGTGCACTACGGGTATCTCTGAAAGTGTCTGTTGGGTTGGCACGAATCGAGACTGGGATTTGTCACTCTGTGTGACACAGAGGTATCTCTGCCCACTCGGTAATGCATCATCATAATGAGCTCAATGTGACTAAGTAGTTAGTCACGGGATCATGCATTACGGAACGAGTAAAGTGACTTGCCGGTAACGAGATTGAACGAGGTATTGGGATACCGACGATCTAATCTCGGGCAAGTAACGTACTGATTGACAAAGGGAATTGTATACGGGATTGCTTGAATCCTTGGCATCGTGGTTCATCCGATGAGATCATTGTGGAACATGTGGGAGCCAACATGGGTATCCAGATCCCGTTGTTGGTTATTGGCCAGAGAGCTGTCTCGGTCATGTCTGCATGATTCCCGAACCCATAGGGTCTAAACACTTAAGGTTCGGTGATGCTAGAGTTGTGATGGGAATTAGTGTGCAGTTACCGAATGTTGTTCGGATTCCCGGATGAGATCCCGGACGTCACGAGGAGTTCCGGAATGGTCTGGAGGTAAAGATTTATATATGAGAAGTCCTATTTTGACCACCGGAAAATGTTCGGGATTTTTCGGTATTGTACCGGGAAGGTTCTAGAAGGTTCCGGAGTGGGGCCCACCTGCATGGGGGGGCCCACATGAACGTGGGTAGTGGGGGCAAGGCCCCACACCCCTGGTCAAGGCGCACCAAGATCCCCCCTTAGAAGGAATAACATCATATCCCGAAGGGATAAGATCAAGATCCCTAAAAAGGGGGGATAACAATCGGTGGGGAAGGAAATGATGGGATTTCTTTCCTCCCACATTTGCCAACGCCCCAATGGACTTGGAGGGCAAGAAACCAGCCCCCTCCACCCCTATATATAGTGGGGAGGCGCATGGAAGCTTCACCCCTCCCCTCGCGCAGCCCTCCCCCTCTCTAACTCCACCTCCTCCTCGGTAGTGCTTGGCGAAGCCCGCTGGAGAACTGCAAGCTCCACCACCACGTCGTCGTGCTGACGGAGCTCTCCCTCAACTTCTCCTCTCCCCTTGCTGGATCAAGAAGGAGGAGATGTCCCCGGGCTGTACGTGTGTTGAACACGGAGGTGCCGTCCGTTCAGCGCTAGGATCATCGGTGATTTGGATCACGACGAGTACGACTCCATCAACCCCGTTCTCTTAAACGCTTCCGCTCGCGATCTACAAGGGTATGTAGATGCACTCCTCTCTCTCATTGCTAGATGACTCCATAGATTGATATTGGTGATGCGTAGAAAATTTTGAATTTCTTCTACGTTCCCCAACAGTGGCATCATGAGCTAGGTCTATGCGTAGTTTCTATGCACAAGTAGAACACAAGTTGTTGTGGGCGTCGATTTTGTCAATTTACTTGCCACTACTAGTCTTATCTTGATTCGGCGGCATCGTGAGATGAAGCGGCCCGGACCGACCTTACACGTACGCTCATGTGAGACAGGTTCCACCGACTGACATGCACAAGTTGCATAAGGTGGCTAGCGGGTGTCTGTTTCTCCCACTTTAGTCGGATCGGATTCGATGAAAAGGGTCCTTATGAAGGGTAAATAGCAATTGGCATATCACGTTGTGGTTTTGGCGTAGGTAAGAAACGTTCTTGCTAGAAACATATAGCAGCCACGTAAAAACTTGCAACAACAATTAGAGGACGTCTAACTTGTTTTTGCAGCATATGCCGTGTAATGTGATATGGCCAAAGGATGTGACGAATGAAATATATGTGATGTATGAGATTGATCATGTTCTTGTAATAGGAATCACGACTTGCATGTCGATGAGTATGACAACCGGCAGGAGCCATAGGAGTTGTCTTAATTTATTGTATGACCTGCGTGTCATTGAATAACGCCATGTAGTTACTTTACTTTATTGCTAAACCGTTAGTCATATTAGTAGAAGTAATAGTTGGCGAGACAACTTCATGAAGACACGATGATAGAGATCATGATGATGGAGATCATGGTGTCATGCCGGTGACGATGATGATCATGGCGCCCCGAAGATGGAGATCAAAAGGAGCAAAATGATATTTGCCATATCATGTAACTATTTGATTGCATGTGATGTTTATCATGTTTTTACATCTTATTTGCTTAGAACGATGGTAGCATAAATAAGATGATCCCTTGCTAAAATTTCAAGAAAGTGTTCCCCCTAACTGTGCACCGTTGCGAAGGTTCGTTGTTTCGAAGCACCACGTGATGATCGGGTGTGATAGATTCTAACATTCGAATACAACGGGTGTAAGCTAGATTTACACAAGCAAAACAGTTAGGTTGACTTGAGGAGCCTAGCATGTACAGACATGGCCTCAGAACACAAGAGACCGAAAGGTCGAACAAGAGTCGTATAGCAGATACGATCAACATGAAGATGTTCACTGATGATGACTAGTCCGTCTCACGTGATGATCGAACACGGCCTAGTTGACTCGGATCATGTATCACTTAGATGACTAGAGGGATGTCTATCTAAGTGGCAGTTCATTAAATAATCAGATGAACTTAATTATCATGAACATAGTCAAAAGGACTTTGCAAATTATGTCGTAGCTTGCGCTTTAGTTCTAGTGTTTAAGATATGTTCCTAGAGAAAATTTTAGTTGAAAGTTGATAGTAGCAATTATGCGGACTGGGTCTGTATACTGAGGATTGTCCTCATTGCTACATAGAAGGCTTATGTCCTTAATACACCACTCGGTGTGCTGAACCTTGAGCGTCGTTTGTGGATGTTGCGAACATCTGACATACACGTTTTGATGACTACATGATAGTTCAGTGTGTAATGTTAAACGGTTTAGAATTGAGGCAGCAAAGACATTTTTTGAAACGTCGCAGAACATATGAGATGTTCCAAGAGCTGAAATTAGGATTTCAGGCTCGTGCCCACGTCAAGAGGTATGAGACCTCTGACAAGTTTCTTAACCTGCAAACTAAGGGAGAAAAGCTCAATCATTGAGCATGTGCTCAGATTGTCTGAGTACTACAATCACTTGAATCGAGTGGGAGTTAATCTTCCAGATGAGATAGTGATGGTTCTCCATAGTCACTGCCACCAAGCTATTAGAGCTTCGTGATGAACTATAACATATCAGCGATAGACATGATGGTCCTTGAGCAATTCGCGATGTTTGACACCGCGAAAGTAGAAATCGAGTAGGAGCATCAATTGTTGATGGTTAGTAAAACCACTAGTTTCAAGAAGGGCAAGGGCAA
The DNA here is from genome assembly GCF_002162155.2 of Triticum dicoccoides. NCBI lineage: Eukaryota > Viridiplantae > Streptophyta > Magnoliopsida > Poales > Poaceae > Triticum > Triticum dicoccoides. The sequence goes on along the minus strand of NC_041389.1, from coordinate 435,439,274 downwards.
GAAGGGATACTTCATGAGACGACAAATCGGTTGCTGCTCTAGTGAAGAAACCCAGGGTTGAACCCAAACTCAAGACTAAGTGCTTCTGTAATGAGGGAACGGTCACTGAAGCAGAACTACCCTAGATACTTGGTAGATGAGAAGGCTGGCAAGGTTGACAGAAGTATATTGGATATACATTGTATTAAATGTGTACTTTACTAGTACTCCTAGTAGCACTAGGGTATTAAGATATAGGTTCGGTTGCTAAGCGTTAGTAACTCGAAATAAAGGAGCTACGGAATAAACAGAGACTAGGTAAAGGTGAGATGACGATGTGTGTTGGAAGTGTTTCCAAGGTTGATGTGATCAAGCATCGCCTGCTCCCTCTACCATCGGGATTGGTGTTAAACCTAAATAATTGTTATTTAGTGTTTGCATTGAGCATAGACATGATTGGATTATGTTTATCGCAATATAGTAATTCATTTAAGGAGAATAATGGTTACTCTGTTTATTTGAATAATACCATCAATGGTCGTGCACCTAAAATGAATGGTTTATTGAATCTCGATCGTAGTGATACACATGTTCATGCCAAAAGATAGAAGATAGTAATGATAGTACCACCTACTTGTGGCACTGCCAGTCATATAGGTATAAAACGGATGAAGAAGCTCCATGTTGAGGGATCTTTGGACTCACTCGTTTTTGAAAAGTTGGAGACATGCGAACCATGTCTATTGGTGTATATGCATGAAGAAACTCCATGCAGATGGATCGTTTGGACTCACTTGATTTTGAATCACTTGAGACATGAAAATCATACCATATGGGCAAGATGACTGAAAGGCTTCATTTTCAGTGAGATGGAACAAGAAAGCAACTTGTTGGAAGTAATACATTTTGATGTGTGCAGTCCAATGAGTGCTGAGGCACGCAGTGGATATCTTTATGTTCTTGCTTCACAGATGATTTGAGTAGATGCTAAGTATATTTACTCGATGAAACACAAGTCTGAATTATTGAAAGGTTCAAGTAATTTCAGAGTGAAGCTGAAGATCATCGTGACAAGAGGATAAGATGTCTATGATATGATCATAGAGATGAATATCCGAGTTACGAGTTTGGCACACAATTAATACATTGTGGAAATTGTTTCACAACTAATACTGCCTGGAACACCATAGTGTGATGGTGTGTCCGAACGTCATAACTGCACCCTATTGGATTTGGTGCATACCATGATGTCTCTTATCGAATTACCACTATCGTTTATGGGTTAGGCATTAGAGACAACCGCATTCACTTTAAATAGGGCACCACGCAATTCCGTTGAGACAACACCGTATGAACTATGGTTTAGAGAAACCTAAGTTGTCGTTTCTTAAAAGCTTGGGGATGCGACGCTTATGTGAAAAAGGTTTCAGGCTGATAAGCTCGAACCCAAAACGGATAAATGCATCTTCATAGGACACCCAAAACAGTTGGGTATACCTCCTGTCTCAGATCCGGAAGCAAAAGGGATTGTTTCTAGAATCGGGTCCTTTCTTGAGGAAAAGTTTCTCTCGAAAGAATTGAGTGGGAGGATGGTGGGGACTTGATGAGGTTATTGAACCGTCACTTGAACTAGTGTGTAGCAGGACACAGGAAGTTGTTCCCGTGTCGCCTACACTAATTGATGTGGAAGCTGATGATATTGATCATGAAACTTCGGATCAAGTCACTACCAAACCTCGTAGGTCGACAAGGATGTGTACTACTTCAGAGTGGTACGTAATCCTGTCTTAGGAGGTCATGTTGCTAGACAACAATGAACCTACGAGCTATGGAGAAGCGATGGTGGGCCCGGATTTCGACAAATGGCTTGAGGCCATAAAATCCGAGAGAGGATCCATGTATAAAACAAAGTGTAGACTTTGGAAGAACTGCTTGATGGTCGTAAGGCTGTTGGGTATAGATGGATTTTAAAAGGGAAGACGGACAATGATGGTAAGTGTCACCATTAAGAAAGCTCGACTTGTCGCTAAGATGTTTTCCGACAAGTTCAAGGAGTTGACTACGATGAGACTTTCTCACTGTAGCGATGCTAAGAGTCTGTTGAAATTATATTAGTAGTTCCTGCATTATTTATTAAATCTTGCAGATAGGATGTCAAAACATTGTTTCCTCAATGATTTTCTTGAGGAAAGGTTGTATGTGATACAACCAGAAGGTTTTGTCAATCCTAAAAGATGCTAACAAGTATGCAAAGCTCCAGCAATCCTTCTAAGGACTGGAGTAAGCATCTCGGAGTTGGAATATACGCTTTGATGAGATGATCAAAGATTTTGGGTCTATACAAAGTTTATGAGAAACTTGTATTTCCAAAGAAGTGAGTGGGAGCACTATAGCATTTCTAATGAGTATATGTTGTTCACATATTGATGATCAGAAATGATGTAGAATTTCTAGAAAGCATATAGGGTTATTTGAAAAGTGTTTTTCAATGGGAAACCTGGATTAAGCTACTTGAACATTGAGCATCAAGATCTATAAGGATAGATGAAAATTGCTTGATAGTACTTTCAAATGAGTACGCACCGTGACAAGATTTTGAAGGAGTTCAAAATAGATCGGCAAAGAAGGAGTTCTTGGCTGTGTTATAAGGTGTGAGTATTGAGTAAGACTCAAGACCTGACCACGGCAGAAGAGAGAGAAAGGACGAAGGTCGTCCCCTATGCTTTAGATGTAAGCTGTACAGTATGCTATGTTGAGTACCGCACCTGAAGTGTGCCTTGCCATGAGTCAGTCAAGGGGTACAAGAGTGATCCAGGAATGGATCACATGACAGCGGTCAAACTTAACCTTAGTAACTAGTGGACTAAGGAATTTTCTTGATTATGGAGGTGGTAAAAGAGTTCGTCGTAAAGGGTTACGCCGATGCAAACTTTGATACTAATCTGGATGACTCTGAATAGTAAACCGGATTCATATAGTAGAACAGTTATTTGGAATAGTTCCAAATAGTGTGTGGTAGCTGCATCTACAAGATGACGTAGAGATTTGTAAAGCACACATGGATCTGAAAGGTTCAGACCCATTCACTGATAACCTCTCTCAAAAGCGAGATATGATCAAACCCCATGGATGTTGGATTCATTATGATCACATAGTGATGTGAACTAGATTATTGACTCTAGTGCAAGTGGGAGACTGTTGGAAATATGCCCTAGAGGCAATAATAAAATGGTTATTATTATATTTCCTTGTTCATGATAATTGTCTATTGTTCATGCTATAATTGTATTAACTGGAAACCACAATACATGTGTGAATACATAGACCACAACATGTCCCTAGTGAGCCTCTAGTTGACTAGATCGTTGATCAATAGATGGTTATGGTTTCCTGACCATGGACATTAGATGTCATTGATAACGGGATCACATCATTAGGAGAATGATGTGATGGACAAGACCCAATCATAAGCATATCACAAGATCGTGTAGTTCGTTTGCTAAGAGCTTTTCTAATGTCAAGTATCATTTCCTTAGACCATGAGATTGTGCAACTCCCGGATGCCGTAGGAATTCTTTGGGTGTGCCAAACGTCACAACGTAACTGGGTGGCTATAAAGGTGCACTACGGGTATCTCTGAAAGTGTCTGTTGGGTTGGCACGAATCGAGACTGGGATTTGTCACTCTGTGTGACACAGAGGTATCTCTGCCCACTCGGTAATGCATCATCATAATGAGCTCAATGTGACTAAGTAGTTAGTCATGGGATCATGCATTACGGAACGAGTAAAGTGACTTGCCGGTAACGAGATTGAACGAGGTATTGGGATACCGACGATCTAATCTCGGGCAAGTAACGTACTGATTGACAAAGGGAATTGTATACGGGATTGCTTGAATCCTTGGCATCGTGGTTCATCCGATGAGATCATTGTGGAACATGTGGGAGCCAACATGGGTATCCAGATCCCGCTGTTGGTTATTGGCCAGAGAGCTGTCTCGGTCATGTCTGCATGATTCCCGAACCCATAGGGTCTACACACTTAAGGTTCGGTGATGCTAGAGTTGTGATGGGAATTAGTGTGCAGTTACCGAATGTTGTTCGGATTCCCGGATGAGATCCCGGACGTCACGAGGAGTTCCGGAATGGTCTGGAGGTAAAGATTCATATATGAGAAGTCCTATTTTGACCACTGGAAAATGTTCGGGATTTTTCGGTATTGTACCGGGAAGGTTCTAGAAGGTTCTGGAGTGGGGCCCACCTGCATGGGGGGGCCCACATGAACGTGGGTAGTGGGGGCAAGGCCCCACACCCCTGGTCAAGGCGCACCAAGATCCCCCCTTAGAAGGAATAAGATCATATCCCGAAGGGATAAGATCAAGATCCCTAAAAAGGGGGGATAACAATCGGTGGGGAAGGAAATGATGGGATTTCTTTCCTCCCACATTCGCCAACGCCCCAATGGACTTGGAGGGCAAGAAACCAGCCCCCTCCACCCCTATATATAGTGGGGAGGCGCATGGAAGCTTCACCCCTCCCCTCGCGCAGCCCTCCCCCTCTCTAACTCCACCTCCTCCTCGGTAGTGCTTGGCGAAGCCCGCTGGAGAACTGCAAGCTCCACCACCACGCCGTCGTGCTGCCGGAGCTCTCCCTCAACTTCTCCTCTCCCCTTGCTGGATCAAAAAGGAGGAGACGTCCCCGGGCTGTACGTGTGTTGAACACGGAGGTGCCGTCCGTTCGGCGCTAGGATCAACGGTGATTTGGATCACGACGAGTACGACTCCATCAACCCCGTTCTCTTAAACGCTTCCGCTCGCGATCTACAAGGGTATGTAGATGCACTCCTCTCTCTCGTTGCTAGATGACTCCATAGATTGATATTGGTGATGCGTAGAAAATTTTAAATTTCTTCTACATTCCCCAACAGTGGCATCATGAGCTAGGTCTATGCGTAGTTTCTATGCACAAGTAGAACACAAGTTGTTGTGGGCGTCGATTTTGTCAATTTACTTGCCACTACTAGTCTTTTCTTGATTCGGCGGCATCGTGAGATGAAGCGGCCCGGACCGACCTTACACGTACGCTTATGTGAGACAGGTTCCACCGACTGACATGCACAAGTTGCATAAGGTGGCTAGCGGGTGTCTATTTCTCCCACTTTAGTCGGATCGGATTCGATGAAAAGGGTCCTTATGAAGGGTAAATAGCAATTGGCATATCACGTTGTGGTTTTGGCGTAGGTAAGAAACGTTATTGCTAGAAATCTATAGCAGCCACGTAAAAATTTGCAACAACAATTAGAGGACGTCTAACTTGTTTTTGCAGCATATGCCGTGTGATGTGATATGGCCAAAGGATGTGATGAATGAAATATATGTGATGTATGAGATTGATCATGTTCTTGTAATAGGAATCACGACTTGCATGTCGATGAGTATGACAACCGGCAGGAGCCATAGGAGTTGTCTTAATTTATTGTGTGACCTGCGTGTCATTGAATAACGCCATGTAGTTACTTTACTTTATTGCTAAACCGTTAGTCATATTAGTAGAAGTAATAGTTGGCGAGACAACTTCATGAAGACACGATGATAGAGATCATGATGATGGAGATCATGGTGTCATGCCGGTGACGATGATGATCATGGCGCCCCGAAGATGGAGTTCCGGAATGGTCTGGAGGTAAAGATTTATATATGAGAAGTCCTATTTTGACCACCGGAAAATGTTCGGGATTTTTCGGTATTGTACCGGGAAGGTTCTAGAAGGTTCCGGAGTGGGGCCCACCTGCATGGGGGGACCCACATGAACGTGGGTAGTGGGGGCAAGGCCCCATACCCCTGGTCAAGGTGCACCAAGATCCCCCCTTAGAAGGAATAAGATCATATCCCTAAAAAGGGGGGATAACAATCGGTGGGGAAGGAAATGATGGGATTTCTTTCCTCCCACCTTTGCCAACGCCCCAATGGACTTGGAGGGCAAGAAAACAGCCCCCTCAACCCCTATATATAGTGGGGAGGCGCATGGGAGCTTCACCCCTTCCCCTGGCGCAGCCCTCCCCCTCTCTAACTCCACCTCCTCCTCGGTAGTGCTTGGCGAAGCCCTGCCGGGGAACTGCAAGCTCCACCACCACGCCGTCGTGCTGCCGGAGCTCTCCCTCAACTTCTCCTCTCCCCTTGCTGGATCAAGAAGGAGGAGACGTCCCTGGGCTGTACGTGTGATGAACACGGAGGTGACGTCCGTTGGGCGCTAGGATCATCGGTGATTTGGATCACGACGAGTACGACTCCATCAACCCCGTTCTCTTGAACGCTTCCGTTCGCGATCTACAAGGGTATGTAGATGCACTCCTCTCTCTCGTTGCTAGGTGACTCCATAGATTGATCTTGGTGATGCATAGAAAATTTTGAATTTCTGCTACGTTCCCCAACAACTAACTCTTTTACCTTGTTTTTACCCCTTGCACCATTTCAAAATTTATAACAGCGATTTACGCATATCATTGTTTTTTGTACTTTTCAAAGTAGTGCACCGATGATTACCTCTCAAACCACCTGCATGGTCAAGAGGCGAGGCAGGTATCCATTCAACACCCATGATACAATACTGAAGTCTTCTTGAAGAGGACGAAGGTTGGGTGGGTGTCGGTGTCAAAACCGGCGGATCTCGGGTAGGGGGTCCCGAACTGTGCGTCTAAGGCGGATGGTAACAGGAGACAGGGGACACGATGTTTTACCCAGGTTCGGGCCCTCTCTATGGAGGTAATACCCTACTTCCTGCTTGATTGATCTTGATGATATGAGTATTACAAGAGTTGATCTACCACGAGATCGTAGAGGCTAAACCCTAGAAGCTAGTCTATGGTATGATTGTTGTATTTTTCTATCGACTAGCCTGGCCTCGGTTTATATAATGCACCAGAGGCCTAGGATAACATGAGTCCTAGCCAAATACGCCGGTGGGGGAGGAGTCCTTGTCTTGATCACCAAGGCTTGTGGAATCTTCCTTGTATGCGGCAACTGTCTGAACTGGCCCATGAGTATACGGCCATGGGGGTCCTCGGCCCAGTCCAACTGATCGGGAGACGACGTGGTGAGTACCCCCTAGTCCTGGACACCGTCAGTAGCCCCTGAGTCAGTCTTCAAGTTAGGGACACTCCTCGATTCTTACGAACTGTTCTTCATCTTCGTTTGCCGGTCTTGAAAACTGGTTTAACAAATCTTCTCATCTTCTATCTTGAGGATCGCCGAAATGCATTCGACGAGTTTACACGTCGGGTATCCGAGGAGCCCCTTTAAGTTTCTGGCCTTTATCAATGCCTTGTTATTTTTATGCCACACCTCGGGTTCAAAGTTGTTCCCGGGAGGCAGTGTCATCTTGCGTCCGAGCTCTGATGCCGGACTGCATTCAAGGTATCTCTTGCAGCCGAGCACCAATGTCGGACTGCTTTCGAGCTCCAACACTGAAATGTATCCGAACTCCAACGCCGGACTATGTCCAAGCTCCAACGCCGGACTATATCCAAGCTGTCATAGATCATCTTGGTCCAAAAAAGTTGAATGAGTTTAGCCAAGCTTAATGCCGGAAATGCCCTCTAAGGAGCCATCCACTTGCTTCCGAGCTATAAGCCGAACTGCTTCCGAGGTGGTTAAGCACCTCGGTCATGGGCTGATTTTTGGTCAATGTTTTTATTGATGCAATTTATTCTCTGACGAGATATATAGCCAGTAGCCCTCGAGGTGTGTATCGGTCTAAAACCCGAGATGCACCTGAAGGATGACATACGACCGCTGATCCCAGTAACCGCCGAGACTCAGGTTGATTTGCAAAATCGGCCTGAGGATCAAGTCCTAGCTCGACAGAATACTTCGGGACACAAAAAGCGGCATGCTCAGTCCTCGAGACTCAGGTTGGGTGCGGCCGACCGACCTGAGGATCAAAATCTCCTCGGAAACTGTATTGCACTTAAAATTTTCTGCATAGAACAGGCAATGCAGTAGCCCCCGAGACACTGGTCGGGTGGCAACACCAGATCAGAGGATTGATGTGCCCCTTTAATATTTGTAAATAATAAGCCCGAAACCCAGTAGCCCCCGAGCCTTAATGCGGGCACGGGTGGCCGAATTAAGGATCGATATCCATAGTAAAATCACAAATTATGTGTAATGAATCTATGTATCCAAGTACTTTATGTCATTAATGCTCGGATCCGCATTGTAAAAAACTTTGTTGACCGACCATCAGCTTCCACCTCCTCGGTCAATAGCCGAGGAGTGTTTGTCCTACTTTTTAAAGCCTTTATGAGGGCAAAGATTTACAACAAACATGGCAATCTGGCCATACAGTTTTATAAACAAAGGTACACGGAGAGATATGTTATATTACTGTTTAACAGAAGAAATGTCTTCCAAAGAAAATAGTCCCGCTATCGGTTCCTTTCTTTGGGTTGTCATGCTAAGCATGATCATGAAACCTCAGCTCCAATGTAAGAGCAAAATATCGAGGATTTAGTTTGGGAGGCCAGCTGATAGCCCCCGGTAGTGTTCGGCGACAGTCGAGGTCAAGCCGTAAACACTTCGGCCATTGTTATGAATGGCCCGTCGTTTAACACCGCCATCGGATCGCTGACCAGTTTTTGCTTATTGTGACAGTCAGTTTTCGGCTTTCTCCACTAAGGTGCTTAACCATGTGAGCTGGAAGCACAATCGCAGTGGTTCTCCCTTTACACACCTAGCCGAACAAAGCGGAACGTAGGAGGCAAGCGCAGGAGCTGGGCAACCCAACTATTGACCGAAAACACAATTCGAAACCGATGCATGTAGAGCAATATCCGAGAATGTTTTTGCCGAATCTCTAAAGGTGTCCGGTGTTGCATTGCAAGACTTGTGCTGAAAACACACAAATAGTTTAAAAGTGCCATGGGCTCGAAAAGCCGAAAAACTTATTCAAAAGGTTAATGTCTGAAATAAATCAAGTGTTCGGTGCCAATCCGAAAATTGGACTTTAGAAAAAAAAGGTGCTTCTATCGTGCTTTAACATGACACATCCTATCTCAAAACTTCAAGCGGGTCAGCCTACGGCTTCAACCTCCTATCCCGAAGGCGGAGTACTTCTTACTAGGCCAGTTTAGCAAAGTAAACTCTAGCGGCTTTGAGAGAGAAATTAGGCTCCCCGGCTAGTGACCGCACACTTGTGTCGAAAAAAGGAGTGATGAATAATAATAAAAACTTTGCAACGACTAAGAAGAGAAACACTTATAAAACGGCTCAAATAAGCATAAGAGCCCCCAAGTGACTTGGGTAAAAGAATGATTGTATGTACCGAAGTACTTGTATCATATCTATGTTCACCCGAACTTTATACGCGTCTTAATCGACCGTCGGCTTCTCCCTCTTCGGCAAGGGCCGAAAAGTGTTATGTACTCCACCTGTCGAGAATATCGACGGTGTTTCTGATAACCAGGCAATCAGGCCATAAGGCTGTAACAGACAAAGCACGCTCAGGGAACTTATGCTATATTACTAACAAAGTGTAAGAAGCATCTTCGAAGAAAATAATACCCCCACCGATACCTTTCTTCGGTGCTCATTATTACTATGAGACTTTGTGCAATATATTTTTTGTACTCATGAGTTCCGTTGTGTGCCGACCACCATTGAAAACTATAAGAGCGCTAGCTTTCAGCTTCACCCAGTCTGAGGTCCCGCTCGGATGACCCGATCATGACAATCGCAGAGCTGCTCCCTTTACTCCCTAGCCGAACAATCGGGAACGTAGGGGTAAACACAGGAGCGAGGCAACCCAGCTTGCAAATCGCTTTAGTCAATATGGTGCATATTGTGGCGTAATACACGAACAAGGAACGAAGCCGTACAAGTATAATCATATGCAAGAGGAAAAAGCTTCATGAAGGAAGCCCCCAAGTAAACGGGGTATTTGAATTTGCGCGTCACAAACAAAGTTTGGACAAGGAAATTTTTACAAGCAACTTTTTTTTTCCAAAAAAGTATAATGCTTGGTTGAGCCGAACACAAGTTAAAAACTTAAAACTTTGAGTATGAAGGCAACTTAGCTGGTTAATGTGTTCGGTATTGATGACGCGGTCCGAGCTTGATGCGGGACAAGGTTCCATCCCCCAAGCAGGTCCCGAGGTGGCGGAGCAAAGAGCTCAGCGCTCCGAAGTGGTGACATAGCACGGTCAATGCAGGACAGCAGGGTGATGCCGAAGTCCCCGACATGGGGTAATGAAGTGTTGACGAAGCCCCCCGTCCAGCCGAGGTGACGCCAAAGGATATAGTCCGGCTGGATCATTTTCCTGTGCACAAAAAATAGTGCAAACCAGAGATAATAGTAATAATAATAAAAAAAATTCATTGCATAACAAATAATTTATGCAAAGTGAGTAATAAAAGAAATATGGCCTGATGCCGAAGTCAATGTCGATGCAGGGCGGCGGCGTGATGCGGTAAAGGCATGGCAAGGCCTGAATTCACAGGTCGGTTCGAGTTCCGGATGCGGCATTCGCCGGACTATGTACGGAAATTGACCGAACCACCATGCAACCGTTGTTAGTGCGGCCACCATTTGATAGACCTGCGTACATATGATGGACAATCCAGAGTAATAATTCGTTGGAAAAACGAACCCAAACAAGCAAAAAATACTAGGATTAATAGCACCTGGCTTATTTGTTGTAGCAATCCGGAGAAAGGTGATTCCCAAAATTGGGACTCGATCCACACACCTATCGCCTGATGGGCGATAAAGCAATGGCATGGCGATGCTGGCAAAGGTTGGCTCGCCGAGGCAAAGCCCTCGGTCCAGCTAACGTGACGGAGCTGGTCGGCCAGTGACGCCGAAGTCTCCGGAGTAGGTTGATGAAGAGATGATGAAGCCCCCGGTCCAGCTAACGTGATGAAGCCTCGGTGTCAGCCGATGAGTCGAAGTAGGTCGGCATGATGGCACCAGCTTGAAAAAGCAACAGTGCGGCCCTGCCGATGCAGGTCGTGACGTGGTCGATGCCGGCTCGATGAAGTGACCGTGTGGCGATGCAGGTGTGCCCGCTCCGTGCAATCTGTGGTGCGGCAATGTTGGTGATTATTTATCCTTCGCGATGCCGGACTCTTGTTCGGCTTGCCGAGATGATGATCCGAAGAAGTTGAGCGCGGCTCAACAAAGTGACGACGTGTCTAGCACAGGTCGGCAGCCGTAGAGCAATATTGCCGGACTGGTTTGACACCAGCATGATGTTGAAGATCATGTTCAAAAGATTTTAAGATTAGTGGGATGTGTTCGGGAACAAAACACGATACCCCATACAAAACTTCCTTCAAAAAGGATGTCCGAATTCCCGTTCATAAAAAAGACGAACTCGGGTCGGATTCGTTTTCGCGCAGAAAACAGATCCGAAAAGTGTTGCACTAATCGGAAGGTTCCCGGAGTTTGGACGGTCGGATCGAGCTGAAATTTTGGGAGGTGGTAGATATAGGAATTCCGCAGCCGATCAACGGTTGGACCTTCCAAAGGACGTCCGAGCTAGAAGCTGGACACCACGCCCTAAACCCGTCCAGATTCTCGTCCATATTTGACAGGGCTCCGGTATATCATAGATTGTCGGAGATTCCTCCATCGGAACTCAACGAAATTTAGTGTGGTCGTTGTAGACGTAATTCTGCACTATTCCATCGAAGCAATCATCAAACCGACGCTCGAGGAGGCAGTGACGGTGGATACAAGTTCGCTGTCGAGAAAAACAGCACGGTCGCCCGAGAGCAATGTTGACGTTGAGCCCCTGGGCTCCCTGGATGATTCCTCCATGATCTTTGATAGAGATCGGAGTTGATGTTGATAAAGGCCCTCATCCGAACATGACGATCGGAGGTAGGGCGCTCCTTGGTCGAACCAAGGTGACCAGTCGAGCTGGTGAAGAAGACACCGAAGTCGCAGTTGATCTGTAGGCGAGGCATCGACCTCTTGCCGAACACACAGCGGAACTCTCAATGAAAGCACCAATGTCGGTGTCAAAACCGGCGGATCTCGGGTAGGGGGTCCCGAACTGTGCATCTAAGGCGGATGGTAACAGGAGACGGGGGACACGATGTTTTACCCAGGTTCGGGTCCTCTCTATGGAGGTAATACCCGACTTCCTGCTTGATTGATCTTAATAATATGAGTATTACAAGAGTTGATCTACCACGAGATCATAGAGGCTAAACCCTAGAAGCTAGCCTATGGTATGATTGTTGTATTTTTCTATCGACTAGCCTGGCTCAGTTTATATAATGTACCAGAGGCCTAGGATAACATGAGTCCTAGCCGAATATGCCGGTGGGGGAGGAGTCCTTGTCTTGATCACCAAGTCTTGTGGAATCTTCCTTGTATGCGGCAACTGTATGAACTGGCCCATGAGTATACGGCTATGGGGGTCCTCGGCCCAATCCAACTGATCGGGAGACGACGTGGTGAGTACCTCCTAGTCCAGGACATCGTCAGCGGACAATTATCCATATCCACTGGCAAAGTTGCAAGGACATTCAACATCAGTGAAGGCTCGATATTCGCCTTCTGCTTCTGAAGTTTCCCAGATGAGATTCATCTGTCTATTTACCGTGTATGATGTTACTCTTCCGAAGGTTTTCGATGTCGCATGTGAAACTTGGTGCTGTTGTGTAATAGTGTAGCTAGCTATATCCCTCTTTGGTGTAACTGAGTGTTGAAGCTATCTGATGTAATTCGATTATGAAATCCTCGTTGCCGTTATACGGATATGAAATATCACGTGTGTTTTATAAGAAATATCAGTTTGATTACTACATGGATTATCAATAATAGGCTAATTACCCTGCTTATTGGGGTTTTCTATTGCTGACGGTTACTCAGACAACAAGTGGGTGATGAACTCAAACAACCCACACGGTTCCTGGAAAGTAGGCGTGTTGGATCAACTATCAATCACACACGACTTCCGGCAGACAACTGTTTGCGTTAGACCACCCTGCACAAACATTTCCACACAAAAAATTGTGTGTGATATACATACGAAGGAAAGACTTTTCTGGGATTCACTGTGTGGGATGTACATTGTAGGATCGAAAGTATGTCTAGAGGGGGGGTGATTAGACTACTTGACCAAATAAGAATCTAGCATTTTCCCAATTTTAAGTCTTGGCAGATTTTAGCAACTTAACACAAGTCTAGCAATCAACCTACACATGCAATTCTAAGGGTGTAGCATCGGAATGTAAAACATTGCATATGAAGGTAAAAGGGAAGGGTTTGGAGAGGGCAAACGCAATGTAGACATGGAGATTTTTGGCGTGCTTCTGATAGGTGGTGCTATCGTACATCCACGTTGATGGAGACTTCAACCCACAAAGGGTAACGGTTGCGCGAGTCCACGGAGGGATCCATCCATGAAGGGTCCATGAAGAAGCAACCTTGTCTATCCCACCATTGCCATCGCCCACGAAGGACTTGCCTCACTTGGGTAGATCATCACGAAGTAGGCGATCTCCTTTGCCCTTACAAACTCCTTGTTTCAACTCCACAATCTTGACGGAGGCTCCCAAGTGACACCTAACCAATCTAGGAGACACCACTCTCCAAAAGTTAATAGATTGCTTTTGAGAACCCGTGCTCTTGCCCTAAGTTGAGCTTTTCAAAGCGTAGCTTATCATGAGTTTTTAAAAGTTCTCGATGATCCTCTAAAGTAGTTTCATGAGCTAACTTAAGAGTGTTTAGTTCTTTTGTTAGACGCTCAATCTCCTTCTTATCATTGTCATTCATTTCATCTTCACTAGCATGATTAATAGCAATTTCATCATAGTTTTCATCACTAGCATTGTCAACAAGCAAATCATCATCACCTAGCAAGTCATCTTCATCATTATTAAAATCAATATACTCGGGGTGTGATACCTTGGGGCCTTTAGCCATGAAGCATCTTCCAATTCCTTCATTTGGTGAGTCAAATATGTCATAGGAGTTGATTGACACAAGTGCAAGACCGGAAACACCTTCATCTTGAGTATATTCAGAGTCAGAGTGATAAGTTCTCTCAAAGTGGTTGTCGGAGTCAGAACCGGATACCCATTCACCAACATGAGCTTGATGTCTTTGTTTTGTTTAGCTCCTTGATGACTTGTCCTTCCTTTCTGAATCCTTGCTTCTGCGAGAGGGTCTTCGTTCATAACGATCATCTCTACTCCTGCTATCTCTTGGAGGTGCTTCATCTCTTCTACTTATCCTTTTAGGTGAGTCTTCTTTTCTTTTGTAGGGAGTCGTACACTCATTGGAGTAGTGTCCGGGTCTTCCACAATGGAAGCAATTTTGATCATGACTAGAAGATCTTTTGTCATGGTAGGACCTTGTCTTGGAGCTTCTCTCTTTACTTCTGCTCTTTTTGAATTTGTTAAAGTTCTTCACCATTAAGCTTAATTCTTCATTGAAGACTTGTTTTTCACTTGATGTGGCAGGCGCATCACATGACGCTTTATAAGCACCACTAGACTTGTTGTGAAGCTCTTCCTTATACTTGAGTGACATCTCATGAGCAACAATTCTTCCAATGACTTTCGTTGGCTTGAGATCTTTGTAATTGGGCATCATTTGGATCAATGTGCACACGGTATCGTATTTTCCATCCAAGTCTCTTAGGATCTTCTTGATGATGAATCTGACAGCCATCTCTTCACTTCCTAAGCCGGTAATCTCATTTGTGATGAGAGCAAGCCTAGAGTATAGTTCAGCGACACCTAAACCATCCTTCATATTGAACTTGTCAAGTTGACTTTAAAGCACATCCAATTTGGATTCCTTGACGGACTCGGTACCTTCGTGCATATCAATCAAAGTATCCCAAATTTCCTTTGCATTCTCAGGACGGCTGGTTTTGTTGAATTCTTCAGGGCACAATCCATGGAAGAGGATATCGCAAGCTTTAGTGTTGTATTGCAGCATCTTCAATTCTTCCACAGTTGCTTCACGATTTAGTTCTCTCCCATCGAAGAATTCACCTTGCAAACCAATACACACAATAGCCCAAACAGCAGGGTTATGTCCAAGAATACGCATTTTCATCTTATGCTTCCAACTAGCAAAATTAGTACCATCAAAGTAAGGACTTCTACTGTGGTAATTTCCCTCGCTAGATGCCATACTCTCCAAGGTTGTGAAACCAAGGCTATGATCACCAAAACTATGGAAACCAAGGCAAATGGAGACCAAAGCTCTGATACCACTTGTAGGATCGAAAGTATGTCTAGAGGGGCGTGATTAGACTACTTGACCAAATGAAAATCTAGCCTTTTCCCAATTTTAAGTCTTGGCAGATTTTAGCAACTTAACACAAGTCAAGCAATCAACCTACACATGCAATTCTAAGAGTGTAGCAGCGGGATGTAAAACATTGCATATGAAGGTAAAAGGGAAGGGTTTGGAGAGGGCAAACGAAATGTAGACACGGAGATTTTTGTCATGGTTCCGATAGGTGGTGCTATCGTACATCCACGTTGATGGAGACTTCAACCCAGAAAGGTTAATGGTTGCACGAGTCCACGGAGGGCTCCACCCATGAAGGGTCCACGAAGAAGCAACCTTGTCTATCCCGCCATGGCCATCGCCCACAAAGGACTTGCCTCACTTGGGTAGATCTTCATGAAGTAGGCGATCTCCTTGCTCTTACAAACTCCTTGGTTCAACTCCACAATCTTGACAGAGGCTCCAAAGTGACACCTAACAAACCTATGAGAAACCACTCTCCAAAAGGTAATAGATGGTGTGTTGATGATGAACTCCTTGCTCTTGTGCTTCAAACAATAGTCTCCCCAACAGTCAACTCTCTCACACAGATTTGGATATGGTGGAAAGATGATTTGAGTGGAAAGCAACTTGGGGAAGTCTAGAGATCAAAATTCATGTGGTTGGATTGGAATGTCTTGGTCTCAACACATGAGTAGGTGGTTCTCTCTCAGAAAATAAGTAGTGGAAGTGTAGGCACATTCTGATGGCTCTCTCATAGATGGAGAAGAGGGTGGAGGGGTATATATAGCCACCAAACAAAATCTAACTATTACACACAGTTTACCAAACTCGGTCAGAACGAATAAAGAAACTCGGTGGGACCGATCTAGTTCAAAATGTGAACGTTAAGGTTTTCGGTGGGACCGACGAGATCAACTCAGTGTGACTAATGCGCTAGGGTTAGGGCAAAACCTCATCTCGGTGAGACCGATCGCATGAACTCGGTGAGACTGATTTCAGCAATAATCAAGCAGAGACTTGGTCAAGCATACTCGGTGGGACCGATCGCTCATTTCGGTCAGACTGAAATGTTACGAAAAGGAAACAAAGAGTTTGCATTGTGAACTCGGTGGGACCGATTGCTCATCTCGGTAAGGCCAAAATGTTATGAAGACAAACAGAGAGTTTGCAATCCCATCTCGGTGAGACCGAATTGATTAGGGTTTCTGGCTATGGCTATGTCAAGTGAACTCGATGGCGCCGGATGAATCAAATCGGTGGGGACGAGTTTGACTTTAGTTTTAGGACAAATGTGGAAATGAAAAAGTGGTTGAGGGTTTTTGGAGCATATCACTAAGCATTTTGAGCAAGTAGACCATTAAGCAACACCTCATCCCCTTTTAATAGTATTGGTTTTTCCTATGGACTCAATGTGATCTTGGATCACTAAAATAGAAATGAAGAGTCTTGAGCTTTTGCCAATATGTGTCCTTAGCATTTTGAGGGGTCCACATCTCTAGTCCATGCCATGCCAAACATTGAACTTTCTGAAACATTTAACCTGAATGGCTATTAGTTCAATGAGCTATATGTTGTTATGAATTACCAAAACCCGGGGATAAGTTGCACTTTCAATCTCCCCCTTTTTGGTAATTGATGACAACATATAGATCAAAGCTTTAACAAAAGATAATATAAATGAAGTACATCATTGCTTTGACAAGTATGTGATAAGAAAGAGCTCCCCCTAAATTTGTGCATTATGTAAAATTTGCTTTTGAATGCAAATGCACAATCGATTAGGATCATGGGTTACTCTTCCATGTCACATACATCTTGGTGGAGCGCTCAAAATGATAGAATATAAGAAATATGCACTCATCACCAAGGCAAACATGAATGATCATACATAAGTGATAAGATGTCAACGTTCAAGCACACATTAAAGCATAATATGATCAAACACATGATCGTAGAAGTATCTCACACACAAGCACACATAATGTAGCAAGCAAACAAGCAAATAACAAGTAGCAAGAGAGGCAAATAAAGCAGAACACACTCTCTCTCTCTAAGCCTATGATCTATACACTTTCTCCCCCTTTGGCAACAAGTTACGAAAAAGCTTGAAAATGCATAGTGCTATGCGACACTCTAAGTACGATCTTCGGGAGCTCGGGTGTGCGAAGATGGCATGGAGAGGAGTCCTTCAGCAAATGTATCTGTGGAGGTTTGTGGAGCTGGTGGAGTTGCAACTGGAGGGGCAACTGGGGCAGTGGCTGCAGGGGCTGAAGTGGTAGCTCGTGTGTCACTGGCTGGCACAGCTACAGACCTGTGTGCCCTTGGCACTCTCTAAAATGCATCTATGGCAACCCTCCCTCTCATGCCCTCTGCTTCTTCTTGAAGTTGCTCAACTGTGGTCTGACTTTCTGTGACCTTCAAGTCTAGACCATAAAATTTTGTTTCGATGATCCTCTCAAGACTTTCTTGGTTTTGAGTTAGGGTGGCTAGTCTTTTCTCAATTCTCACTGTGGCCTCAAGAAGATAGCTAAGCTGATCCTGCTTGGTCTTGAGATTTACAGCCGAGGCATCTGGAACCTTGGAAGACTTTGTTGCCTTCTCTGCCTTTGCTTTCTCTCTCTTCTCCTAAGCCTCTACAGATGTAGATGTGATGCAGCCATGACAATCTCATTGTCCTCAAACTCTGGCCTCGGGGGAAGGTGCTCTTTGTCTAGAAGATATGTGCTTGTGCCATCTTAGAGTTGATGAGCATCTCAATGTGTGGGGCATAACCACATGACCTCTTCTGATCTGCTGCGGTCCTCTTAATTGTTTCAACAATCCAGGTCATCTCCTTGAACTTCTCTGGCACATCAAACATATGCAGCAAGTTGATTGAGTGCCCTCTGATCATCCTGTCATCTCCTGATTTGGGCAACAATGTATATCTCAATATAGTGTTGATGGTAGGCAGCCCTGACAGCAGATAGTAGATGGAGCCAAACTTGTGAGTCTCTAGGGCATCATCGGGAATTTCCTTGTACATGTGTGCCATGGAGTTATGACCTTTCCTGGGCTTGGCATAAACATTTGTGTCATATTCATGTTCTTCAGGGGCATTAATCAGCTTGGCCCACTCAGCAATGGATGATTGGTACCTAGTACCTCCTGTCATCCAGAGAATCTTTCCACCTGGGTATAAATGTGCAGTTGAATAAAATTGCATCACCATCTCATCATTCCATTTTGTCAGTTTCTGACCAACAAACTTGTCAACTCCAGTCAACCTGAAACTGTCATGCACTCCAGGTAAATAATTAGCATTCTCATCAATATATGTCCAGTCAACCCATCTCATGTCACTGACAATGGGCTTCTTGTCCAAAAGAACTGTCTCATAGAAGTCATGCTGCTCCTTGGTGTGAAACTTGTAATCCACAACAGTCCTTCTCCTTGTAGCATAGGGGTCTGTCTGTCTCCACAGTCTAAGACCAACATATTTTGTCAATTTCATGTTCTCTACAACTGGATGAGTATCATCATGATCTAGAATTTTTGGCTTGAGCTTCATGAGCACTTGGGATTCATCATCTTCTTGAACTTCAGGCACTGGGGCCTTGTTCTTCTCAGCAGCTAGGATATTTCTTGTGGATCTCTTGGGTGCTGATGGCTTAGAAGCTTGAGCAGCAGCAAACTTGGGGGCAGTCTTAGGCTTGGATGGAGCATCCCCAGACTTGATAGCATCCCCCATCAGCTTCTGGATCTTGGCAGGAGGTGCAATGTGCTCTTCCTCCTCCTCTTTATCTGATTCCCTGACCATTGATGGCTTTACAATCACTCTGGCCATGGTATTCTTGACCCTTTCTTTCATTTTCTTTCTTCCAATAGCCTCTTCTTCTCTTGGTTCAAGGGTGAACTCCATAGTTTCCTGAGTTGAGGCTCTGGCTTTGGACATGGGAATTCTCTTGGCAGGAGCTTTCTTCTTCATGCCAGGCTTAGTGGATGAAGCAGTGCCAAATTCCTTCTTGACAACCTTCTTCTTTGAGGTTACTTCCTCAATTTCAAAGTCCTCATCTTCTGAGTCAAAAGTTCTCTTCTTCCTTTGCCTAACAGTAGCCTTAGGAAGATTGCTTAGGGTGCTTCTGCTATCCTCCTCATAACTGTTGTTTGAGGGACTAGTGCCCTCATTTAGATTTTCATGCTCCTTAGATCTGTTCTGGCTATCACTGTTATCTGATGATACGTCCATTTTGCATCATGCTTTTATATCAATATTTATTGCATTATGGGCTGCTATTACACATTATATCTCAATACTTATGGATATTCTCTCTTATTTTACAAGGTTTACCATGAAGAGGGGGGATGTCGGCAGCTGGAATTCTGGCTAGAAAAGGAGCAAACGTTGGAAACCTATTCTGCACAGCTCCAAAAGTCCTGAAACTCCACGAAACAACTTTTTGGAATTTATAAGAATTTCTGAGCGAAAGAAATAGGTCAGGGGGCCCACACCCTGTCCAGGAGATAGGGGCCCCTGTCTCCTGGGCCCTTGGTGGGCCTTCGGCGTCCATCTTCTGCTATATCATCACTTTTACCCTGGAAAAAATTGTGGTCAAGCTTACGGGACGAAACTCCGCCGCCACGCGGCGGAACCTTGGCGGAATCAATCTAGGGCTCTGGCGGAGCTGTTCTACCGGGGACACTTCCCTCCGGGAGGGGGAAATCATCACCAACGTCATCACCAATGATCCTCTCATCGGGAGGGGGTCAATCTCCATCAACATCTTCACCAGCACCATCTCCTTTCAAAACCCTAGTTCATCTCTTGTATCCAATCTTGTATCAAAACCACAAATTGGTACCTGTGGGTTGCTAGTAGTGTTGATTACTCCTTGTAGTTTAGATCCTTTATGCATATTATTACTCCTCTGATTATGAGCATGAATATGCTTTGTGAGTAGTTATGTTTGTTCCTGAGGATATGGGTGAAGTCTTGCTTTTAGTAGTCATGTGAATTTGGTATTCGTTCGATATTTTGATGAGATGTATGTTGTCTTTTCCTCTAGTGGTGTTATGTGAACGTCGACTACATGACACTTCACCATTATTTGGGCCTAGAGGAAGGCATGGGGAAGTAATAAGTAGATGATGGGTTGCTAGAGTGACAGAAGCTTAAACCCTAGTTTATACGTTGCTTCGTTAGGGGCTGATATGGATCCATATGTCTAATGCTGTGGTTAGGTTTACCTTAATACTTCTTTTGTAGTTGCGGATGCTTGCAATAGGGGTTAATCATAAGTGGGATGCTTGTCCAAGTTAGGGCAGTACCCAAGTCCCGGTCCACCCACATATCAAATTATCAAAGTACCGAACACGAATCATATGAGCGTGATGAAAACTAGCTTGACGATAATTCCCAGTGTGTCCTCGGGAGCTCCTTTATCATTATTAGAAATTTACCAGGCTTATCCTTTGCTACATAAAGGATTGGGCCACCTTGCTGCACTTTATTTACTTTATTTACTGTTGCTCGTTACTATTTATCTTATCACAAAACTATCTATCACCTACAATTTTAGTTCTTGCAGAGAAAACCTTACTGAAAACCGCTTATCATTTCTTTCTGCTCCTCGTTGGGTTCGACACTCTTACTTATCAAGAGGATTACGATAGATCCCCTACACTTGTGGGTCATCAAGACTCTTTTTTGGCGCTGCTGTCGGGGAGTGTAGCGCTTTTGGTGAGTGGAACTTGGTAAGGAAACATTTATATAGTGTGCTGAAATTTTCTGTTACTTGTCACTATGGAAACTAATCCTTTGAGGGGCTTGTTTGGGGTATCTTCACCCCAACCATAAGAGCAAAGAGTTTCTCCTCAACCTACTGAACTTTACGAAAATATTTATTTTGAGATTCCTTTGGGTATGATAGAGAAACTGCTAGCTAATCCATTTGCAGGAGATGGAACATTGCATCCCGATTTACACCTTATCTTTGTGGATGAAGTTTGTGGATTATTTAAGCCTGCAGGTATTCCCGATGATGTTGTCAAAAGGAAGGCCTTCCCTTTATCTTTGAAGGGAGATGCAATGACATGGTATGGGCTATGTGATGATACGAGATCTTGGAATTATAAGCGATTGAAGTTGGAATTTCACCAGAAGTTCTATCCTATGCATCTCATTCATCGTGATCGTAATTACATATATAATTCCTGGCCTCGCGAAGGAGAAATCATCACTCAAGCTTGGGGGAGGCTTAAGTCAATGTTATATTCATGCCCCAATCATGAGCTCTCTCGGGAAATGATTATTCAAAATTTTTATGCTCGGCTTTCTCTTGATAATCGCAACCTGCTTGATACTTCCTGTGTTGGTTCTTATATGCTAAAGACTATTGATTTCAAATGGGACTTATTGGAAAGAATTAAATGCAACTCTGAAGATTGGGGTTCCGACGATGGTAAGGAGTCAGGTATGACACCTAAGTCCGATTGTGTTAAATGTTTTATGGATACCAATGTTTTTCGTGGATTTAGCACTAAGTATGGACTTGACTCTGAGATAGTAGCTACTTTTTGTGAATCTTTTGCTACTCACGTTGATCTCCCTAAGGAGAAGTGGTTTAAATATAATCCTCCCGTTGAAGTGAAAGTAGTTGCACCTATTACAGTCGAAGAAAAGACTATTACCTATAGTGATCCTATTGTTCCTACTACTTATGTTGAAAAACCTCATTTTCCTGTTAGGATAAAGGATCATGCTAAAGCTTCGACTGTTGTTCGTAAGAGTAATACTAGGACTTATACACCTCCTAAGAAAATTAATGTTGAACCTAGTATTGCTATGGTTAAAGATCTCTTGGATGAGGACTTAGATGGGCATGTTATTTCTTTCTTGGGTGAGACTGCTAATATTGCTAGACTTGATACTAAGACACGTAGACCTGTCGTAGGCATGCCTGTTATTTCTATTAAAATAGGAGATCATTGTTATCATGGCTTATGTGATATGGGTGCTAGTGCTAGTGAGATACCTTATGATCTTTATAAATAAATTATGCACGACATTTCAACCGTTGAATTAGAAGACATTGATGTTACTATTAAGCTTGCTAATAGGGATACCATTAAACCTATTGGGATTGTTAGAGATGTTGAAGTTTTGTTTGGGAAGGTTAAATACCCTGTTGATTTTCTTGTTCTTGCTTCCCCACAAGATGCCTTTTGTCCCATTATTTTTGGTAGGCCCTTCTTGAATACTGCTAGTGCTAACATTAATTGCGAAAAGAATATTGTCACTGTTGGCATAGATGGTATGTCTCATGAGTTTCATTTCGTTAAGTTTAGTAGACAACCTCGTGAAAGGGAACCACCTAGTAAGGATGAGATTATTGGTCTTGCTTCCATTGTTGTTCCTCCAACTGATCCGTTAGAATAATATTTGCTAGACCATGAAAATGATATGTTTATGAAGGAAAGAGAAGAAATAGATGAAGTGTTCCCTAAACAGGAACCTATGCTGAAGCATAACCTTCCCGTTGAAATTCTTGGGGATCCCGCTCCACCCAAGGGTGATCCCGTGTTTGAACTCAAACCATTACCTGATAATCTGAAGTATGCTTATCTTGATGAAAAAGAAATATATCCTGTTATTATTAGTGCTAACCTTTCAGGGAAAGAAGAAGAAAGACTTTTGAAAACTCTGAAGAAGCACCGAGCAGCTATTGGATATACTCTGGATGATCTTAAGGGCATTAGTCCCACATTATGTCAACACAAGATTTCAGTGGAGAAAGATGCCAAACCAGTTAGAGATCCTCAAAGACGATTAAATCCCAAGATCAAGGAAGTGGTAAGAAAGGAGATACTAAAGCTCCTCGAGGTAGGTATTATTTATCCCATTGCTGATAGTGAATGGGTAAGCCCTGTCCATTGTGTCCCTAAAAAGGGAGGTATTACGGTCGTTCCTAATGATAAAGATGAATTGATCCCGCAAATAATTATCACAGGTTATAGGATGGTAATTGATTTCCGTAAGTTAAATAAAGATACTAAGAAAGATCATTACCCTTTACCTTTTATTGATCAAATGCTAGAAAGGCTATCCAAACACACATATTTTTGCTTTCTAGATGGTTATTTTGGCTTCTCTCAGATACCCGCGTCAGCGAAGGATCAATCTAAAACTACTTTTACTTGCCCTTTTGGTACTTTTGCTTATAGACGTATGCCTTTTGGTTTATGTAATGCACCTGCTACCTTTCAAAGATGCATGATGGCTATATTCTCTGATTTTTGTGAAAAGATTTGTGAGGTATTCATGGATGACTTCTCCGTCTATGGATCCTCTTTTGATGATTGTTTGAGCAACCTTGATCGAGTTTGCAGAGATGCGAAGACACTAGTCTTGTCCTGAATTGGAAAAAGTGTCAATTTATGGTTAGTGAAGGCATTGTCTTGGGGCACAAGATCTCCGAGAGAGGTATTGAAGTTGACAAAGCCAAAGTTGATGCTATTGAAAAGATGCCATGTCCCAAGGACATAAAAGGTATAAGAAGTTTCCTCGGTCATGCCGGTTTTTATAGGAGGTTCATTAAGGACTTTTCTAAAATCTCTAGGCCTCTGACTAATTTATTACAAAAAGATATTCCTTTTGTCTTTGATGATGATTGTGTAGAAGCTTTTGAAACACTTAAGAAAGCTTTGATCACTGCACCTATTGTTTAGCCACCTGATTGGAATTTACCTTTTAAAATTATGTGCGATGGTAGTGATTATGCTGTAGGAGCTGTTCTTGGGAAAAGAGTTGATAAGAAATTGAATGTTATCCAGTATGCTAGTAAGACTCTTGATACTGCCCAGAGAAATTATGCTACTACTGAAAAAGAGTTCTTAGCAGTTGTGTTTGCATGTGATATGTTTAGACCTTATATTGTTGATTCCAAAGTTACTATTCACACTGATCATGCTGCTATTAAATATCTTATGGAGAAGAAAGATGCTAAGCCTAGACTCATTAGATGGGTTCTCTTGCTCCAAGAATTTGACTTGCATATTATTGATTGAAAAGGAGCTGAGAACCCCATTGCAGATAACTTGTCTAGGTTAGAGAATGTTCTTGATGACCCACTGCCTATTAATGATAGCTTTCCTGATGAACAATTAGCGGTCGTCAATGATTCTCGTACTGCTCCTTGGTATGCTGATTATGCTAATTACATTGTTGCTAAATTTATACCACCTAGTTTCACATACCAGCAAAAGAAAAAGTTCTTTTATGATTTAAGACATTACTTCTGGGATGATCCACACCTTTATAAAGAAGGAGTAGATGGTGTTATTAGACGTTGTGTGCCTGAGCATGAATAGGAACAGATTCTACGTAAGTGTCACTCTGAATCTTATGGAGGACACCATGCTGGAGATAGAACTGCACACAAGGTACTACAATCTGGTTTTTATTGGCCCACTCTATTCAAAGATGCTTGTAAGTTTGTCTTATCGTGTGATGAATGTCAAAGAATAGGTGTCGGTGTCAAAACAGGCGGATCTCGGGTAGGGGGTCCCGAACTGTGCGTCTAGGCGGATGGTAACAGGAGACAAGGGACATGATGTTTTTACCCAGGTTCGGGCCCTCTCGATGGAGGTAAAACCCTACTCCTGCTTGATTAATATTGATGATATGGGTAGTACAAGAGTAGATCTACCACGAGATCGGAGTGGCTAAACCCTAGAATCTAGCGTATGGTATGATTGTTGTTCGTCCTATGGACTAAAACTCTCCGGTTTATATAGACACCGGAGAGGGCTAGGGTTATACAGAGTCGGTTACAATGGGAGGAGATCTTCATATCGTATCGCCAAGCTTGCCTTCCACGCCAAGGAAAGTCCCATCCGGACACGGGATGAAGTCTTCATAGTCCGGGAGTCCGGCCAAAGGTCATAGTCTGGCCATCCGGACACCCCCTAATCCAGGACTCCCTCAGTAGCCCCTGAACCAGGCTTCAATGGCGACAAGTCTGGCGTGCAAGTTGTCTTCGGCATTGCAAGGCGGGTTCCTCCTCCGAATATTTCATAGAAGATGTTGAACACCAGGGTAGTGTCCGGCTCTGCAAAATAAGTTCCACATTCCTTCGTAGAGAGAATAATATTTGTATTAATCGGATCTGCTGACGTATTCTGTGGCGTGACATCATGCCACAGCCAGGCTCTTTATTTATTTTATTGTTCCACCTCAGCGCGTTTAGCGAGGCGGTTTCCTTGGCACGTCTTGTCAAAGCAGAGATCGTGTCCCCTTATTCCAGGATTCTCATCAATACGGGTGTGGGTAACCCAACCGCGCCATTAACCGCGGAGCTTGGGGGATAGGCGAGTTTTATTAGGCCGGTGGGGGGCTCGTAGTTTTGGCCGCCCATATAAGAGGATAAGAATCCGCCCTTTCCATTCATGCCCTCTTCCTCCTCTTCTTATCCGTCCCTGCGCGCTCGAGCTCCAGCGCCCAAGCCCGCACTTCCCACCTCAACCTTCTCCAATCATGTCAGGAGCGGCAGGTAGATGGATGGCCTCCTCCGTCACGGAGGGACAAATCAAAAACCTGAGGGAGGCTGGATACTTGTCTAATGACATCGCGCACCGGCTCCCAGATGCGGGGCAACTCACTCCCACCCCTAGGCCCCATGAGAGGGTTGTTTTTTCTTCCCCATTTCCTCCGCGAACTGGGTTTTCCTCTTCACCTGTTCGTCCGGGGCTCATGTTCTACTACGGCCTGGACTTCCACGACCTGGCCCCGAACTTCATCCTTAATATCTCGGCGTTTATCATCGTGTGCGAGGCCTTCTTCCGCATCCAGCCCCACTTTGGCCCATGGCTGAAGATCTTCAGCGTCAAGCCGAAGGTCATGCAAGGCCGACAGGCGGAATGCGGAGGTGCCATGGTGGGCAAGATAGCCAACGTCACCTGGCTCGAGGGTGCCTTCGTGGAAACCATCAAAGGGTGGCAATCTGGGTCATTTTATATTACCGAGCTGCGTGACCCTAAATGGGCAGCGGCCCCTGAATTTCGATCCGGCATCCCCACCCGGCTCACATCTTGGAAAGAGATGGGCCTGTCGTGGGGCAATCTGGAAGAGGTGACCGGACTCCAAACCTGCGTCTGAGACCTGGTGGCCAAGAAGGTTAAACTTGTCAACGTGGTCCAGGTCATGCTCTTCCGCCGGATCCTCCCGTGTCAACGACGGGACTTCAATTTGTGGGAGTTCGACCCGGCCTGGCACCAGAATCTATCCCGGCTCTTCGAAACGAAGCACAAGGACGCCGGGAAGGTGCTTTTCAAAAGCTCCAAGGTCTCCCCTCCCGTCACCGAGGATCACGGGTTCTGCGCCAAACGTCAAGCCTCCAAAGTAAGCTTACCTTTAGTCCCTTACGGGATATCCGCATTTCATAGTGTGACCTTATGTGGGATCTAAACTCCCGTTCCTTTGACAGGACTGGAAGAGGACATCCGGACAGTTTGACTGTCCGGCCCCTTTGCCCGAAGGCCCAGTAGACGCACACTTAGCGAAGCTACTGGTTCCGGCACCCCATGTGGTGCCGAAGAAGAAGGCCAAGGAGAAGGCCACGGGGACCCGAAGGAGTTCCCAGCGCTCGGTGTCGCCGGATTTGCCCGACGGCTCCAATGCGCCCTCCGCCTCCGAAGATGAGGAGGGGGAAGAAGAAGATGCCTCTCCCCCTCCAGCGGGGGGAGGAAAAAAGAGAAAGGCCGCCCCAACTGGGGAAGCCGGAGGGTCCAAGAAGGGGAAGCCCCTTCTGCCGGACTACGCCCCCGACGCCAAAGACGGCGAGGAGGACTGGCCTTCCAGGGTCAAGCCCTTGGCAAAATCGTAAGTGTCCGGCTACCCGAATGACTTATTGCACTCCTTTATTATTTGATAGCTTCTAACACCGAAGCTAATCATACAGTCCACCCAGAGCTCAGCTTGGCGATTTGTCAAGCGGATCTCTGAATTCGTCGGATGTGAATAGCGCTTCACTTCCGATGGCCTCCTCCCCTCTCCCTACAGACGGCGCGGAGGTGGAGTCCCGTAGGGGACAAAACGAGGAGGAGGTGGTCCTGGAAGCGCCACAAGGCGACCTTCCGGACTCCCAACCCAAAGGGGGTAAAACCCCGGAGGGATCTAAGTCCGGCCCTGGGACGGACACTGCTCTAGAACCATCAGTGCTTCCAGAGCCCGACAGGCGGCGCCTTCACAAGAAGGGCAAGTCCGCGACGCCGGCGACTTCCATCCACCCGGAGGCGCCGGACAATTTGCTGGAGGCGCTCAAAGGCGCCTCAATCGACGAAGAACACTGCACTGTTATGAGTGCGGTGATTCAGAAGGTTCAGTCCGCCAAGAGCAGGCTGACGGAAGCCTGCACAAGCCTGTTAACGGGCTTTGAGGTATGTGTTAAAAAACATATATAAAAAATGTTACCGCATAGACAGTAGCCCCTGATGCTTAGTTCGGTGTTCGGAAAGAAAAGCCGAACTGAGTATCTTAAAAGATATACGCAGGAGTCTAATAGAAATATGTCAATATGGGAATGCAGGCTGCGCTGCTGACCTCTGCCGTACTGACTGCGGAGGTCAATGCCTTGAAGGAAAGCCTCGAGCGGTCCGAGAGCGAGCTCGGTCGTGCCAAGAAGCAGCTCAAGGATAAAGAGGGTATGTAGCACCTCCTGTAAATGTATATAGAAATACTTGGTTGCATAATAATAACAGGACCAACGTTAATGTTGCAGGAGCCGCGACCGAGGTGGCGATCCTGAAAGAGGCGGTTTCGAAGGCCGAAAAGAGTGCGGCCTTGGAGCGCACCGAGCGAGAGAAGCAGGAGGCGCGGGTGACGGAGGTGCGGCAAGAGCTCCAGGCTCTCGTGGAAAAACACGAGAGTTTGGAGCGTGACTCGAAGACTCCAGAGTCCGAGCTTGCCTTGGCTCTTGAGAGTGCCAAGACCGCTAAGGCCGAAGCCCAGAAGACCCTTCAGGAGATCGAGGCGATGAACAAGATAGCGGCGGGTAAGGCATTCTTTATGCAAAGCAAAAATATAAAAGTTAATTATCTGCTACTTACCCGAATCCGGAGCTCTCCAGGAGCGTTCGCCGATCTGCCCCGTAGTGTGTCTGATGCTGCCGCATACTACCGAGCCGAAGAGGGGAGCTCGACAGAAAAAGTGTTCTGGTCTCAGTATGCTGAGGCCGGACATCCGGTGCCCCTAAGCGACCAACTAAAGCAGCTGGTTGAGCTCCACAAGGTGGCCGAACAGGCCATGAAGGGCCTCATAGCTCGGCTGTGGCCTGGCGAAGCCATGCCTGGGAGCTACTTCGGTCTGGTGCGGCGGCTGGTGGACGCGTGTCCGTGGATTGAGGTCGTCAAGCGCTCCGTTTGTATTGAAGGTGCCCGTCGGGCCCTTGCCCGTGCTAAGGTGCACTGGGGCAAGCTAGACGCGGAGAAGCTGTTGACGGACGCGCCACCGCCGGGCAAGGAGTATCGTACACCCGAGATGTATTACAATGGCGTTCTGAAGGGTGCCCGCCGCATAGCGGATGAGTGCTCCAAAGATGTAATTTTTGAGTAAACTTGCGTTTGTTATCCTGTACGCTGAAGCTTTGTTCATATGCGTTAAGCAACACTTGTTAATTTAAAATATTACCTTCTGTGCGGCCGTTTATCAAATCTGAGAGATGCAAGTCGTCGGCTTCGACCCCCATGCCACGAGTGCTGGGGTGTTCGGGATAAACCTGAGCGCTCTTGTTCCCATTCTTGGGTCCATCTAGGGAGGCGTTCAGCACAACGAACCAGGCCGTCGGACTTATAATGCTTTATCACTCTCACTTAGCCATAGAATTCTATAATTTTAAATTTCGGCGAAGCCCCTAGTATTCGGAAGACCGAGTTCGGGGCGCTATCCACGCCTAGGCCGGATAAGTCCGGTTCTTTGCTCGAAGCGGCATAAGTCTTTAAGGACTCGAAAAAACCTCGCGAACAGCGACCGGTCTCTCGCACTATCATGACAGTCAGTTTTAGCTTTCTCTACTGAGGTGTTAACCCAGCTCAACTGGGGCACAATCGTAGTAGTTCTCCCAGCTAGCCAACAATGCGGAACATAAGGTACCAAAACATGGGAGCCGGGCAAACCCAACTATTGACCAAAGACATGATTCGGAGCCGATGCATATAGTGCTATAAGTTCGGGGTGCCGCACTTGTTAGAGTGTTCGGTCTTCTCACACCACATTATGGGGTGTTGTAAGCCACTGGTGTATTATCCGTGCCAAAGTGTACGGTTGCATAGTGTCGTGACTGAACATGTTTGCATATAAAAATAGATAAGTACAATAATAGATAAGAGCTATGTATTGTTTATTAAAAAAGGGCTGCTGCGAAAGCAGAACGATAGAAAAAGTGCGGTAAGCAAGAGATGGGAGTATTTGACATATTCCCCTTCAAGGGCAAGCTGCAGTATTGTAAGAGAAACAGGTATTTAAACTCGTTATAGAGACCACCTTGACTTTTGACGTAGCTTGCTTCCTCCCTGGCTATTGCATGGTTGGTTCGGCGATAGTATTGCCGGACAGGCCTTCCGAATAGTTGGGTCCTGAAAGTGTGTGAAAAAGGAAAACGGCGAAATAGGGAGCCCCCTAGTGCGGTTAAGCCACATTCTGGGCGTGCTGTTGTTGTGCCGCTCCCCTTATGCCCATGGTATTTCTAAGGCGTAATTATGTACGCGTGGTACCAGCATTGCCGTTTGGCGGGGGCTGGGGTCGGGGCCGCACTGCTATGCTTGCTCGGAACGTGCCAGCCGGCTTTGTTGTAGGTTACCTCGGGCTCGCTTGACGTTGTCCGGACGTTTGGCGCCTGGATTGGAGAACTGCCTTGAGAGGCTACTCTGTACTTCCGCCGCCAGGGTCGCCGTGTGCTCCTCCATTCGGAGAGAGCGTTCTGTGTTTCCATTTACCGTGATGACTCCGCGAGGTCCTGGCATCTTGAGCTTGAGATATGCGTAGTGCAGCACCGCATTGAATTTTGCAAATGTGGTTCGTCCGAGCAGGGCGTGATAGCCGCTGCGGAATGGGACTATGTCGAAGATTAACTCCTCGCTTCGGAAGTTATCCGGTGATCTGAAGACCACCTCGAGTGTGACTGAGCCTGTACAGCTGGTTTCGACCCCTGGTATGACACCTTTGAAGGTTATCTTTGTGGATTTAATCCTTGAAGGATTGATGCCCATTTTTCGCACTGTGTCCTGGTAAAGCAGGTTCGGGCTACTGCCGCCGTCCATTAGGACTCTGGTAAGGTGAAATCCGTCGATAATTGGGTCTACGACCAGTGCGGCGAATCCGCCGTGACGGATGCTGGTGGGATGGTCCCGTCGATCGAAAGTGATCGGGCAGGAGGACCATGGGTTGAACTTTGGGGCGACTGGCTCCAGCGCATAGACGTCCTTGAGAGCACGCTTCCGCTCCCTTTTGGGGATGTGGGTTGCGTATATCATATTCACCGTCTGAACTTGCAGGGGAAATCCCTTCTGTCCTTTGTTGTTCGGCGGCCGGGGCCCCTCCTCGTCATCGCTATGTAGCCCCTTGTCTCTGGTCTCGGCACTTATCTTGCCTGCCTGCTTCAACACCCAACAATCCATGTTGGTGTGATTGGTTGGCTGTTCGGGGTGCCGTGTATCTGGCACGAGCGATCAAGTATCCGGTCTAAGCTAGATGGGCCCTGAGGGTTTCGATTGAATGGCTTCTTCCGCTGACCCAGTTTAGAGCCTCTGAATCCAGCATTGACTGCCGTATCTTCAGTATTGTCACCGTTAATGCGGCGCTTATGCTTGTTGCGGCATGACCTGCCGTTGTTATCCTTGTTATCCAAATTGCCGGGGCTCTTGCTTATGTTATTGCTATGAGCCAGCCAGCTGTCTTCTCCCGCGCAGAAGCGGGTCATGAGTGTCGTGAGGGCTGCCATAGACTTCGGCTTTTCCTGTCCTAGGTGTCGGGCAAGCCATTCGTCTTGGATGTTGTGCCTGAAGGCTGTGAGGGCCTCGGCGTCCAGACAATCGACTATTTGGTTTTTCTTTGTTAGGAACCATGTCCAGAATTGTCTGGCCGATTCCTCTGGTTGCTGGATTATGTGGCTTAGGTCATCGGCGTCTGGTGGTCGCACATACGTGCCCTGGAAGTTGTCAAGGAATGCGGATTCCAGGTCCTCCCAACAACTGATTGACTATGCTGGCAGGCTATTAAGCCAATGTCGAGCTGGTCCTTTAAGCTTGAGCGGAAGGTATTTGATGGCGTGTAGATCATCGCCACGGGCCATGTGGATGTGAAGGAGATAATCCTCGATCCATACCGCAGGATCTGTTGTGCCATCGTATGATTCGATGTTTACGGGTTTGAAGCCCTCGGGGATTTGATGATCCATTA
The DNA here is from genome assembly GCF_002162155.2 of Triticum dicoccoides. Classification (NCBI taxonomy): domain Eukaryota; kingdom Viridiplantae; phylum Streptophyta; class Magnoliopsida; order Poales; family Poaceae; genus Triticum; species Triticum dicoccoides. Next base: position 435,407,604 of record NC_041389.1, on the reverse strand, counting down.
CTTTGTCTGTGAAGCATAGTGGGTGTGCGGCGCCCCTGTACTGAGCTATATCGCGACGCAGCTCGGACGAGCTTGGTCTGTTGTATTTGGCTGGGCCATACTTATTATGTCCGGCGTGATGGCTAGCGTCACGTGAAGCGGGGCGCCCATGCGATCCGTAGATCGATCTTGTTTGCCTTGCCTTATTCTCCAAGATGTCTCGCAGGTCTGTTGCGTCTCCCCGTACTCTGGTATGTTTTGAGCGGTGTCGGGGTGCGGCTTGGGTCGAGGGCCTGAAGGCCTCTCTATCGTGGCCACGGGGTGGCCGATCGGGCGCATCGTACGCTGGTGATGTAGGTTTAGTTGCTTCCTCCTCAAGTTGGGGAAGCAGCCTGCGCTTCGGGTAGCTCTTGGATGGGCGTTCTAGTTTATACTCTTCGGCTGCCAGGACTTCGGTCCATCTGTCGGCTAGCAAGTCTTGGTCAGCTCTAAGCTGCTGCTGTTTCTTCTTGAGGCTGCTTGCCGTGGCTACGAGTCTGCGTTTGAAATGCTCTTGCTCGACGGGATCCTTTGGCACGACGAATTCATCGTCGTCGAGGCTTGCCTCGTGTTCAGAGGGAGGCATGTAATTGTCGTCCTCATCCTCTTTGTCGGCCGCTCTCTCACGAGGGCTGGCTCCTTCGTTCTCCTGCACTGAATCATGCTGGAGAGGGTTGTCTTCGACACTGTCTGGCGTATTGTTATCTCCGGTGCCGGAATCGCCGTTTTTGCTTTGGCGGGACTTAGAGCGGCACCGTTGACGTTGGCGCTTGGGTTGCTTCTTGGAGGGGTCATCCTCCATTTTCTCCTCGCCATCCCCCGCTTTAGGGGTGTCCATCATGTATATGTCATATGACGAGGTGGCTTTCCAGTTCCCTATAGGCACTGGTTCTTGTTCGTCTCCTTCATCGGCGTCCATGCCGTCGATGTCTTCGGAGTTGAAGTCGAGCATGTCGGTTAAATCGTCGACAGTGGCTACAAAGTGGGTGGTGGGTGGGCTACAAATTTCTTTGTCGTCCGCGTCCCAACCGTGTTGGCCGTAGTCCGGCCAGGGCTCTCCTGACAAAGAGAGAGACTTTAACGAATTCAGGATGTTGCCGAAAGGTGAGTGCTGAAAGACATCCGCGGCGGTGAACTCCATGACCGGAGCCCAATCGGGCTTAACCGGGAGAGGTGCTGGATTTACGGAGTCCGGATCGGAGTCCAGCACCTCGGAGTCACGGCACCTCGGACTAGGCTGGTATTCGGCTCTATCGCCGTAGAGATTGCAGTTTCTGGGGTGGCGTCTAACCGTCCGTCCCCGACTGGCGTAGTGGGCTCCGAGCTAATGGTCGGAGCGGATACCTGAGGGATGCTCTGGGCGTTGTCCGATGACAGAGCTAAATCGTGCCCATCATGACAGTGCGGCGCGCCCGGATGTGGCTCAAATCCGTCGAAGATCAAGTCCCCGCGGATGTCGGCCGTGTAGTTCAAGCTTCCAAACCTGACCTGATGGCCAGGGGCATAGCTCTCGATCTGCTCCAGATGGACGAACGAGTCAGCCCGTAGTGCGAAGCCGCCGAATACGAAGATCTGTCCGGGGAGAAAAGTCTCATCCCGGACCGTGTCACGGTTGACGAGCGAAGAAGCCATCGGGCCTAAAAGGTGACGACATAGAGGAACTCCCAATGAAAGCACCAATGTCGGTGTCAAAACCGGCGGATCTCGGGTAGGGGGTCCCGAACTATGCGTCTAGGCGGATGGTAACAGGAGACAAGGGACACGATGTTTTTACCCAGGTTCGGGCCCTCTCGATGGAGGTAAAACCCTACTCCTGCTTCATTAATATTGATGATATGGGTAGTACAAGAGTAGATCTACCACGAGATCGGAGTGGCTAAACCCTAGAATCTAGCCTATGGTATGATTGTTGTTCGTCCTACGGACTAAAACTCTCCGGTTTATATAGACACCAGAGAGGGCTAGGGTTACACAGAGTCGGTTACAATGGGAGGAGATCTTCATATCGTATCGCCAAGCTTGCCTTCCACGCCAAGGAAAGTCCCATCCGGACACGGGACGGAGTCTTCAATCTTGTATCTTCATAGTCCGGGAGTCCGGCCAAAGGTCATAGTCCAGCCATCCGGACACCCCCTAATCCAGGACTCCCTCAATAGGTAACATTAGTAGACGTCAAGAAATGCCTATGAATTATTCTCTTGTTATTGAACCATTTGAGGTGTGGGGCTTTGATTATATGGGACCTTTTCCTGCCTCTAATGGTTATACACATATTTTAGTTGCTGTTGATTACATTACTAAGTGGGTAGAAGCTATTCCAACTAGCAGTGCTGATCATAACACTTGTATTAAAATGCTTAAAGAAATTATTTTTCTGAGGTTTGGAGTCCCTAGATATCTTATGACTGGTGGTGGTTCTCATTTTATTCATGGTGCTTTCCGTAAGATTCTTGCTAAGTATGATGTAATCATAGAATAGCATCTCCTTATCATCCGCAGTCTAGTGGTCAAGTAGAGTTGAGCAATAGAGAGCTCAAATTAATTTTGCAAAAGACTGTGAATAGATCTAGAAAGAATTGGTCCAAAAAACTTGATGATGCACTATGGGCCTATAGAACTGCATACAAAAATCCTATGGGTATGTCTCCTTATAAGATGGTTTATGGAAAAGTGTGTCATTTACCTCTTGAACTTGAACATAAAGCATATTGGGCTATTAGAGAGATTAACTATGACTTCAAACTTTCCGGTGAGAAGAGGTTATTTGATATTAGCTCACTTGATGAATGGAGAACCCAAGCCTATGAGAATGCCAAGCTTTTCAAAGAAAAAGTCAAATGCTGGCATGATAAGAGGATACAAAAGCGTGAGTTTAACGTAGGAGATTATGTGTTATTATTCAACTCTCGTTTAAGATTTTTTGCAGGAAAACTTCTCACAAAATGGAAAGGTCCCTACGTTATCGAGGAGGTCTATCGTTCTTGTGCCATCAAAATCAACAACTTCGAAGGCACAAATCCGAGGGTGGTAAACGGTCAAAGAATTAAACACTATATTTTAGGTAATCCTATCAATGTTGAAACTAATATTATTGAAACCGTAACCCCTGAGGAATACATAAGGGACACTTTCCAGAATGTTCCAGGCCCTGAAAAGGTATAGGTATGTGGTACGGTAAGTAAACCGACTCCAAAACAACTCCAATGGCAATTTTTATCAGTTTTGGGATATTTAAGAATTTTAGGAAGAAAGAAGTAGTCCGAAAGGGACACAAGGCTCCCACGAGAATGGAGGGCGCGCCCCCCTGTAGGGCGCACCCCCCTGTCTCATGGGCACCTCGTGTGCCTCCTGGACTCCGTTTTCTTGTATGTTACGTATTTTGGTCGGTAAAAATTCATTATATATACTCCCGAAGGTTTTGACCACCGTATCACGCAAATATCCTCTGTTTTCGTTTTGAGCTGTTTCTGTTTTAGATCTAGAGCATCAGTGCGTCTCCAAGTGCTCCCAAGGACAAGTTTTTTGAGAGGGTTATCAACCCCTATCTCGCGGAGGTACTGCAACACCCTCAAACCATTGAGATGCGTGAGGGGGTGCTGCACATCCGCGATGTGAAGGGACCAAGGCGTACCGGGAGCATGGAGACAAAGCTCGAAGCCGTGGAGCAGGAAGTTTTCAAGTGTCAAGGGATGGTGGAGCGTGGACTCAACGCCAACCAGATGATGATCATGGAGTTCACCAACAACCACAAGCTAGATGCTAAAGTCATTGGGGAGACCATCTTCAAGCTTCAAGAGAAAATCGAGCACCTCCAAGCCCAGATCTATGACCTGCAAAACCAGAACTGTGAGTATGAATATAGATTCAAGCGAATGAGTTTGGCTGCAGATTTAAGGATCTCGGAGACTCGATCATCCGTTTATGATGGAGAGCCTATGCCTTGGAAGATGAACGACAAGCCTATATCATCAACAACTCCTACTTCACCACCTCCGAGGAAATAATCACATGGGTATGGGCACTCCCCTTGGCAACTGCCAAGCTTGGGGGAGGTGCCCCAGTATCGTATCACCATCACACTCCTATCTTTACCGCTTTATTTAGTTCGATCCTTTTAGTAGTATCATGATACATATATTATCTTGGACATCTTTTATGACTGTGAAGCACTCATTAAGTATGACATGCTAAAAGAGTTGATGCTGGACAAGGAAGACTATGTAATGGTTTATGTTTTCCGACATCTTAGTTAAAGTATATTGTCATTGACCTTCCAAACATGTTGAGCTTGCCTTTCCCCCTCATGCTAGCCAAATTCCTTGCACCAAGTAGAGATACTACTTGTGCTTCCAAATATCCTTAAACCCAGTTTTGCCATGAGAGTCCACCATACCTACCTATGGATTGAGTAAGATCCTTCAAGTAAGTTGTCATCGGTGCAAGCAATAAAAATTGCTCTCTAAATATGTATGACTTATTAGTGCAGAGAAAATAAACTTTGTACGAACTTGTTGTGGAAGTAATAAAAGCGACAGACTGCATAATAAAGGTCCACATACAAGGGGCAATATAAAGTGATGTTCTTTTGCACTAAGACTTTATGCATCAACCCTAAACGCGCATGACAACCTCTGCTTCCCTCTGCGAAGGGCCTATCTTTTACTTTATGTTTTTATTTTATGCTTGAGTCAAGGTGATCCTCACCTTTCCCTTTTTATTTTTATCCTTTGGCAAGCTCTGCGTGTTTGAAAGATCATGATACATATATCCAATTGGATGTAAGTTGGCATAGGCTATTATTGTTGACATCACCTAAAGGTGAATACGTGGGGAGGCATCACAATAAGCTCCTATCTTTCTCAGTGTCCGGCTGAAACTCTATAACCACAAGTACTGCGTGAGTGTTAGCATTTATAGGAGACTACGAGGTAGTTGAGTATGTGAGCTTGCTGAGAAGCTCTATTATTGACTCTTTCTGATGTTACGATAAATTGCAATTGCTTCAATGACTGAGATTATAGTTTGTTAGTTCCCAATGAAGTTTTTGAACCATACTCGACATTGTGAATTGCTTGTTACTTGAGCATAGGAAATCATATGACAAAATCTATATATGTTGTTGTTATTAGAATGATCATGATGCCCTCATCTCCGTATTTTATTTTTATCGACACCTCTATCTCTAAACATGTGGACATATTTTTTGATTTCGGCTTCCGCTTGAGGACAAGCGAGGTCTAAGCTTGGGGGAGTTGATACGTCCATTTTGCATCATGATTTTATATCAATATTTATTGCATTATGGGCTGTTATTACACATTATATCTCAATACTTATGGCTATTCTCTCTTATTTTACAAGGTTTACCATGAAGAGGGGGGATGCCGGCAGCTGGAATTCTGGCTGGAAAAGGAGCAAACGTTGGAAACCTATTCTGCACAGCTCCAAAAGTCCTGAAACTCCACGAAACAACATTTTGGAATTTATAAGAATTTATGTGCGAAAGAAATAGGCCAGGGGGCCCACAACCTGTCCAGGAGTCAGGGGGGTGCCCCCCTATAGGGCGCGCCCCCTGTGTCCTGGGCCCCCTGGTGGGCCTCCGGCGTCCATCTTCTGCTATATCATCACTTTTACCCTGGAAAAAATCGTGGGCAAGCTTACGGGACGAAACTCCGCTGCCATGAGGCGGAACCTCGGCGGAATCAATCTAGGGCTCTGGCGGAGCTGTTCTGCCGGGGACACTTCCCTCCGGGAGGGGGAAATCATCACCAACATCATCACCAACGATCCTCTCATCGGGAGGGGGTCAATGTCCATCAACATCTTCACCAGCACAATCTCCTCTCAAAACCCTAGTTCATCTCTTGTATCCAATCTTGTATCAAAACCACAAATTGGTACCTGTGGGTTGCTAGTAGTGTTGATTACTCCTTGTAGTTGATGCTAATTGGTTTACTTGGTGGAAGATCATATGTTCAGATCCTTTATGCATTTTATTACTCCTCTGATTATGAACATGAATATGCTTTGTGAGTAGTTACGTTTGTTCCCGAGGACATGGGTGAAGTCTTGCTATTAGTAGTCATGTGAATTTGGTATTCGTTCGATATTTTGAGGAAATGTATGTTGTCTTTTCCTCTAGTGGTGTTATGTGAATGTCGACTACATGACAGTTCACCATTATTTGGGCCTAGAGGAAGGCATGGGGAAGTAATAAGTAGATGATGGGTTGCTAGAGTGACAGAAGCTTAAACCCTAGTTTATGCGTTGCTTCGTTAGGGGCTGATATGGATCCATATGTCTAATGTTGTGGTTAGGTTTACCTTAATACTTCTTTTGTAGTTGCGGATGCTTGCAATAGGGGTTAATCATAAGTGGGATGCTTGTCCAAGTTAGGGCAGTACCCAAGTTCCGGTCCACCCACATATCAAATTATCAAAGTACCGAACGCGAATCATATGAGCGTGATGAAAACTAGCTTGACGATAATTCCCAATGTGTCCTCAGGAGCTCCTTTATCATTATTAGAAATTGTCCAGGCTTATCCTTTGCTACATAAAAGATTGGGCCACCTTGATGCACTTTATTTACTTTATTTACTTGTTGCTCGTTACTATTTATCTTATCACAAAACTATGTATCACCTACAATTTCAGTGCTTGCAGAGAAAACCTTACTGAAAACCGCTTATAATTTCCTTCTGCTCCTCATTGGGTTCGACACTCTTATTTATTGAAAGGACTACGATAGATCCCCTACACTTGTGGGTCATCATCTGACATCTCTGACACTAAAAGGGCCCTATGAATAGATAGGATGAGATAGAGTGGATGAGCATCACAAAGCACAGACTTTTTGCAAAACAAATGAGCTAAAAACTTAGTTTTAGTTTTCTACAAAAAGCATTTCAGAGCTACCAATATTACAAACTCGGTGACCCCGAAGCAGTTCTAGAGTCTAAGCATGCAAGATCGGTCAGACCGAGATGCATTTCGGTGACTCCGAGATTGCTAGGGTTTCACAGAGAAATGAATTCGGTCACACCAAAAAATACTTGTTCTATGGCCTGAGCCAAATAGGTGAGACCGAAATCCCAATATTTGTCGGTCCGAGATGAGTTCGGTGGAAACCAAAACCTTAATTTTTGCATCAAATCTGATCTAACGGAGTTTAAAGTGGATAGAGTAATCTCAAATGTGGCAAGAATACTGGCATTGATCTTTGTTCTTGGAATCGGAGTGGGGATGGCACAAAGAGATGAGTTCATACCCTAACTTGGCGATGAACCCGCTAAGGCGACAACGGTGGTGAAGATTCCCATTGACGGTGACGGAGACCAGCGGCAGGAGGACGCTGACGACGAGAAGACGATCCGGAGACCACAAGTCGGCAAAGCTGGACAGGCGCGGGCGAAGCGTTTGGAGAAATTTCCAAATTTTCTGCCTGTGGATATATATATATATATCCAGACTATGTCGGTGTGACCGAGTGGAACGCCTCGGTGGCACCGAGATGCAGAATCGATACCGGTTGCTGCAACTCAGTGTGACCGAAAAGTTCAAATCAGTTGCACCGAGATTAAAACCTAGATCAACTTAATGAGCTCGGTTTGATCGAATGGGTTGAATCGGTCAGACCAAAATGCACTAAGAGGTTTTGGAAGTTAAGTCTATGAAAAATCGGTGGCTCCGAGTGCTCCTCACTCAGAGGGTCTGAATTTGACTTGATCAAACTTTGTGATGTAGCATGAATAGAGTTTGAGACGAGAAAAGCACAGATAGCTAGAGGGAGTACTTAGGCAGTCTTGTCCATCCATTTGGCGAAAAGAAAAGCCAAACAATCAAAGCAACAAATGGATGTCCTCGAATGGATAAAATTATGCAACCAACATGCTCACACAATAAGATAGCAAATGAAATATGCGGCAAATCATGCACAAACACTCTAGCATCTATCAAGCAATTGGCGATCACTAGGTCATCTATATATGAGTATATTGACTTAGGAGTCAAATGAGAACATTTGATCATAGGTCATACTCATCGTTTAAGCACAAGTGGGGTTACCACTTTTACATAAAGCATTGTTGTGTTCACACCATTAGAATTGCTTTAGCTCAATTCTTAGAGTAAAGCTCCCCCTAGATGTGATATCCACTTTTAGAGGGATAAACTAACCTTGGGTTTTGTCGATGATGACTTCATGTAGATGTTGAAGATGTGGTTGATCAATATTAATGTAGATCATTTGGAGCAATCCATTGGAGTGAGTTGCACTTTCAATACATACATGGGTTAGTCCCACAAGGAACAAACAAGAATATCCATAGACATAGAGTGAAGTACACATATGATGATGTCCATGGCAGCATTAGGTTATCTTTTCCCTTTTCTTACTAGCAAGAGGGTTTGTGACCCCTTGAACTAGTGCAAGATCTGGAAGTTGATTGCACTTGTCCTTGCCAATATGAATATGAGTGAAGTATGTTGGCGGAGTCACCCTCAAAAACTCTCTAGTTCTTCATCTTTGGGATCCACATCAACTTGATGGGAATCCTTGGGGTTGTAGTCGTACTTGATGAAGTAGAACTTGGAGTAGTCTTGGGAACTGATGTCTGCTAGAACTACGTCGATATTTCCCCAAAGAGGAAGGGATGATGCAGTATAGCGACGGTAGGTATTTTCCTCAGTGATGAGACCAAGGCTATTGAACCAGTACGAGAACCTCCTCACACCACGTAAACAACACCTGCACAAAAATAACAAATACTCGCAACCCACGTGTTAAAGGGGTTGTCAATTCCTTTCGGTTACGGCCTCTCAAGATAGGCAAATAACGTGAGGTAAAAGCTGTAGATAGGATATATAGATTGCGGAACTAATAAATTGCAGAAAGGTATTTTTGTATTTTTGGTTTAATAGATCTGAAAATAAATGCAAAGGAAAATAGATCGCAAAGGCAAATATGATGAAAAGAGACCCCGGGGCCGTAGGTTTCACTAGTGGCTTCTCTCGAGAAAAATAGCAAATGGTGGGAAAACAATTACTGTTGGGCAATTGATAGAACTTCAAATAATCATGATGATATCCAGGCAATTATAGTTATATAGGCATCCCATCCAAGATTAGTAGACCGACTCCTGCCTACATCTACTACTATTACTCCACACATCGACCTCTATCCAGCATGCATCTAGTGTATTAAGTTCATGGAAAAACAAAGTAATGCAATAAGAACGATGGCATGATCTAGACAAGATCTATTTATGTAGAAATAGACCCCATCTTGTTATCCTTAATAGCAATGATACATATGTGTCGTTTCCCTTTCTGTCACTGGGATCAAGCACCGTAAGATAGACCCATCACAAAGCACATCTTCCCACTGCAACATAAATAGATCAACTTGGCCAAACAAAACCCAAATGTTGGAGAAGAAATACGAGGCTATAAGCAATCATGCATATAAGAGACCAAAGAAGACTCAAATAACTTTCATGGATAAAAACATAGTCTGATCATAAAATCAAAGTTCATCGGATCCCAACAAACACACCACAAAAAGGCCTACATCATATGGATCTCCAAGAGACCATTGTATTGATAATCAAGAGAGAGGGGAGAACCCATCTAGCTACTAAATACGGACCCGTAGGTCCACAAAGAACTACTCACGCATCATCGGAGAGGCACCAATGGAAGTGGTGAACCCCTCCGTGATGGTGTCTAGATTGGATCTGGTGTTTCTGGACTCTGCGGCGGCTAGAATTGATTTTTTTCGACTCCCCTAGGGTTTCTAGAATATTGGGGTATTTATAGAGCAAAGAGGCGGTTCGGGGGGCACCCTAGGTGGGCACAACTCTCCTGGGCGCGCCTGGGCCCCCAGGTGCACCCTGGTGGGTTGTGCTCCCCTCGGAGCACCCCAAGGTGCTTTCCAGGCCCACTGGATGTCTTCTGGCCCAAAAAAATCCTCAAAACGTTTCGCTGCATTTGGACTCCGTTTGGTATTGATTTCCTGCGATGTAAAAAACATGCAGAAAACAGCAATTGGCACTGGGCACTATGTCAAAAGGTTAGTACCAAAGAATGATATAAAATGATTGTAAAACATCCAAGAACGATAATATAACAGCATGGAACAATCAAAAATTATAGATACATATGAGACGTATCAAGAACCCACTTGACCAAGGCCTTTGGAGCTTCTTCAAATGAATCAATCTCCTCTCAAAACTTGTCCTTGCCTTCCAGCTTGTGGTCTTGTGGTGGAAGATCATCTTCATCTTGTGTTCCCTTGAAGAAAGTGGGATCATACTTCTCTTATTGAGGAACAAACTTCGTCTTGGGGTATTCATCTTCTTCCCACCCAACTCCATTGGCATTGAGCTTTCGTTCAAAACCAACACCTTGATTCTTCCGGTGCCTTCCTTGCTTTCGTACAATTTCCTCAAATTACTTACTTCTGGCAAGGCTCTTGTAAACACCTTTCTCTATAATTCCCTTCAATAAGCTATTTTCTTGCTCAAGTGTAACTTGGTTAAGAGAATCATTAGTGGAATCAAGAGAACTACTAGAAGCAACAATATTGGATTTAGCATGATTATTGTTACTACTAGAAGAAGAACCTTTCTTACCCTTGTTACTAGATTTTACTTGTTGCATGTAAGTAGACAAGAGTAAATGCTTGGCAATGTAAGAAGAACTTTTCTTCCGAAGATCATCATTGATTGCTTTTATGAACTCATGCTCTTACTCTAAGTTGAGCTTTTCAAAGCGTGGCTTATCATAAGTTTTTAAAAATTCTTGATGATCCTCTGAAGTAGTTTCATGAGCTAACTTAAGAGTGTTTAGTTCTTTAGTTAGACGCTCAATCTCCTTCTTTGTCATTTGTTTCATCTTGATTCGCATGATTAATAGCAATTTCATCATAGTTTTCATCACTAGCATTGTCAACAAGCAAATCATCATCAACTAGCAAATCATATTCATCACTATTGAAATCAATATACTCGGCGTGTGATACCTTGGGGCCTTTAGCCATGAAGCATCTTCCAATTCCTTCATTTGGTGAGTCAAATATGCCGTATGAGTTGGTTGACACACGTGCAAGACCGGAAACACCTTCATCTTGAGTATCTTCAGAGTCGGAGTGATAACTTCTCTTGGAGTGGTTGTCGAAGTCGGAACCGGATACCCACTCACCAACATGAGCGTGATGTCTTTATTTTGCGTAGCTCCTTGATGACTTGTCCTTCCTTTCTGAATCCTTGCTTCTGCGAGAGGGTCTTCGTTCATAACAATCATCTCTACTCCTTCTCTCTCTTGGAGGTGATTCATCTCTTCTACTTCTCCTTTTAGGCGAGTCTTATTTTATTTTATAGGGAGCCGTACACTCATTGGAGTAGTGTCTGGGTCTTCCACAATTGTAGCAAATTCGATCACGACTAGAAGATCTTTTGTCATTGTAGGACCTTGACTTGGAGCTTCTCTCTTTACTTCTACTCTTGTACAATTTGTTGAAGTTCTTCATAATTAAGCTTAATTCTTCATTAAAGACTTGTTTTTCACTTGATGTGGCAGGAGCATCACATGAAGCTTTATAAGCACCACTAGACTTGTTGTGAAGCTCTTCCTTATCCTTGAGTGACATCTCATGAGCAACAATTCTTCCAATGACTTCCGTTGGCTTGAGATCTTTGTAATTGGGCATAATTTGGATCAATGTGCACACGGTATCATATTTTCCATCCAAGGCTCTAAGGATCTTCTTGATGATGAATCTGTCAGTCATCTCTTCACTTCCTAAGCTGGCAATCTCATTTGTGATGAGAGCAAGCCTAGAGTACATTTCAGCGACACCTTCACCATCCTTCATTTTGAACTTGTCAAGTTGACTTTGAAGCACATCCAATTTGGATTCCTTTACGGACTCGGTACCTTCATGTATATCAATCAAAGTATCCCAAATTTCCTTTGCATTCTCAAGACGACTGATTTTGTTGAATTCTTCGGGGCACAATCCATTGAAGAGGATATCGCAAGCTTGAGCGTTGTATTGCGGCATCTTTAATTCTTCCGCAGTTGCTTCATGATTTGGTTCTCTCCCATCAAAGAATTCACCTTGCAAAACAATACACACAATAGCCCAAACAGCGGGGTTATGTCCAAGAATATGCCTTTTCATCTTATGCTTCCAACTAGCAAAATTAGTACGATCAAAGTAAGGACCTCTATGGTGGTAATTTCTCTCGCTAGATGCCATACTCTCAAAGGTTGTGAAACCAAGGCTATGATCACCAAAACTATGGAAACCAAGGCAAATGGAGACCAAAGCTCTGATACCACTTGTAGGATCAAAAGTATAACTAGAGGGGGGTGATTAGACTACTTGACCAAATAAAAATCTAGCCTTTTCCCAATTTTAAGTCTTGGCAGATTTTAGCAACTTAACACAAGTCAAGCAATCAACCTACACATGAAATTCTAAGAGTATAGCAGCGGAATGTAAAATATTGCATCTGAAGGTAAAAGGGAAGGGTTTGGATAGGGCAAACACAATGTAGACACGGAGATTTTTGGCATGGTTTTGATAGGTGGTGCTATCATACATCCACGTCGATGGATACTTCAACCCACGAAGGGTAATGGTTGCGTGAGTCCGCAGAGGGCTCCAGCCACGAGGGGTCCACGAAGAAGCAACCTTGTCTATCCCACCATGGCCATCGCCCATGAAGGACTAGCCTCACTTGGGTAGATCTTCACGAAGTAGGCGATCTCCTTGCCCTTACAAACTCCGGGATACCACTCTCCAAAAGGTAATAGATGGTGTGTTGATGATGAACTACTTGCCCTTATGCTTCAAATGATAGTCTCCCCAACACTCAACTCTTTCTCATAGATTTGGATATGGTGGAAATATTATTTGAGTGGAAAGCAACTTGGGGGAGGCTAGAGATCAAGATTCTTGTGGTTGGATTGGAATGTCTTGGTCTCAACACATGAGTAGGTGGTTCTCTCTTAGAAAATAAGGAGTGAAGTGTAGGCACGTTCTGATGGCTCTCTCACAGATGGATAAGGGGGTGGAGGGGTATATATAGCCTCCACACAAAATCTAACCATTACACACATTTTACCAAACTCGGTCAAACCGAATAAAGAAACTCGGTAGGACCGATCTAGTTCAAAATGTGAACCTTAGGGTTTTCAGTGGGACCGATGAGATCAACTCGGTGGGACCGATGCACTAGGGTTAGGGAAAAACCTCATCTCGGTGAGACCAATCGCATGAACTTGGTGAGACCGATTTCAGCAATAAGCAAACCGAGACTTGGTCAAGCAAACTTGGTGGGACCGATCGCTCATTTCGGTGAGACCAAAATGTTACGAAAAGGAAACAGAGAGTTTGCATTGTGAACTCGGTGGGAGCGATCACTCATCTCGGTAAGACTGAAACGTTATGAAGGGAAACAGAGAGTTTGCAATCTCATCTCGGTGAGGCTGAGATCCCTATCAGTGAGACCGAACTGATTAGGGTTTCTAGCTATGGCTATGCCAAGTGAACTCGGTGGCGCCGGATGAATCAAATCGGTGGGGCCGAGTTTGACTTTAGGTTTAGGACAAATGTGGAAATGATAAAGTGGTTGAGGGTTTTTGAAGCATATCACTAAGCATTTTGAGCAAGTAGACCATTAAGCAACACCTCATCCCCTTTTAATAGTATTGGCTTTTCCTATTGACTCAATGTGATCTTGGATCACTAAAATAAAAATGAAGAGTCTTGAGCTTTTGCCAATATGTGCCCTTAGCATTTTGAGGGGTCCACATCTCTAATCCACACCATGCCAAACATTGAAGTTTATGAAACATTTAACTTGAATGGCTATTAGTTCAATGAGCTATTTGTTGTTATGAATTACCAAAACCACCCGGGGATAAGTTGCACTTTCATACATATGAACATAAACGAATGGGTTTTGATACCTCGCCCGATCGCACACGAGCTTATTTTGCCCTCGCTTGTGTGGCCAGAGGGCCTACCCCCGACGGTTTCTAGGTCGTGTGGGAAGGACCCCCTATCGCACACACTCACTTGGCGATGGTTCAAAACACCGTCACGAAAAGGGGTTAAAAACCGTTTGTATAGCACATCTCTTTACCAGTGTACGACCATGATGTCGGCCCGTCCACATCCATCGTCAACCTCTCTTCTAGCGGTGATAGCCAGGGTGTGGACTCCAATGAGTAGGGCTTGGGAGACGACAATGCCTCGTGTTCTAGTGTGCAGTCTGTGTCCCATGTTCTACCCTTCCTCGCTGGCGACCACACCTTCACTTCGTGAAGCTCATGGGCACTGATATGGACACGAAGGGGAACAACAAGGACTTGGAGGATGAGCACCGGCGAAGATTTAGACTAATTAAACTTCCGAACGCTTTTGTTTAATGAAATATGTAAAAAGAATGTAATGAATTTGTTGCGGTTTAAATCAAAATCATTTGCATGAAAATCATTCGATTTGTTCAGAATTCGCTTTAAAACGTATGCGGACATGGTTGGATGGCAGGCTCCCGTATCAACGTCCGCGGGGACTTCTGAACATATGGGCAAAAAAATACAATGTCCATTTTAAGGGTCCATGTTGGACTTGCCTTTATATTTTGAAATGAACATAGTAGTTCGCTATGACCCGTTTAGAATATCAACTAGTACATCATTTGATATGTGTTGCATAATATTGTATGGATATGAGGGTTTCCATATGAGGAGGTGGCTATAGATGCAGACAAATAAGGATATTGTATGGATATGAAGGATTCCATGTGAGGGGGTGGCTATGGACACGAACAAATAAGGGGTGATCAGGCGCTGTCCGCAGAGATATAGGAGGCAAATTAGGACATTGTGGTTGTGGATGTTCCTACACGATGAATGGGTGCATTGAGACGTCTCCAATGTATCCATAATTTATGAAGTATTCATGCCATGTTTACAACTATTTTATATAGTTTTGGTATGATTTGGATGGAACTAACCCAGACTGACGTTGTTTTCAGCAGAACTACTGTGTGCTGTTTTTTGTGCAGAAATAAAAGTTCTCCAAATGCAACGAAACTTTTTGACGATTTTTTTGGAACAAAAGAGGCACTGGAAGCTTCGTAGGAGGGCCAGAAGAGCCACGAGGTGGCCACAACCCACCAGGGCACGCCAGAGGCGCCTGGCTGGCCCCGGTGGGTTGTCGTCACCTCAAAGCCCATCTTCGCGTGAAACCGGCGCCCAAAAATCCTATAAATATAGAAACCCCCAGAAATAACCCTAGATCAGAAGTTCCGCCGCCGCAAGCCTCTGTAGCCACGAAAAACCAATCTAGAACCTGTTCCGGCACCCTGCCGGAGGGGGAAATCATCACCGGATGCCATCTTCATCATCCCAATGGTCTCCATGATGAGGAGGGAGTAGTCCACCCTCGGGGCTGAGGTTTGTACCAGTAGCTATGTGTTTAATCTCTCTCTCTCTCTCGTGTTCTTGAGATGGCATGATCTTGATGTATCACGGGCTTTGTTAATATAGTTGGATTGTATGGTGTTTCTCCCTCTCTATCTTGTTGTGATGAATTGAATTTTCCCTTTGATATTTCATTCTTATCGGATTGAATACTTTTATGGATTTTAGAGCACTTGATATATGTCTTGCATATGAATACACATGGTGACAATGGGGTATTATATTGATTCACTTGATATATGTTTTGACACTCAACTCATGGATTCCCGAGGTGACATTGGGGTAATCTATGCATAGGGGTTGATGCACGTTTTCATCCTACTTTCATTGGTAGAAATCTTGGGGCACTCTTTCAGGTTCTTTGTGTTGGACTGAGTATTATGAATCTTTCTTTGGTGCTATTTTAGTACGAACTCTTGATAGATCGATCGGAAAGAATAACTTGGTGTTATTTTAGTACAAACTCTTGATAGATCGATCGGAAAGAATAACTTGTTGTTATTTTAGTACAAACTCTTGGATAGATCAATCGGAAAGAATAGCTACAAAGAATTTCTTCTTATGTTCTCTGCTAGTTAAAAACTTTGGAGTGATTCTTCATCGCACTTTGTTGGTGTCCTGGTTTCGGGGGTATCCAGCCCTGCCTGCCTGCGGCCCATCACGTGGCTCCATCGACGGCCTGGTACGGCCCAGCTTCGACATCAAGAACACAAGACCCTCGCGAGGAGCCAAGCCTCGCGAGGCGGGCGACGCCAAGACCCCCGAAGGAATCGGCCTCCTCAGGCTGGCTCCTGAGAGGCAGAGAGTTCTATGCAATATCGCCTCATGAGGCTCAGCTGGCGTGAGCCATGACGACCAAGGCCAGGCGGGCGCAGAGTGCAGGTTTCCTCTTTGGTGCAAGGGAGGCAAGCCATAGGCGCGGAGTCTCGAGGAATCAGCCAAAGGTTTCCATTTCAGTGAAATGAGACCAAGACTGGCAGGACGGCAGGACGGAGGTCATCGACGAGCCCACCGCAGCGTCACGACCAGGGGCTTTTTGCAGGCGAAGACTACTTTTGTCATGATAGACTGTACTACTTGTCCCCTTTCAAATCCGGTTGTTGTGGGATCCCTTCCCGCTCATATTTGGGAAGAGGACCAATGCCACTATAAATAGGACTAGCCACCACCATAGAAAGGGATAGGAGGAGAACAAGTAGAACTAGCATACACCACACCAGCTCAAGAACACCTCACCTTCTGAGGCTTGTTCATCCACTGTACTAGCTTATCCTCAGCCCTTCCAGGCAATCCACCAAAACGCTGGAGTAGGGTATTACACCACATTAGTGGCCCGAACCATGATAAAACTGATGCGTCTCTTGTACCTTTGAGCTCGACATGCTAGGCTTAGGAGGATCGTGAGTAGGCAGGCTGGGTAGATTGAGATCTCCGCACGCACCCCAGAGTTCGAACCTCTCAAGGGTTTGCGGATCTCACAATCCGACATTTGGCGCCCCAGGTAGGGGTGCGTCGGAATCTTCTTCCTCGACCTCTAGATCGTGCCACTAACTCCTATGGCAGGCGCTCCTCCATCGGCCCGGTCGACAGGCGTTCTTGAAGAAGCGTCGGGGCTGTGCTGCTTCACCCTCTCCCTGCGGTAGGTGTAGTGGCTGCCCAAGTTTCGACCGGAGATGCCGTCGCGCTATGATAGCACGGTAGATCCAGCCCCCTTTCTTGGAGCATACAAGGAGACAGTTTGGGTGGCTGGCGGAGACGACAAGGTGAAGGCCAACTGGCTCCCCATGGCCCTTGTAGGCGCGCCACATGCCTGGTTGCTCAACCTGCCGGCATCTTATGTGGCCTCTTGGGAGGAGCTGCGCGACCTCTTCCTCGCCCACTACGCGGCACCGGTGCCCCCGGTCGTCGTAGCTCTCCGAGGTGGCTCGCAGGCACCACCTTCCGACTGCCACATCAAGCAGTTCTACCGGCACGTAGGCACCACCCAGACAAGCTCGGGGGCTCCCTCGGGCTGGGCGGCGCCCCAAGCTGACCCCATCGCCATGCCAGGAGCAGGCACGCTCCCAATGCTCTGCAGCCCCACCGTCTGCCACGTGGCGATCACCAGGACCCTCATCGACGGCGGAGACGACCTCAACATGCTCTCCCCGGAGGCGTTTGGCCTACTCCACGTGTCGCCCAGCCGGCTCCGCCCCTCCAAGCCTTTCTCCGGGGTCGATGGCGGCTCCACCAGGCCCCTAGGGTAGGTCCGTCTCCCTGTCACCTTCGGGACCCGCGACAACTACCACACCAAGCTCATCGACTTCGACATCGCCAAGATCAACATGTCAAACAATGCTTTTCTGGGATACCCGGCCTTGGCCCAGTTTATGGCTGCGACCCACCCTGCATACAACCTCATGAAGATGCCTGGCAGCAACAGTGTCCTCACGGTGGTGGGGGACACCAAAGGCGTGCTGCAGGCCCTCAAGCTCGCCTTCAGGACAGCCGCGTCCGTGCTGCCCGGCGAGAAGAAGGGTCAGGAGGCCCCAGAAGCAGCGTCGACCAAGAAGAAGCAGTTGTTCTCCCAAGACCGAGCCGAGATGAAGCAAGTGTCGGTCTATGAGGATGGGACAGCCAGCTCCACCTTCACCATAGGGGCTGGCCCCCCTCGGGATCAAGAGGAAGCATTGATCAACTTTTTGCGAGCCAACAAGGATGTATTCGCTTGGGAGCCCAAACACCTGGCTGGGGTCCCAAGGGGGATAATCGAGCACCACCTGAGGGTATGTCCAAATGTGCGGCCAGTGAAGCAGAAGGCTTGCCATCAGTCCACCGAGAAGCAGGCTTTCATCGTCCAGGAAACCCGTAAGCTACAAGCCGCAGGGGTCATCAGAGTGGTACGGTACCCAGAGTGGTTGGCGAATCCCGTCATTGTCCTCAAGAAAGGAGGAAAGGAACGCATGTGTGTCGACTTCACCAACCTCAACAAGGCCTGCCCACAAGACCCCTTCCCGCTCACGTGCATCGACCAAATCGTCGACTCCACCGCCAAGTGTGACCTGTTGTGTTTCCTGGATGCTTTCTCCGGCTATCACTAGATCAAGATGGCCGTGGAGGATGTGGAGAAGACGGCATTTCTCACCCCATGTTGGGTGTACTGCTACACCTGCATGCCCTTCGGGGCTGTGTAATGTCGGGGCAACCTTCCAACGGTTTATGCATATCGCCTTGGCTTTGCAGCTCGGGAGGAACGCAGAGGCCTATGTTGACGATATAGTGGTGAAGTCTCGGGAGGTCGGGACTCTGATAGAAGATCTGGAGGAGACGTTCGCTATCCTGCATAAGGTGGATCTTCGGCTTAACCCCGAGAAGTGTGTGTTTGGGGTCCCTTCCGGCAAGCTGTTGGGCTTCTTGGTGTCACACAGAGGGATCGAGGCCAACCCGTAGAAGGTCAAGGCGATAGAGGACATGAACCCCCCACAGACCCTGAAGGAGATGCAGAAGTTGGCGGGCTGTGTAACCTCACTTGGGGCATTTCACTTCCAAGCTGGGGGAGCGCGACCTCCTATTTTTCAAGATGATGAAGAGGAAGGAGCCATTCGAGTGGACCCCAGAGGCAGACGCAACCTTCCAGGACCTCAAGAGATATTTGACCAGTCCGCCAGTGATGGTGGCACCACGCCCTCTCAAGCCCTTGGTGCTCTATCTGGCAGCAACCCCTCACTCAGCCAGTGCCACCCTGGTGGCGCTAAGGAAGGACCACCCGATCAAGAAGCCTCAGCAGGATGCACAACCATCGAGCAAGGCGCAGCACTCTCAGGGCGAGGCATCTGGAGTCTCGACCGGCACAATGGTCGACATTCCTCCTGAGGCCACGGTTGATCCCATGGCTATCAAGGCTCCCGAGGGTGGGCCTCATGGGGCCATGGAGGACTTGTGTCCTCGTGAAGAATAAGATTCCGCTGATGTCTCCCCCCTCGTTGAGCACCCTGTCTACTTCGTCAGCACTGTATTGAGGGAAGCCTGGGCGTGCTATCCCATGCCCCACAAGCTCTTGCTCGCACTTCTAGTTGCCTCCAGGAAACTGCGCCACTACTTTCAAGGCCACCCCATCAAGGTTGTTTCAACGTACCCACTGGAGAGGGTGCTCCGGAGCCTGAATGCAGCTGGGCGAGTTGCTGAATGGAACATTGAGCTTCAGGCATACAATCTAGAGTTCAGCACCACTAGGGTCATCAAGGGCGCGGCCCTCACGGACTTCGTGGCCGAGTGGACTGACGCTCCCGACCACGGAGTAGGCAAGGACTGCTCCCTCCTGCCAGGAGACTAAGAGCCGGACGGATGGATCATGTACTTCGACGGGGCGTTTGCGCGACAAGGCGCAGGAGCGGGGGCCATCCTCATCTCACCCACAAAGGACAAGCTCTATTATGCAGTACAACTCTGCTTTCAGTAGGGCGAGAAGGTCTCCAATAACATTGCAGAATTTTAAGGCTTGCTCGCCGGACTCAGGGCCGCGGCCGCGCTGGGAGTGAAGCGCCTCACCATCAAGGGTGACTCTCAGCTTCTCGTCAACTTCTCCAACAAGGAGTACACGCCTAAGGACGAGCACATGGAGGCGTACCTAGAGGATGTGCGCAAGATGGAGAAGCGGTTCATGGGTGTGGAGCTGCAGCACGTGCCGCGCGGGATGAACAAGGAAGCAGACGACATTGCCAAAAGAGCCTCTCGCAGGGTCCCTTAGGAGCCGGGGGTGTCTGAGGAGTGGCTCTACTAGCCGTCTACGACCCCACACGTCACAACTCCAGCACCACCTCTGGAGGACTTGCCATAGGCACCCAAGATGGGCACCCCAACCTGTGGTCACCCCTCGGGAGCCCGCCTACTGCTCGCGCTCGAGCCGCGAGAGGGGTGCTGGACCGAAGAGTTCAATGCGTACTTGCTTCAAGGGACCCTGTCAGAGAAGGAGGAGGACGCCGAGCGCATGGCCTGTCAAGCCACCGCGTATTGCATCAAAGATGGTGAGTTATATCGCAGGAGGCCCAATGACTTTTCGTTGCGGTGCATCTCCAGGGGACAGGGGCTCGAGCTGCTAGCGGACATACATGGTGGGGACTGCGGGCATCATTCCTCGTTGCGCACTCTAGTGGGCAAGGTGTTCCGCAGCGGCTTCTACTGTTGAGAGATTGCACTAGCGAAAGTACATACCCTAGGCCTCATTTTAAAGCATTGCAATACCGTTTGTGCTCCGTTTTATCAATTGCTACCTTGCTGTTTTTTATTGTTCTTATTACAAAAACTTGTATATACTATCCATATTACACTTGTATCACCATCTCTTCACCGAACTAGTGCACCTATACAATTTACCATTGTATTTGGTGTGTTGGGGACACAAGAGACTCTTTGTTATTTGGTGATATGTCTCCAACGTATCTATAATTTTGTATTGTTCCATGCTATTATATTATCTGTTTTGGATGTTTTATATGCATCAATATGCTATTTCATATTATTTTTGGGACTAACATATTAACCTAGAGCCCAGTGGCAGTTCCTGTTTGTTTCCCTATTTTTGGGTTTCGCAGAAAAGAAATACCAAACGGAATGAAACCTTGGCGGTGATTTTTCCTGGAACAGAAGACAACCAGGAGACTTGGAGATGAAGTCGGAGGAGCCACGAGTTGGCCACAAGGACGGAGGGCGCGCCCAAGGGTGTAGGGCACGCCCCCCACTCTTGTGGGCCCCTCTTGCACCTCCTGGCCTAATTCTTTCGCCTATATATTCCCATATATCCCCAAACCAACAGAGGCATCCATGAAAACACTTTTCCGCCGCCACAACCTTCTGTACCCATGAGATCCCATCTAGGGGCCTTTTCTGGCGTCCTGCCGGAGGGGGATTCGGTCACAGAGGGCTTCTACATCAACACTATTTCCCTTCTGATGAAGCGTGAGTAGTTACCACAGACCTACGGGTCCGTAGCTAGTATCTAGATGGCTTCTTCTCTCTCTTTGATTATCAATACCATGTTCTCCTCGATGTTCTTGGAGATCTATTTAATGCAATACCTTTTTTGTGGTGCGTTTGCCGAGATCCAATGAATTATGGATTTATGATCTGCTTATCAATGAATATTATTTGAATCTTCTCTGAATTCTTATATGCATGATTTGATATCTTTGTAATTCTCTTTGAACTATCGGTTTGGTTTGGCCAACTAGATTGGTTATTCTTGCAGTGGGAGAAGTACTTAGCTTTGGGTTCAATCTTGCAGTGTCCTTTCCCAGTGACAGTAGGGGCAGCAAGGCACGTATTGTATTGTTGCCATCGAGGATAAAAATATGGGGTTTTCATCATATTGCTTGAGTTTATTCCTCTACATCATGTCATCTTACTTAATGTGTTACTCTGTTCTTTATGAACTTAATACTCTAGATGCATGCTGGATAGCGGTCGATGTGTGCAGTAATAGTAGTAGATGCAGGCAGGAGTAGGTCTACTTGACACGGACGATGCCTATATTCATGATCATTGTCTTAGATATCGTCATAACTTTGCGCTTTTCTATCAATTGCTCGGCAGTAATTTGTTCACCCACCGTATTATTTTCTATCCTAAGAGAAGCCTCTCGTGAAACCTATGGCCCCGGGTCTATTTTCCATCATACAAGTTTCTGATCTACCATCTTAGTTTCCAATCTACTATTCTTGAAATCTTTTACTTTCCGATCTATAAACCAAAAATACCAAAAATATTTACTTTATCGTTTATATATCTCTATCAGATCTCACTTTTCCAAGTAACCGTGAAGGGATTGACAACCCCTTTATCACGTTGGGTGAAAGTTTGTTTGATTCTTTGTGCAGGTATTCAGTGATTTGTGCGTTGTCTCCTACTGGATTGATACCTTGGTTCCCAAACTGAGGGAAATACTTATCGCTACTTTGTTGCATCACCCTTTCCTATTCAAGGGAAAAAATAACGCAAGCTCAAGAAGTAGCAGGACGAATTTTTGGTGCTATTGCCGGGGAGATCTACGCAAAGTCAAGACATACCAAGTACCCATTATATACTCTCATCTCTTGCATTACATTATTCGCCATTCGCCTCTCGTTTCCCTCTCCCCCACTTCTAAAACGATTTTCGAAAAGATTTGCCTTTTCTTCGCCCCTCTTTTGTTCGCCGTCTCCTTCCTTATCTTTCTTTCATGACTAGCTCTTCTATCCCTCCTTTGTCTCGCGACTTTGAAGCTCTTCACTTCAAATAGAAACAAGGAGAAAATTTAAAAGATGCTTGGTATAGGATGATAGAATCTTATCATAATTGCACCATAAAGGGGGATTTTATAATTCTACTCTGTAATTTTTATGTTGGGTTGACCATGCCCCATAGGAAACTCCTGGATTTCGCTGCTAAAGGTAATTTTATCGAAATTGATCCTAATATTGCTTATGAGATAATAGAAGGAGTAGTTGGAATATCACTTCCACAATCGGGTTTACCTCACACTCACGAGGGAACTCAAGTTTTTGAGAAACTATGTGAATTAACAAAAAAAATGCAAAAAACTCTTGAGCCTCTCAAAAATGTCAGTGGGAACATCCACCGCATGAATATGTTGATTACTCTTTGCAATAAACGGTTGGATGTTTTAGACTTAAATTTTGTTGAATATGATGATAAACGCAAAGAACCTCTTGGATTTGAACATAATTCCCTTAAAAGAGTAAAGACCAAAGATGACAATACCTAGATCTATTCGTGTTTTATGCCTAACTAAGGGTGTTAAACAATAGCGCTTGTTGGGAGGCAACCAAATTTTATTTTTTGTTCTTTGCTTTTTGTTCCTGTTTTGCTTTGAATAATTCATCTAACCTTTGGTTAGATGTGGTTTTGTGTGTTAATTAGTGTTTGTGCCAAGTAAGACCTTTGGGATAGCTTACGGTGATAGTTGTTTTGATCTTGCTGAGAAATAGAAACTTTTACGCCCACGAAAATAATTTTCATAATTCACAGAAGCATGCTTTTGATCTAATTCTTTTTGCTCTGGATTGGTAGAAAAATTTCCCAGGTTGTCCTAAGTTTTCAGAACTTTTAGAGTTACATAAGTATTTGAGAGTTACAGATTGCTACAAACTATTCTGTTTTTGACAGATTCTGTTTTCTATGTGTTGTTTGCTTATTTTGATCAATCTATGGGTAGTATCGGGGGGTATGAACCATGGAAAAGGTTATATACATTAGATGTTACACCAATATAAATAGAGAATGAGTTCACAATAGTACCATAAAGTGGTGATTTATTTTCTTATACTAACGGAGCGTATGAGATTTTCTGTTGAGTTTTGTGTTGTGAAGTTTTCAAGTTTTGGGTAAGATCTGATGGACTATGGAATAAAGAGTGGCAAGAGCCTAAGCTTGGGGATGCCCAAGGCGCCCCAAGGTAATATTCAAGGACAACCAAGAGCCTAAGCTTGGGGATGCCCCGGAAGGCATCCCCTCTTTCATCTTCGTCTATCGTTAACTTTACTTGAGGCTATATTTTTATTCACCACATGATATGTGTTTAGCTTGGAGCGTCGTATATGATTTGAGTCTTTGATTTTTAGTTTGCCACAATCATCCTTGTTGTACACACCTTTTGAGAGGGACACGCATGAATCGTGATTTATTATAATACTCTATGTGCTTCACTTATATCTTTTGAGCTAGGCAGTAATTTGTTCACCCACTGTATTATTTTCTATTTCGAGAGAAGCCTCTAGTGAAAACTATGGCCCCCGGGTCTATTTTCCATCATACAAGTTTCCGATCTACCATAGTTTCCAATCTACTTCTTGCAATCTTTGACTTTCCGATCTATAAGCCAAAAATACCAAAAATATTTACTTTATCGTTTATCTATCTCTATCAGATCTCACTTTTGCAAGTAACCGTGAAGGGATTGACAACCCCTTCATCGCATTGGGTGCAAGTTTGTTTGATTGTTTGTGCAGGTGTTCGATGATTTGTGAGTTGTCTCCTACTGGATTCATACCTTGGTTCTCAAACTGAGGGAAATACTTATCTCTACTTTGCTGCATCACCCTTTCCTCTTCAAGGGAAAAATCAACGCAAGCTCAAGAAGTAGCATTTGGTTGCAGGGTTGTTTGAGAGAGACCATCTTCATCC
The DNA here is from genome assembly GCF_002162155.2 of Triticum dicoccoides. Taxonomy (NCBI): domain Eukaryota; kingdom Viridiplantae; phylum Streptophyta; class Magnoliopsida; order Poales; family Poaceae; genus Triticum; species Triticum dicoccoides. Next base: position 435,382,930 of record NC_041389.1, on the reverse strand, counting down.
TAGGCCTCCGACGGATTGATAAACCTTAGTTCATCCACTTGAGGGAAATTTGCTACTGTCCTACAAAACTCTACGCTTGGAGGCCCAACATGAGTCTCAAAGAACAAATTGTGTAGTAGAAATCATGCATGTATAGAAACATTTCTCATTTTTTCAGGGAATTTAGAGCTTTTATTCAACCATCATGGGCAACCACACAATCAGGCATCAGGCTAGGCATGAGGAATCTAGGGGGGAGTCCATCCAGCAACTTGAACCCTCAACTATGCTTGCATGTTTTGCACATGAATGGGTAGAGAAGTTGGAGTTTCTCTATACATGTCGAATACATAAATAAAAAAATGATGAGGCTAGCCCTTCAATCCCAGCAAGAATAGGCGTATCAAAGAGAGCAAAAACAAGCACGAGTCCCAGAGGCGTACCACCTCTAAACAATCAACTTCAAGAACTACTCGCGTAAATCCTCAGAGTTTGACAGGTGTTGATCAGACACGAACTCCATACATATATGTACCTACTAATAGTTCACTATCAACATTTTTACAGGAAACCCATATGTTTTCAGATAATTAAACCCGCCATTCACATTTAAGTAAGAAAACAAACCAACTTTTACTGTTTTACTGACCCCCCCTCCCTTTTTGATACATAACCCGCATCCACTATCAAGTGACTGAAAATGAATCATTTTTGCATTTTAGCGGAAAACCCCTGAACAAATAACATATTTTTAAAATACCCATATATTTTAAACCCTAACTCCAATTTTAACATGTTATATATGAAATTTGATTAGAAAAATGTGCAAAATATGAATATGATGTTATTTTACCTACTAAATATTTTGTAAATGTTATTTAGGGTGCAACCTTAATCAATAGCGCATGATCCATCTTTCTTCCATACCGACACCGAGCCAGATTGCAATGAACACCCCATCAAAGCCAAATTGAAGACAAAAGAAACCATCGATAACCGTGCATGTACGCCTCGGCAATCTCTGGCATGAAAAATGCAGATTTCTCATCTTATGCCGAGAGAGAGAAAGATGCCTCGGTAAGACCTATTGGGGTCTTAGTCATGGTTATTGGGTTAGGGTCGTGCGGTATTTTCTTCTCCCGTTGTAATGCACGGGCTCTTTTGTCAGCAATATACACATACATAGATTGATTCACACCTAGCAACACAGCATGCCGGGGGCACATGCAATTGCAAGAAAGCTCAGAACCAGCTCAGCCGCTTCTCGGTTCCACAGAAGCTCAGATACCATAGCAGTTAGGTGGTGGATGCGCACTCAATTAAGCAACTACTTTCAGATTAAGGGCAGACGAGCATCAATCACCCTACAACTCACAACCACAACTCGGACAAATCTGGCTTGTCCGTGATCACACAACCCAGGCTGCTTGTTGGAGCCTAGAGACACCCACATAACACACGATGAGCTCATCACACCACACATATATCAAACCATTTGGAACCGAATCGAATGGGATATCCAATAAAATAAGCTCGCGAGCAGAATAAACATGATGCATCCACAGAAGAATAGGCAACGAAATCCATAGTTCACCTAGTCAATGTGTGACAAATCCACATAGAAATAAAGAGTAAATAACTAGGTGGCGGCAAGACAAATGACGGTGGATAAAATGCTTGCAGTTGTTTAGAGCGTACCTAAGGACGGAGACCCTAGGCAATGTGACCTTATAGTAGCGTCAGTGGTGTGGTTCCTCGAAGAGGGAGGGTGGTGTCTAGCCTTCACCCTATCCCACTCCAGCGCATCCCACACATCCTTCTCAATTATAGTTTCTTCATGTGTCCGCCACGTCCCACCTGTCAGACCCTACTCTGAAGTTAACTGAAAAATTACATTCCTCCCCTGTTCTGCATTTCGGATGGAGTCACCACCATGGACGTCGATCTGGCATCCAACGGGTAACATGCTACCATGTGTCGCTGTAGATCACCCGGCTATCACTTTCTTCCTCCCCAGTCACTTTTTCTTACTTTTACCAACTCATCTGTAATGGCTATAAGGCCACGATGTCACATGTGTGTGGATTCATTCCCCCTGTAATCAGGTTGTAAACCCTAGCCATCAATGGCGTGCTACCTATCTTTTTCCCTTAACAAGAAGCCTAGCTCTAGCCAACAATTAATTCTCTGTGATTTTGAGTGCTATTGTTCTTAAAATTCAATCCAGTCCCAATTAGGTCTTGTATTGGTATCTAGAGCCTTAGGTCCTCAAAGGCAATCGGATTTGAGTATCGCTAGGTTGGGGGACGCCTGTAAAATCCCTTAGTGTGCTCGAATCCGGCGGCGGTGAGTTCTGGGAGGCAGCCAGAGTGGCATCATTCAGGTGCAGTCTATCACTCAACTTGCTTACCGTGAAACAATTTCCCAGCAGTAAAATTCCATATCTTGACGGCAGATCATGCATCATCGATGATGGGCGAAGGCGGCAGTGTTGCCGGCGGTAGACAAGGAACTTTGGATCCCTCCCAAACCCAACCCGTGTTCCTGAGAGGGTAACGCTGCAAGTGAAGTTATGACGAAAGTCACTGAATCTGGAGATACAGTGAATTTGCAGCTGGATTCGTTGGAAATAGACATAAAGACCCTGCAGCGTGAAAGATAAGAAGACAGAAACGAATTCCATGACTTTCCGGCTCAAGTGAACAGGAACTTCGCCACCATGTAGAATTTTTTGACAAGATCCAGGACAATGTCAGGCGTCGTCTAATGGACCCAGATCCTGAAAAAGATGGTTATGACAAGTCAGCACAAGGAAGTGTTCAGCAGAAGAATAACCAGTTGTAGTCACTGGTTACAACATAAGGCAGACCCAAAGAATTACACACACCACAGCAACTTCCTGCAACAACTAATGACAAGACCCTTCAGCAAACAGTCGGATCAGCCACACTAAGGGACCAAAATGGAAAAGAACTAAACTTAGATGGCACCCGCAAGGTACCATATCGGCACCCCAATTATGGCAGCTCTAAACCTAAGCAGCCGTAGCCAGGGGCTCAACTGCATCCGCAACACACTATTCACTTAGATGTGGGGGTGAAGAATAGCAAGATGGCCATATCAGAAGATCCAGGCCCAACACTCCTAATGACCAGAGAAGACCAGTTCTCACTGTCAACCCTGCTAAATTGAACATTTCTAAATTTGATGGAATGGATGCTGATGCTTGGATTCAAAACTTGGAGCAATAATTCTCCTCAGCAAGGGTCCCACTAGAAAATAGAACTGAGTTAGCTATCTCTTATCTCAAGGGAGCAACTATCTAGTGGTGGAGGGGTACATGATATGCTGCAAGCAATGTTCCTTGGCATAGGTTTTGCTCTTACATTACTGACAGACTTCCACTACATCTGTTTGTGAAAATGTGAAGCATTTCCATAGCCTGGTATAGTCATCATCTGTCTCTGAGTACATAGAACAATTTGAGCAGGCTATGAATCTGTTAAGGAGGGACAACTCAGCAATTCCTGAGGACTATTATCTCACCAGTTTCCTCTCAGGTCTCACTCCCTACATTCAGAGCAACTTGGAATGTTTCAAACTTAAAGATATGCATACTACTATATGGTATGCTAGGAGAATGGAAAAGTCTAGTATAACACAACACCAGAAGCAATACACACCACAAGTTAGAAGACAGGTAGTCTTTGACAAGTCAAGACCCCCTGCTGCTGCTCCTATCATCCAGTCCACTGCAAATAGAAATGTTGTCATACAACAAGCTAAATTGAACCAAGTTTGTTATAAATATAGAGAACCATGGGTGCATGTCCACGGGGAGGTATGTAAGATGAGCCAAAGGGCTCAAATCAATGCCTTACAAGCTCAACAACTGGGTAACAGTGAAATTATTTATGTCACTGATTTTTAGGACCTTGACCTAGATAACACTGTCCCCCCTGCGGATACTGCCTTGCAGGTTTCACTTCATGCTGTCATGGGCATTGGAGCTGCCAAAAACACATTTGTAGTGTGGATTAAATTTGGGACTGTCATAGCCACGACCCTCATAGATAGTGGTAGTACTTCTAAATTCATTCCCCGGAGATGGCAGCTAAACTACCAACACCTAGCTACTACTCCAGCACCAAAAGTTAAGCGCAAGTGGCTAGTGGAGAAGTTCTATGGAGTGAATTCACTAATTTCAATTGCCCCTATACAATACAAAATGAGGAATTCCTAGATACCTTCAGGGTTTTGCAGCTCAAAGGTTATTATGTAATCCTTGGAGTAGGTTGGTTAAAAAGGTATAGCCCAGTGCAGCTGGATTATATCCAAATGGAAATGAAAGTGAAACACCCCAAAGGAGATATGGTTACCTTTGTTGATGAGACTGTCCCTCAGGTCATACCAAAGTGACAGACCCAGCATAAAAATTAATGGAGCAAGCTTTTTGTGGCCTCTTCTAAAATGTGTGTGAACTATCTAAAAGGGAGAAAGTCATTCTGAACGCCCCTGAGTTTCTTCAGACAATTTTGGACAAGTACATCTCTATGTTCGGTGAGCCTGCCTAGCCCCCTCCTGCAAGGTCTTGTGACCATAAAATATCACTCATACCAAATGCAGAGATTGTGAACCAAAGAAATTACAGAATGCCTCACCATCAAAAGGATGCCTTGGAGAAAATCATACTGGAATTTTCGGGCAAACGATTATTAGACCAAGCAACAGTCCTTATTCTTCCCCTGCTCTCTTAGTGAAGAAAAAGGATGCACATGGAGGCTCTGTACTGATTACAGGAAATTAAACGCAATAATAGTTAAGAACAAATATCCTATGCTAGTCATCAGGGATTTATTGGATGAACACAAAGGATACAATATCTTTTCTAAGATCGATTTGAAAAGTGGGTACCACCAAATAAGGATGTCACCCGAAGATATTGAAAAAACAACTTTCTCCACTCACATGGGACTGTTTGAATACTTGGTCATGCCTTTTGGGCTGACCAATGCTCTGGCCACTTTCCAATCCCTTATGAACACAATCCTAGCTCCTCTTCTCAGGGTTTGTATGCTCATATTCTTTGATGATATCCTGGTTTTTAGCCCTGATGAAGAACAACATAAAGAAGATTTAGCGACTATCTTTGTTATACTCCAGGCAAATCAACTCTATGCCAACCTAGAGAAATGCTCCTTTGGCCAAACACAGGTGGAATATTTGGGACATGTTATCTCTCGGGAGGGAGTAGCCACTGACCCTGCAAAAATCTAGGTTGTTAAGGAGTGGCCCACACTTAATAATGTCACTGAACTTGGGAGCTTTTTGGGCCTGAGTGGTTACTATAGAAGATTCATCAAAGGGTATGGCATAATTTGTAGACCTCTCTTTAATTCCCTGAAGAAAGATGCCTTCTAATGGCAAGAAGAATAGGAGCAAGCTTTCCAAGAACTTCAAGTGTTGCTCACTCAACCCCCTGTCCTAGCACTACTTGACTTCACAAAACCCTTTGTTGGAGGCAGATGCTTGTGGCTATGGGTTAGGAGTTGTCCTTATGCAAGACGGCATGCCAATTTCTTACTTCAGCAAGACAATTGGGCCTAAGGCTGCAGCTTTTTCACATATGACAAGGAAGCTCTGGCTATAATAGAAAGTCTCAAGCTATGGAAACACTATTTCTTGGCCACTTCTCTCATTACCAATACTGACCAAGAGAGTTTGAAATACATCCAGGAGCAAAAAACACTAAAGGCATTCAGCACAAGCTCTTGATCAAGTTGTTTGGATATTCCTATATTGTGGAATACAAAAAGGGGAAGGAAAACAAGGTTGCAGATGCCCTCTCTTGGGTTAAACACTTTGTGAACAATCTAGTTATACTGTCCCTGTGTGGATTAAGGAGGTTGTCAAAAGTTATGCAGCTGACCAAAGTGTTCAAGACCACATAACAAAATGCACAGTGGGAAAAGGGGATGACAACCCATACACCTTCAAACACAACATTCTCAAGTTCAAAAATAAGGTTGTGGTAGGAAACACAACATCCGAACAAAATGACATTATTTCTACATTTCACAAATAAGAATTGGGAGGCCACTCAATAGAAAGGGCCACATACCAGAGGATTAAACTTGTTTTCCATTGGCCAGGTTTGAAGCAAGATGTCATCACATTTTTCAAAGCATGTCCTACTTGTCTGCTGAATAAGGTTGAACGTAATCCCTATCCCGGACTACTAGATCCTCTTCATGTACCTGATTTTGCATGGGTCCACATTAACATGGATTTTGTGGAAGGGTTGCCAGTGTCCGAACAAAAAGACCTCATCCTTGTGGTAGTGGACAGATTCACAAAATATGCACATTTCATAGCTCTTAAGCATCCTATCACAGCGCAATCAGTAGCGAGAGCCTTCTCTGATAATATCTTCAAGTTGCATGAAATGCCTTCTGTTATAGTCACTGATAGGGACTAAATCTTCACTAACAATCTATGACAGTAGAAGTTCAAATCACCAAAAGTCAAGTTACACATGAGTACCAACTACCACCCTCAGTCTGATGGTTAAACTGAAAGGGTCAACCAGTGTTTCGAAAATTACCTCCAGTGCATGTGCTTCCAACAGCCTACCAAGTGGCACGGCTGGTTATCTCTCGTTGAATGGTGGTATAACACAAGCTTTCATATGTCCCTCCAAATGACCCCTTTTCAAGCATTATATAGCTTCCCACCACCCTTGGTGGCAGAATCCTCCCCGCCAGATTCTATCTCCATGAAAAATGAGAATTTGTTGCAAAACGGAAAGGTGGCCATGGAGGTTACCAAGGAAAACATGCTCAAAGCTCAACAAAGAATGAAACATTATGCTGATAAGCACAGAGTGCCAAGACAATTCCAAGTTGGTGATATGGCCTATCTGAAACTCCAACCTTATAGGCATACATCCCTTAGTATGCACAGTTGCCTGAAGCTATACTCCAAATTATGTGGACCATTTCGAGTGATTGAAAAGGTTGGTAACAATGCTTAAAAGCAGCATTTCAAGTGATTTAAAAGGTTGGTAACAATGCTTACAAACAGCTCCTCCCTGAAGGGTGTCAGCTACATCCCACATTCCATGTCAGTCAGCTCAAAAAGCATATTGGGACTCACGTCATTCCAACCAAATAATTGCCTCTAATAGATGAGGAGCGCTAGATCAGAATGGAGCATGAAGTTGTGCTAGAAATAAAATTGATACCCGGACCACAAGGAAACATAAGCATTCATGTGCTCCGCTGGCTAATCAAATGGGTGAACATGCCAGTGGAAGAGGCAACATCGGAAGACTCGGCGTTCATACAAAAGATCTTTCCTGCATTCCAGCCTTTCTGAAGTTGTCTCAAGAAGAGGGAATTGTCAGACCCTAGTCTGAAGTTAACTGAAGAATTACATTCCTCCCATGTTCTGCATTTCAGATGGAGTCACCACCACGGATGTCGATCTGACATCCAACATGTGACATGCTCCTATAGGTCGTCGTAGATCACTCGACTCACTTTCCTCCTCCTTGGTCACTTTTTCTTACTTTTACCAGCCCGTCTGTAATGGCTATAAGGCCAGGATGTCGCATGTGTGGAGATTCGTTCCCCTTGTAATTGGGTTGTAAACCCTTGCCACCAGTGGCGTGCTACCTATCATTTCCCTTTAACAAGAACCCTAGCTCTAGATGCCAATTCTCTGTGATTTGAGTGCTATTGTTCCTAGAATTCAGTCCAATCCCAACTAGGTCCTGACACCACCATGGCCGGCAACCAGCGCAGGCCCCAGCATCCCCAGAACTTCACGGTTCGTAGCACGGGTGCCAGCATCAGCATTCATGCCTCGCATATGCCCCACAGCAGCGGGAGGTCATGCAGGTGGATGGTGCACAGGTTTAGGAAAACGACGCATGCCTCAGGGTGCACTTCGTCCAACACGAAGACGTGCCTGAGGTCGCGGCATTGGATGATGTGGAGTGTATCCAAGCTGGGGAAGGAGGAGACCCACACCAGAAGCACGAACTGTAGCCTGGGACAGGAGCGCAGGTGCATGTGCCGCAGGCCTCCAAATGAGTTGCAATGGTAGTAGGAACCGCCTTTGCTCCAGGTGCAGCAGGCCATCAAGAGCATCCTATTGCATCAAGGCACAATAGGATAGACCAAGCACAGCAAGGTTCCTGGAACGTTCAAACATGCCAGATGGCATTAGTGTGGTTGGGACATCTTGTCCTTGAAATGCTGGTGTACGATCTGATCTTTTAGATGATGGTTGGTGATCTGATCTTTTGAATGCCAAGAAAAACAATGATGCCTTTGCATGTATATTTTTCATAACACATACTTCTTGTTCCCGGGAGGTGATTGAAATCCAACGACCTTTAGCTAGGCACTTGTTGCAACAGTAGGATGATTTGTATTAGTCGTTACGAAAAAAAATAGGCTCCAACCCTTCAAGCACACGATGAAGCAAAGAAGCATCACACTCCCATTTTATCTCCCCATGCAATGCATTGCTGATCTCCATAGCTCTAGCCCCTTGTAGGATCCCATCACATAACCAGTAGTTGGAAGAATTGGTAGCCCAACCAAATCTAGCGGTGTTGTGGAAATTGTAATGCAAAGATAACTCTAAGAGACAACAATTTGTGACCATTGTGAGTCAATATCCAGCATACATGGGTAGCGGGCAATTGTTGTAGCAGCCTCTCCCTGCACCAATGCACTAAATTTGGACTGTGATCTGATACTCTCCATACGCCAATGCAACATCTAAGAAAAGTTGGGTGTCTCTTGGCTTTTCTTTTATCCCATAAGGGCGGCTAAGAATCGTCAATAACCTTCTCTTGAATGTACATATCATTCTGTTGTTGCGAAATTTCGTCATCTGAGGAATGCCAAATCTAGTGACATCAACCTCATCATCACTTCCATTAAGAAAAATCATCATAAATCTACAATCCTGAAGAGTGCGATCAATCTACTGCAATACTTGGTATCACATCCCTAGAGTCTTGATCCAGTCCACTGAAGTCATCCTCCTCATCCTGGTTAATGAACATGTCCATTTTTGCACAGTCAAGTTTTAGCCCTCCGCAATTACCCTCCGCATTTCCCTTCTACTTTTCCATCTCGATCAATCAACATAAGTTATTCTATCAAAGCATAGTTCACGGGGAGCATCCACTTTCAATCTCTACTCCTAATCTCTACTCCTAATGGAGCAGTTGGTGAATAGTCCGCCGGTTATTTTTTGCTGGTTTTATTTCGTCTACCCTCCCACCACTCCCTCCCATCGCTGGTTTTTTTTCCGTCTCTCCTCCCACCACCCCTCCCATCGCTGGTTTATTTTCGTCTCATCTCCCACCACCCCTCCCACTTTATTTTTTTTCTTCTTCCCACTTAAAACCGAATCACATTCGATCCTCATTCCATTTATTCGTGTTTGCTTTGGCGTATGTCAATTCAATTTAATCGTGTAAATATTTTGGCAAGTTCTAATTCAATCAATCGAGAGAAATAGGCGTACCCCGATTCGGTAATTGAAAGAGATCTCCTCGTCCATCAGTCCCACCTTCCTAGCGCCAAAGTGTAATATATGGAAACAAACTCAACGAATCATAACAGTAATTAGCCTGATTATAACATACCTAACATCAGGTAAGTCATTATTTCGCTTCCTTCCTTTCCCTTCGTCGCTTAGTCCCACGCTCGTAGCGCTAAAGTGACAGAGTTGCCGATGGCGACGAGGACAGCCCGTGGTAGCCCCCGAAGTAAACGTCCTCGTCTAAATAAAAGGAAACGTCCTTCTCCCCTGATTTTCTCTCTACCAAACAAACGTGATTTTCGGCGACAGGAGATCCTGCCCTACGGTGGATCCGCTCCACCCCGCGTATCCCCAGTCCCTTCGCCGGCTTCCTGCACACCGCCCGGACGCCACTCCCACCCAGGACCGCCGATGGCGCCCCTCCCTCCTCGACCCGCCCTGTCCCCAAATCCGTGCAGCACTGCGGTTGGGGAAGCCGTCGGGTCAGAGAGGGAGGGAGGGAGGGAGGGAGGGAGAGGGAGAGGGAGGGGCCGCCCCTGCGTCGAGCTCCGGTGGGCACCCAACTGACTTCCCCATCGTCGCTGGCATCTGACGAGGGCGGCAGTGTCACCTAGGAAGTGGCTGGCGCCCAACTTGGCCGCTCACCTCAGCCTCGCCGACCACCAGCCGACGCCTCGTGTCCGCTGCTTTGATTTGGGTAACCGTCGACTTACTCGCCGGTCACACGGGCGTCACGGCTCCGCCCCGTCATGGTATGTCTCTCTTCCCCTCTCCGCCCAAATCTCACATCTATGTTTATGTGCTCTGCGTGAGTTTTGTTATGGGCGTGCTCTGTGTGTGGCTAGCTAGCATGTGTGAGTGCGCGATCTCCACAGATTGATGCTTCTATGAAGTCAGCGTGTGTGTGTGCTTGCTTGCTGCTTGCTGGGTGCTGATGGATGCTTTGTTGCGTGTGCATGCTTGTGTGTGGTGTTTGCTTGATCAAGCAACAACGATACATGTTGTTTTCTAATTTTGCCTGAATATGCAGGGAGCAACGTGCAGATTTGATAGGCCATGTAGAACTAATAGTGGGCCTTCAAGTTTCTAAAGGCTGAGGGGTCATCGAGGAGCCGGCGCCGCCTTCGTTGCGGACCTGCAGGTCGCCATCTGGACATCGCTGCCGAGGTCCGCCTTCGCCTTCGCCCTTTGCATGTTCATATATCCATTGGACGCCACATCAATTTTTCACAGTACGTACATCTGTTGGGCACTGATACATACATCCATTAACGCCTCCGGCTCCTGTCCTTGTGCTTCATGACTCCTTGTGCTTCATGACCTTGGGCGGGACTGGCGCGGACATGGAGAACAGGGACAGGGCCAGGTTTGTGTATGTGTTGCGAACTTGCGATAGTCCTCGACCGGGTGCTCGCCGGCGATGACCGTGGCCTAGCAGTAGGATAGCATAAGCTCTCCCTTGTTCTTTTGTGCTTGAATCAGATTTGGTGGTTCTCAATTTTACATATTTATTGATCTTGGTCTTCTTTTGTATGCAGGGTACACTTATGTTTCATGTCTATTCTGCAGATTTTCAGAACACTGAGTGCATATCTTGCCTTGCAATGTTGTTGATTCGACAACCGTGAGTGCTCCTCTCCCCTTTTTGTCCCTGCTAAAATTCAGTTCCAAACACGAATTGACGGTTGATTCTTTGGTTCTGGAACTGGATTCAAACTGGACTTGCGACCAGAGCAGCCCCAAGCAAGATGAACTCGATTGGAAGATGTCTTCTAAACTCTGAAGGCAAGCACTCGGCCGACACTTTTGTTTCTGTAGAAGGCATGTCGTTTGATTCATGCCAAGAAGCGTACAAACAGTATAAGCTATTCGCTTGGGAGAATGGTTTCGGAATTAATCATGGAAAGCAGAGATGAGGGCATGCATGTTACAAAATTGTGTACTGGTGCTAGGTCAGTTACATAGCGTCTTGCTTGAAATTGTAGTACAACTATATTCTTCTCGTTTCCCCATCCACTCCATGATGGTCTTGCACTTGAATTTTTTTCATGCTTTGAAATTGCTTGGTATTTATATTGTAGACAGTGGGATTGCCATTGTCTTGTTTGGTTCTTTGTGTGCAGGTTAAGAGGGACAAAGGTAAATCTTCTTCGTGCAAAACAGAATGAAGGCGAGGATGCATCTCCTCCATGCAAAGCAGGTTGGTATGTGAGCATATTCTAGAACCAGCAAAATCACACTCTATCTGCAATTTGTGAAGAGAAGAGGTAGTGGAACTCACACAGTGAGATCAATCCAGTTCTTATGAAAAAATTTCATCAAAAATCTCAAATTAAATAATTTCAGCCTCAGCAAGGTGTACAATATTCTCACCGCAATGCATAGCGATTAGACGGGAGCAACATTCCGTAAGCAAAACTTAAGGTACCTTTGCTCAACGCTTGCTTAGTATTCAATAACAAATGACATGGTGTTCTGTGTTGTAGCCAGAATTTGTTTTTTTTTATTTGCTACAGTTTGTGAATTTTATCACTAGCCCTATACCATGAAAAACAACATGCTATATAATCAAAGTTCATTTTTTGTCAGTATATATACTTCTAATTTCCATTGGTATTGTTGTCACTTCTACCATTGTACTGGACCTCAAAGGGTGAAGGATGGGTTTGTTTCCTGCTTTACTAGGGCTCATGAAGAATATGTCCATTTGTACATTACAAGTAGATGTGTCGTAATTTTTATCTTCTAGCTATTATTTCCAACAAAAAAATTGGTTGCCATGTTTGTGTTTGCATTCTTCTCATTTGGTAGGGAATTCCAGAATTGAAGAGCATATTGCCTTTACACAATATTCTTTTCTCTTAAGATAATCTCAAGCATATAAATTAGGTATTTCACTCCTCAATGTAATGATGTATGACTCTAAACCATTTGAGGCCTCTCTAGGAAGTCGGAAATCTCATTCATTCCTTAGACATGAGATATTACATGCTTATTACATGCAAGGTTAAGGAATAAAAAAATCATATATGGTTGTGTACGCCAAGGTGCTCGACTTAGAATTGTGTTGTTTTTGGTTACTTTGCAAGCTAACCTTCTATTGCCTAAACTTATTGACCATCCGAGAGAAGATTGTGGACTGCTAAGAGATGTGCATTAAACAATCATGAAGAATGAATGGCATTTTCATGTAACATAACTCAGTATCAGGTTTAGCTTGAAAGAATATGCCAACTCCCGCAGGTTCAAATGACTTGAAGAAATAATGTGAGAAGCGAGTATAGGAGGAGGTTGAACATTAAAGCGAAAATGATTACAAGGTCTATCAGCATGGGTAAAAGAAAACTGAGGAGACATCCATGACGTGGGGAACCTATATTTCATAACATTATCTTTTCGTTAGTTGATCCATTCGATTATTTGAAACAATTGGCAATAATCTATATTTGGATAGGGAATTTATTTGTTAACTTTGTGTCATTTTTATGTGTAAGAATATGTTGCTAATAATGTCTACTTATACATTGTTGTGATGTCTAAATGTCTACATCAATGATGCATGTTAGAGCATCCTAATTTTGGCAATAGCTTTGTAAGCAAGTATTTTATGTTGATTTTATGTAAGTAAATATTTTTAACGCCCAATAAATTATCCTAGCCTTTTGGTCTTTGGTTGCTGTAAACAAGGGACGATGAGACATTGTGTCATAGGCATTTTGTTGGGATCAAAATTGGCATTGTGTGAGCCTTCACACTCGGCCTGGACGAAATAACAGAATGCTTGCTCCTTGATATCGGACAATAGCCAAAGGGTCTAGCTTGCTATTGTTAGGGCTTGATCCATCTAGAAATAGTGAAGTTTAAATATAACCACAAGCAAGGTTGCCGTTAAATTGGTTGCAAATATAACCACAAGCAAGGTCGTCGTTAAATTGGTTGTGTCTTCATTTGGTTTTGGATGTCTATGGGTGACTTATATGGGGATAAAATCCACTATGTGTGTTGTGGAGGAAGTCACGACCTGGTTGTGTCCGCATACTCGAAGAAGGTGCAGCGCTGTGCCAAGAAGCAGGTTGCGTCGCCATGGTGGCCGCCCTCGTCTATGATGATGTGCACTCCTTGGCACCGGGATTCGGCCTTGGATGTTGTGGAGGAGAGACGAGGGGGTTAATTGGCGATGTCGTGGAGCGGAGGGGAGACGATGGTGAGAGGACGAGGCATGATGAATGTTGTGGCATCGAGGGGAGGCGGTAGTGAGAAGCCACTTCGCCAGGGAGATCCGGCCAGGGAACGAGATGTGAGTGTGAGCGTCGTGTCCTGTGGTGAGAGACTGATTTTTTTTCTAAAATATACCAAGGAATGGAGCGGTTGTTGCCTTTTTTAAAAGGAAAAACGGTTGTTTGCTATGAGAGTAATGCATTTTTTATAATTTATATAGTGAGAAGTATCACACATGCACACGAATTATTTCCAAAGGATAATTACCAATAAGTAATTTATAGGTGAGCCTACAGATTACTAAGAAAGCACGATGCCACTCAACTAAAAATGCAGGGTGTATATAGGTTCGTGCATTCATAAGGGTGGGTGTATGTGCGTGTACGAGCGTCAACATTTGTATTGTGCTGTGAAATTTTTGTATATAATAGTAATTTATTCTTTATTTTATTATATGTTAATATTTTTACTTTTGTACATCAGGGATAAAAACTAATGGCTTCGGATGATGTTTTACAAATTCCTCAACCCCTACCGTCTCGATCCCGTCCACGCTCTGATCCGGAGGACGATGCAGCTCCGGCCGATCGACAATGGAGGTTTGGGATCCTTCCTCTCAGCACCCACTACTGGAAGAATGAGCAGCGCGCCATGCCGATCGAACCCGGTTGAGATCACTCACCAAGATTGTTATTCTAAACTTTTGTGTAAACAAAGTGAAGAGTGGGAGAAGATTTGCGCTTGTGTTAGTATAACATATACTTGTGTAGGTGCAGGTTTTGTTTTAAAAATCCAAAACCAATAAGAGGACGAGGCATGATGAATGTTGTGGCATCAAGGGGAGGCGGTAGTCAGAAGCCACTGTGGGGAGAGATGGCGGCGGCGACACCGTGCCAGGGAGATCCGGCCAGGGAACGAGATGTGAGTGTGAGCGTCGTGTCCTATGGTGAGAGAGTGATTTTTTTTCTAAAATATACCAAGGAATGGAGCGGTTGTTGCCTTTTTTAAAAGGAAAAACGGTTGTTTGCTATGAGAGTAATGCATATACTTTTTATAATTTATATAGTGAGAAGTATCACACATGCACATGAATTATTTCCAAAGGATAATTACCAATAAGTAATTTATAGGTGAGCCTACAGATTACTAAGAAAGCACGATGCCACTCAACTAAAAATGCAGGGTGTATATAGGTTCGTGCATTCATAAGGGTGGGTGTATGTGCGTGTACGAGCGTCAACATTTGTATTGTGCTGTGAAGTTTTTGTATATAATAGTAATTTATTCTTTATTTTATTATATGTTAATATTTTTACTTTTGTACACCAGGGACAAAAACTAATGGCTTCGGATGATGTTTTACAAATTCCTCAACCCCTACCGTCTCGATCCCGTCCACGCTCTGATCCGGAGGACGATGTAGCTCCGGCCGATCGACAATGGAGGTTTGGGATCCTTCCTCTCAGCACCCACTACTGGAAGAATGAGCAGCGCGCCATGCCGATCGAACCCGGTTGAGATCACTCGCCAAAATTGTTATTCTAAACTTTTGTGTAAACAAAGTGAAGAGTGGGACAGGATCTGCACTTGTGTTAATATAACATATACTTGTGTAGGTGCAGGTTTTGTTTTAAAAATCCGATATGTTGATCCTTTTGTCGCTGAAAATTGTTGCAGGTGCAGGTGTTGCTTGATCCTATCCACCCGTCTCAGCTTCTGAGGATCCGATCGGAGTTAAGTTCTCAGACCCTTATTCGTGTTTCATCTTCTTTTGGTTTTCTTAGGTCTGTGGCAGCAGCGGCATCCATGGATGGTTATGAGCTCGATCACTTCGATAGCTACAAGTTGTGGAAGGCACTATGGTGGCTTGGATCATGCCATGAAGCAGAAGATGAGGTCTGTTTGCGCCACCGGCTCACTCGTTTGTCAATGATGCAACCCTTAAGCCTTTGGTTTTGTCGTACTATGCAGTATCAACTGAGTTGCGGAAGAACTTGATGGTCGTGGGGCTGGAGTTTTTCTTTGCTCCCATCTTTGTTGCCCTGGCCTTACCACCCACACTCCTATCATTCTCATTTTGCTTACTATTTGTTTTTGGGAACATCATGTTACATCTACATCTCGTTCTACTTCTATACTTGTTTACCTGATTACTTGATACATAATTTCACATGGGTAAACTTATAATATTTAGTCCGGTTTAGATGATGAAATCAGCTGGAGTATAGACGGGGCTTGTACAAATTGTTTAGGAGAAGACTACCCCAATTGTGGCATTGGTCGTAATTAATCTGGTGTTCCTCAGGTGAGTGACATTATTTCATTTCGGGAAGCACGAGCTGGAATCTGCTTATTCCGTCTGGTATAATCAAAGTTTTCTAACTAAACAGAAGTTTTATGTGATAACCTTCCAGAATAGAGTGCCATGCAAAGATGACTTTTTTTTTGACTTCTCAAGGAGAATACGCAGATTAACTTTCCATGAGTAGTCTTCTATTGTTAACTAAACTTATTTAGTTATCATGCACGTGGATAATATTAGAACTTCAAAGTGATCAAATTATATGCTTTCGTATGCAAGATTGTAAACTAACCATTGCATACACATCTTAACTCCAGATTTTCAGTTTGTGCTTATCTAATGAAAAATTAATTTCCTTTGGATTTGGGAGCAGTATATGCCAAGTTTCTGTACGTGCCAGAGTCAATGTTTCCTTTAAGGGGAGTTTAAAAGTTCAATTTTAGGGATTAGCTTTTTGGTGACAGTTCTCTGTTGTATACTCCGAACTGCGTCGATATATTGGTCTGAATCTTTTGTTAACCGGCTTTACTTTCGGAATCGGCTCTCATAGGAATTCTCATCTTGACCAAGTTTAGCAACATAGTTCGTGCAATTTGATTACATAAAGTTATATGAGAAATCTTCATGAAAGAATTAATACATCTTCAGTCATTTGACATACAAGGCCCAATCATTATCTAATTATTCTAGGGTTTTAATACTCGGTTTTACTTTTGGATATATCCATTTGCTAAAACGACACATAAAGTGAGAAATATTTTAAGCTGGACAAATGTGCATTGCATCTTCTACGACAACAAATCCTCTTGTTGGGATTATATATTAAGTGCTAATACATGTGCACCGTTATTGTTTCTATTGCTAATGTACTGATTTTATCAAGTGTAACATGAGGCTCACTGGACTGCGTTGCCGGATGTGGCATCACTTTTCATGCTCTGGCCCAGTTTTGCATTGGCTTTCTTGATATCTTGGTATTTGGAAGCGATGGAAACAAGGGGCAACAAAATAAGGAACTAAAAATATTAAAGGAATGCCTTGGAAACTTATCTTGCATGAAAATCTGGTTTCAAATTTTACCACACCATGTACAAACTTATCTTGCATGGATCCTCTTGTTTTTCTTATTCTAGATGTATGCCTTTTTCCATTTTATGCATGTTGCATATAATAATATATTTAAATTATATAATAATATATAGTTTTTGATAAATGTAGCAGTAACACATATGAACAATAATATGAGGTTGATGCATAAAGTGGTTTGTCATTGGTGTGTTGATCGTAATACTATACATAAATATATCGAGTTATGACATTATTTATCTTTTCACATCAGATTTTGTATTCTGTGACAATGTATCGTCATTTTAAATATTTTGTATGAGGATACAAAACACTTTCAATGAAAATTAATTATTTTTCATATTTTTTCGACGGAAACTAGGTGTCATATTGCTCCATACAAACCTGAATAAGCTAAAAGGAAGTCAGTTATACTACCGATCTGGCGATGAAGAAAGTTTACATAATTCATTTTTTTGACGAAAATATTACTTGATTAACTCAAATAACGGTTACATCGTCTGCTAGGAATTTATCAAGAAAGCTAGGAGGTGCCTCGGCCCAAATAGAAGGGCGTTCACACATCACCATTTAGCTAATTCATGAGCTACTACATAGGACTCTCCAAAACAACGCTCAACTGTAACCTTCCTGAAATCACAAGATATTCCTACAATCATCTAATATTGGCGTTGCCGTCATCAAATGGCCTTCACTGAGCTTTAGTGCATCCACCACTGTGCTATTGTACATCCTTACCAGTTTAGCTCAACCCAAACTTAGGGCCAGCTTCAATACTTCAAAAAGTGCGACATGTTCAACCTAGCGTTAGAAGCAGTGATGAAGCGCCCCTTATGATCTCTGATAATTGCTCACAAGAACCGGAGTTTATTCCAACAAAAAAATAAGCATCGACATTTAGCACTAGATGCCCAGCTAGTGCTGAAGTCAAGACCTTTCCTGCAACACACGCGTAGTTTAGGGCGAGTGCCATAATCTCGGGAACTGTTCTCTCTAGCGTTTGCACCTTCTCTCCTTTGACAAACTCTCTCCGTTGCCACCACAAATACCAACATGTTATAAATATTAATTCCGGTAGTTCGACCTGGCCCATATATGGTTTCTCATGAGCACCATCGCAAAAGTAGGAAATCAATAACAACCGCACCTGATCGATAATTTTGTATGTGACGAGGGATTATTGTTCATAGACCCTCCTGTACACGTCATGCATCTATAATTTTGTATGAGTTATCATAATTAGGCATTCAAAATCATTAGTATCAACATGTTTCTAAATTGTTTTTCTTAGTCTGCCCATGTTGTTAGATTCAACACGAGATCAATAGTTCTGCGTGAACCCTTTGATTTTTGGCATGTGATAGACAACATCATTTCATCGTGCAACTTCATAAGTAAGATATTTTGTCCATGTTGTCATGGTTTATTGTCTCTAATAGCTACCACTTGTAGATTTATATTTGAGATGCATTCATTGGCCAATAAATCTTGTACATCAACCACAAACATGGATGTCGTGTATATATTCTGGACCCTATCCACACATCATAGTCGCCAGAGGTTAAAACTCTAAGACATTTAGTGGAATTACAAAGATTTGCGAGGGAATTCAATGTCACACTCGAAATAAAGCAACCAGGCTGGAATTCCAATATATCTAGATGACAACAGTTATTTCCGTCTGGTATTCCAACAAGCACGGACTGGTAAATTTATACATCTCATTATCATAACATTCAAAATACAAGCATTTATTTTTGGTATCACTGCATTCAAGATTAATATTAATTTAAGAAATTGTAGGGATGTGTCTGGTTATTTTGTTTTTTATTTTATACTCTGGTGGAACGGTAAATGATTGGTTTGTCCGGTTTGCATTATGCGTGTTCTCGGCTACACATTTTAAGACATTCGATGTGAAGTATTCGTGCTAACTACGTATTGCTTCTGCAGGATGAGTATGAGTTGAGGAAGAAGTTTTTATTATACTTTTGCAAATATCATGTGAATGAAACTAAATGTAACATTTCTGATATTGTGCAAGAATTTTTAAGCGCATCAAGTAGATCTTAATTTGTAACAAACTTTTAGTTGGATCATCACTCTATGTATACATTGTCAAATTGTCTTTTTTATTAATTTGCATTGCAAGTGTAGTGGACTTTAAGTATTACAAGATGTTGCATGTGCTTTTTTCTCTTTACATGTGAAATTTAACATGTATTATGTTTATATAACTCCATTAAAATATTTTAATAGCCCGTAGCAACGCACGGGCATTTTACTAGTGATAATAGTACTTGTGATATGGATCTAAGGACTGGAGACGCCCCAAATCCATCCCGTCCATGAAAATATAGAACTTTTTTCTTTGGCCATCCCGTAACATGTTCAAGTATATGCTCTTTGGCTCCATCAATATCCCACCCAAAGATATCCTGAAATGGAGGGAAAAGTAAAGTTAGACCATCTTATTAGCTTCAACTAACTTATTGACTGATTTGCCTTTCCAAACACATGCATGCATACCCTGATCAAGTGCATAAATCGACCAATACAAACCATGCCCCCCCCCCTCATGCCTCTTCCACCCCATGTACGATGCATTGGTCCTTACCCTACTTCAACTGCTCTTTCCTTTCCCTTTTCCTACCCAAAGGCAAAAGAAAATCCACCCCTGCTTTGCCTTTTCCAAAGATGCATTGGTTCTTGAGTAAAATTACCAAGCACCGCTAGGCATCAGACTATTGATGGTTTGCTTCCTATCAGACGCCGTATAATTAGATGCGTTCCAGATGTCCGATCTATTGGCTAGTTTCCTTTGTTAAATGCTTGATTTGTTGATAACTGCTTTCGTGAATTCTGCTGCTTCCTAATAATTGTTCCCATAATCTGCTATTTGTTTCCTAAATCTGCTTCCTAATTTTTCTCCTCACAATCTCTGACTTGTTACATAAAATTGCTTCCTCAAATGGCTTCAAATCCCATTATTTGTGGAAATAATTTCATAAAAATATAGTTATTTCCCACAAGTAAATCCTGCTATTAACTACAAAAGGATATAAGATGTGCTTCCTTACTGATGGTGTCGTATTCTTTGAATCCTCTTATGTTACTGATGGCGTCGTAACATGGTGAATTAAACTTGCTTCCATGTACCAATGAATTGGCTTCCATGGTGAATTAAACATTCAAAAATTGCATATGAATATGTAGTATGTGGTGGTTTGTTTTAATTCAAAAACATTAAAACCGTGTTTCCATCAACTAGAAAATTGCTTCTAAAGAAGTAAGACATTTCCATAGAAGAATCATTATAATGGGTACACTTCCTTCAAACACATCAGGGATGTGTTTCCAAAAAATACAAATGTATACAAATATGCTCGGGTTGTTCCATGGATAAAAGATTTTTCTTCCATAGTTTCATGGGAAAACAATTTTGCTTCCATGACAAACAATTTACATCATATCGTTCCTTACAACTTGCTTCTACTAGTTTGTATGTTTAATTTTGCTTCCATGTTTAATTTTGGATATTGTTTCTACTAGTTTCCCAACTTGCTTCTGTATGGGATGTGAAAATGCGGCCCTCAAGGCGGCCTTTGCCATAGTTCCTTCCCCGAGCTGGTCTTTGGCGCAGTTCCTCAAGGCACACATTATCTTGGCGCCCATGACATAATAGGAGCTTCAAATCCATTTCCTTCCACCGGCTCGAAGAAGTAAATAGTCAATGTGATGGTTAAACAGTCCTTACAATTCTGTCTGAATCACTTGAAGCAAAACATCATTACAACTAAATCAATAGAAGGTTTGAATGGAAGCATATAAGCAAGGTATGTTTCGTGAACTAGTGTCGAAAACATATGTATAGCCAAAGCACAAAATTTAACATTTCGAGGCATACATATACATATACAATTACATACCCCGGCAAATGGATTGGCAATCATATCATCGTAATTGTCTTAAGCATTAAAGCATAGGGTTACAAATGACGATAGAGAGCCCGCTCGAGGAGATATATGCAATGAAATATAAATACTAGAAAGAAAAGGCTAATTACACAACATGAAGTGGCAATGCAAGAAATGGAAATTATACAAGTGATGAGATATATGATAGAGTATGTCTGTTTAAAAATAAAATAAAATATACAAAGACTGGAAACACATATACTAAATGAAGAAGCATGGTTGCAGTTCTATATGTACATAAAAATCATGGATGCTCTGAAGCAATGAACTTTACATCTGTACATCTAGGAAACATGGCAAGAGGGTGAAGTTTCATTGCACAAAAGAAGTATCTGTACATAAGACACCTAGGTAGTATAGATGCTAACACTATGAAGAAATAATGTGTACACCAAGCATGCCAATAGATTGAAATTCCAACAGTACGTATGATTGATGCTTGATGCAGCAGTATAGAGGAAGCTAAGCATGGAAATAGATTGAAATTCCGTCGTCCGTAGGAAGCACAAATTTTTGAAGTGATTTTTTTTGCTATAAACCACATAAACAAGGCATGTTGGAAGCACAAAAAACTGAAGATGGAAAATAGCATGATTGACACTGATATTGGAGTGCAGATATAATCTACAAACGGATCCCATCTACTCTAATTGGGAGTTTGTGAGCTTACATCAACTAAAGTTCTGCAAATAAAAACAGATTCACAAAGAATCCACCGCTAGTGAACCTCCCAGCCATATGTTATATCCTTGAAGAAGGCATACACATATGCCTAGATCAGCGACTATGTTGTAGCTAGGTAGGGATCTGATCAAACACACATCAGCTAGAACATATTGACAACAAACAAATTCAAGCGAACCAATATATGAACACATATTTCAAACAATCCTCAGGATATTAGAGGTGATTCAACCGACAAACCCAACCCAAACTAGATTAAGTTGTAAATTGCAGAACCGATTGGAGGAGGGGAAGGCAGCAAAACCTGGCTCCAGATAGAGGGCAGCACAGATGAATCCCATGTCGGTGCAATCGGGAAGCACACCGGCAGGAAAAGTTTTCCAAAGATGAAGTGGAGGATAGCGTCGCCTGGCGTTGACGCTGAGATGAAGCCCCCATGGATTTGTGCATCCACCATGTGCTCAACCAAGGCGAAGGAGATATTTGAGAAGACTGGTGGTGCAACATCAGGGCCGGGCACAGGAGGACTGAGGGAACCCATGGTCGTGGGCTGATGCAAGAGGGGTGGTGTCACACCCTTGAGGAAATCAGAAGAGGATTTGATCTATGATTTAGGGTTTGTGGTGAATTAGGGATCGATGGTAGTCACGCAAGGAGGAATTGTATAGCAGTATCAGGTAGCTATTAAGTATACAGATAAAGTGATTTGATCACTGGTAGAAAATGACATGCCCACGCAGGGGACTTGGTTGGCTGTTATTAGCCCTCAACAAGAGAAGTAACTAATGCTATAGCAGTAAAAGTAACTAACGGCGAGCTGTGTGAGCTATTGGATTTAAAACTTGAAGGCGCTTTAGCACCATCTGATAACTGAATCCATCCACGCCCATAAGCTGCCTAACAACTCCCTCCTGTTAAAAACACACCTTGTCCTCGAGGTGGCCCATGCTCCCTCCAGTACTCCACCGTCTTCTTGAAGAAACCAGAAAAGTATGCTTGATGAAGTTCGCATCTTCCCAGGAAGCATCCTCTAGAGGTAAATTTTCCCATTGTACCAACCACTGGACCACCGGCAAATTATTTCTTCTAATTTGATGAGTCTCCATGACTAACATGGGTTCAGTCCTGATCTGCCCATTTGGTCCAACAAGGGGCAAGTCTTCACATGGCAAAACTGTTGGCCCCAAATGTTTCTTCAGCTGATTGATGTGAAAGACAGGGTGAATTTTTGCTTGATCTGGTAACAGCAATTTGTAAGCAACATTCCCCGCTCTGCGCAACACTTGAAAAGGGCCATAATACTTGCTTTGTAACTTGATATGATGTCGAATACCAAATGCGTTGAGACGATATGGTTGTAACTTCAGGTACACCATGTCTCCAGGAACTAAGACTCTCTCAATCCTTTTTTGATTTGCATATTTGATCATTCTTGCTTGAGCTTCTTGTAAATTTTGTTTTAGTTTGGCCATTAGTGCTTATCTGTCAATGAGTGAGCCCCCACCATCACTCTCCAATGGTCTGAGCAAAGAGAACTCACTAATGTTTGGGGGGTCATAACCATGCAGTGCCTGGAAAGGTGTTTTCTTCAGAGAAGAATGAAAGGACGTATTGTACCAGTATTCAGCCATCGCCAGATGATAGACCCACTTCTTTGGTTGTGTAGAGACCATACACCTGAGATAATTTTCAATGCATTGATTCACTCGTTCCGTTTGCCCCTCGGATTGAGGGTGGTAGGCAGAGTTGTATCTCAAGTCAATGTCCATAGCTGCAAAGATATCCTTCCAGAGCTTGCTTGTAAATATTTTACCTCTATCTGATACAATGGCAATAGGTGGACCATGTAATTTAATAACATTGTCAATAAAAGCAGCAGGAACTGTGTGAACAGTAGGAGGATGAGCTAAAGGTATGAAGTGAGCAAACTTAGTCAATCTGTCCACTACCACAAAGATGATCTCCTTACCATTTGATTTAGGAAGACCCTCAATGAAATCCATGCTCAAGTGAGTCCAAGCCATGTCAGGAATATGCAATAGATCTAGTAACCCTGGGTAGTGGCAATGTTCACCCTTATTTTTCTAACACACAGGGCATTCAGCAACAAAGTTGTCAATATCTTTCCTCATACCAGGCCAATAAAAAATTTGCTTCACTCTTTGATATGTGGCTTTCATACCACTGCGACTGAGGGAGTCCTGGACTAAGGGGTCCTCGGATAGCCGGACTATATACATGGGCCGGACGGTTGGACTATGAAGATACAAGACAGAAGACTTCTTCCCGTGTATGGGTAGGACTCTCCTTTGTGTGGAAGGCAAGCTTGGCGATTCGGATATGTAGATTCCTTTCTCTGTAACCGAATTTGTGTAACCCTAGCCCCCTCCGGTGTCTATATAAACCGGAGGGTTTAGTCCGTAGAGACAACTACAATCATAATATAGGCTAGCTTCTAGGGTTTAGCCATTACGATCTCGTGGTAGATCAACTCTTGCAATACTCATATTCATCAAGATCAATCAAGTAGGAAGTAGGGTATTACCTCCATAGAGAGGGCCCAAACCTGGGTAAACATTGTGTCCCCCGCCTCCTGTTACCATTAGCCTTAGACTCACAGTTCGGGACCCCCTACCCGAGATCCGCCGGTTTTGACACCGATATTGGTGCTTTCATTGAGAGTTCTGCTGCATTGTCACCAGAAGGCTTGATGGCTCCATCAATCATCTAGAACAACGCAGTCCAGGGGGAGATCTTCCTTCCCGGACAAATCTTCGTTTTCGGCGGCTTCGCACTGCGGGCCAACTCACTTGGCCATCTAGAGCAGATCGATAGCTACGCCCCTGGCCATCAGGTCAGATTTGGAAGCCTGAATTTCGTGGACGATATCCGTGGAGACTTGATCTTCGACATATTCGAACCCATGACGGTTGTCCCCTGCCACCACGATGAACATGACCTAGATCTGTCATCGGACCGTGTTGAGGAGACAAGACGTGTAACCGCTTTGGCCCTAGATTCAGAGCAGACCGCGCCGTCCGAGGATGGGAAGCTCAACCCCGCCACGGAAGCCGTAGACTCAGCGGCGTTTGAGCCGTACACAGACCCAACATCGAGTTGGGCTTGTGTCACCGGAACCTCAGATTCGTCTCTGGCCATAGGTTCCGGACCGCGTGCATCCATGTCCATCGAACCTAATTGGGCGCCAATCTTGGAGTTTGACTCCGCGGACATCTTCCAGCACTCACCTCTAGGTGATGTGTTAAACTCATTGAAATCCCTCTCTTTGTTGACGGATTCTCAGCCGAACTATGTCCGGCTCGAATTGGAAGTGGATGACGAAGAACTTCGTTTCCCACCCACCACCCACTTTATAGCCAATCTCGATGACTTAACCGACATGCTTGACTACGACTCCGAAGACATCGACGGTATGGACGACGATGCCGAAGAGGAGCAGGAACCACCGCCCACAGGGCGCTGGACTGCCACATCCTCGTATGACATATACATGGTGGATACACCCAAAGAGAACAACGGCAACAATGAAAATCCAGTCAAGGATAAACCTCCTGAGATACAACCAAAGCACCGACGTCAGCGGCGCCGCTCTAAGCCATGCCGTAGTAAAAACAGCAACATCGTCACAGGAGAAAACAATACTCCGGACAACACCGAAGACAATGAAGACCCCATTGAGCCAACCTCCAAACAGGACGAACGGGAAGACGGGCAAGCTAGCCCTGATGAACAGGCCACAAATGAAGATGCGGAGGACAGTAATTACCTTCCGATCTCCGAGGACGAGGTGAGCCTCGGCGATGAAGACTTTATCGTGCCTGAGGAGCCCGTCGAGCAGGAGCGCTTTAAGCGCCGACTAATAGCAACTGCAAGGAGCCTGAAACAGAAGCAGCGGCAGCTTCAAGCCAATCAAGATCTACTCAATGAAAGATGGACTGATGTCCTGGCAGCCGAGGAATATGGCCTCGAGCTCCCAACCAAAAGTTACCTGAAGCGCAAACTGTTGCCACAATTCAATGACGAGGCGACAGAGCCCGTCCTACCAAGGCATAATGTGGTTGACCGACCACCATGTGGACGAGACAAAGCGGCACCTCGAGCCGAACACCAGCCCGCACTACCTCGCCGTAGAAACGGAAATACAATAGCTCGGGGATACACACATGACCTGCAGCGTGACTTGGAAAACAAAGTAGGTCAGACAAGATCAATCTATGGATCGCGGGGGCGTGCCCCGATGCGCGATGATGGCCATCCGGCTGAGCGTGACAAACATAACCATGTCCGTGCCAAAAACCGCACATGAACTCCATCCGAGCTACATCACGACCTGGCCCGATATAGAGGCGCCGCACACCCCCTTTGCTTCACTGACGAAGTAATGGGACATGAATTCCCAGAAGTGTTTAAACCCGTGAACATCGAATCATATGATGGCTCAACAGACCCCGTGGTATGGATCGAGGATTTTCTTCTACATACACATGGCCCGCGGTGATGATCTTCACGCCATGAAATACCTCCTGCTCAAACTCAAGGGACCAGCCAGGTACTGGTTGAACAGTCTGCCCGAAAACTCCATCGGCAGCTGGGAGGACTTGGAGGATGCCTTCCTCGACAACTTTCAAGGCACATACGTCCGACCTCCGGATGCCGCTGACTTAAGTCACATAGTTCAACAGCCCGGAGAGTCAGCCGGGAAATTTTGGAGTAGGTTCTTAACTAAAATGAATCAGATCATCGACTGTCCGGAGGCTGAAGCCTTAGCAGCCTTTAAACATAGCATCCGTGATGAATGGCTCGCCCGACACCTCGGCCAGGAAAAGCCGAAGTCCATGGCGGCCCTCACGGCACTCATGACCCACTTTTGTGCGGGCGAATATAGTTGGCTAGCCTGTAGCAATAACAACACAGGCAAACCTGGCACTTTTGAAGCCAGAAACAGCAACGGCAAGCCCCAGCGCAATAGACACAAGTGTCGAAGCAATGGTGACAACACCGAAGACATGGTTGTCAACGCCAGATTCAATGGCTCTAAGTCCAGTCAGCGGAAGAAGCCATTCAAGAGAAACAATCCGGGCCCGTCCAGTTTGGACTGCATACTCGATTGTCCATGTCAAGTCCACGGCACTCCTGATAAACCAGCCAATCATACCAACAGAGAATGTTGGGTCTTCAAACAGGCCAGCAAATTAAATGCCAAGAACAAGGAGAAGGGGTCGCAAAGCGATGACGATGACGAGGAGCCCCGGCCACCGAACACAGGGGGACAGAAGAAGTTTCCCCTCCCCCCAAATTTAAACGGTGAACATGATATACGCTACCCATATCCCCAAGAGGGAGCGCAAGCGCGCACTCAGGGACGTCTATGCGATGGAGCCAGTTGCCCCAAAATTCAACCCATGGTCTTCCTGTCTGATCACCTTCGATCGCATGGACCATCCGACCAGTATCCGTCATGGCGGTTCAGCCGCATTAGTCCTTGACCCAATCATTGATGGATTCCACCTTACACGAGTCTTCATGGACGGTGGCAGTAGCCTGAACCTGCTCCATCAGGATACAGTGTGAAAATGGGTATCGATCCTTCAAGGATCAAGCCCATAAAAACCACCTTTAAAGGTGTCATACCAGGTGTAGAGGCCTGCTGTACGGGCTCAATCACACTAGAAGTGGTCTTCAGATCCCTGGATAATTTCTGAAGCGAAGAATTGATCTTCGATATCGTCCCCTTCAGCAGTGGCTATCACGCACTGCTCGGACGAACCGCATTTGCTCGATTCAATGCGGTACCGCACTATGCTTACCTCAAGCTCAAGATGCCCGGGCCACGCGGCATTATAACATCAATGGAAACACAGAACGCTCCCTCCATACCGAGGAGCACACCGCAACCCTTGTAGCAAAAGTACAGAGTGGCCTTTGCAGGCATAACCGTAATTCGGCGGCCAAGCTTCCGGACATTGGCAAACGTGTCCGAACTACTCCGCAGCAGGATGGTCCAGTTCGTCAAGAGCTCGACTAGCAATTCGGCCTCCATCCCAGTCCCGGCCAAACAGCAGCATTTGTACCGCACGTACATAACTACGCACTGAAAATACCATGGGCATAGACAGAGGCACAGCTAGACCGTGGTCCACAATACGGCTCAATAGCTCCTGGACCCGCACACTTTTACTATTTCTTTTTCCTTTCAGGTTTCCTTTTTCCAGGCCTTTTCCTGATAACCTGATCATCAGACCTATCAAGGGATGGATACACCAAGAAGGCACAAAGCTTTGACGTACAAGGGAGTTCCCGGTGGTCTCTGCTAACGATCGTTATACCTGTTTTAAAACCCGCACGCAGCTCGCCCTTGGTCGTGGCATGTCAAATAGCCCTATTTGCTTATCACATTACTTGTACAAATACGCCTTGACGTATTAACCAAATTATAACGGGAAATAATTCATGGCTCAATATTTGCGGCGTCAGCTTATTACTTGATTTTTTTTCTTTATATTCTTATCAATTGCGCCCCTACACTCTGGTATGCCTTAATTCGCTAGGGGCTTCATCATACCCCGCAATACGGCACTAAAGTCCGAACACTTTTATAGTACAGTTCGGCACCCCAAACTTATAGCATTATATGCATCGGCTACGAATCATGTCTTTGGTCAGTAGTTGGGTTGCCCGGATCCTATTCTTACTACCTTACGTTCCGCTATATCGGCTAGGGTAGTAAAGGGAGAACTACTGCGATTGTGTCCCGGTTCTTCCGGACGAGCACCTCACTAGAGAAAGCCGAAAACTGACTGTCATGATGCGGCGAGAGCTGGTCAGCTGTTTTAGAGGTTACAAATCTTTAGCGATTTTTTCCGCATTATGCGATGAATCGGTTTTTATCCGATTAGGCGCGTATAGCGCCCCAAGTTTGGACTTCCAAACACAAGGGGTTGCGCCAAAATTTTTCTTGTCAAACTCCTATGTCTAAGTGAGAGTAATAAAGTCGCATAGTCCGATTGCCTTGTTCGTTGCGCTAAACACCTCCTTAAAGGACCAAAATCTTGGATAAAGAGTGTTTTATCCTGAACACCACCGTACTACCTACGAGGTGGCAGAAGCCGACGACTGGCCAACTCTCAGATTTAACAAAACGGCCGCACAGGAGGTAAAATTATAAATAACAAACATTATATTATATAACAGATTTGTTTCATAGTACAGGACAGGATAACATGAGTGTATTTCATAATAATATGATATCCTTAGCACATTGCTCCACCACAAGGCGGGATCCCTCCAGGACACTGTCAAAATACAGTTGGGGTGTGCGGTGCTCCTTGCCCGCGGGCGGTCCCTCGGTCATCAGCTTCGCGGCGTCCATCTTCGCCCAGTGCATCTTGGCGTGGGCAAAGGCCATTCACGCGCCTTCGATACAGACCGACTGCTTGATGGCTTCAAGCCGAGGGCAGGTGCTGACAAGCCGCTTCACGAGTCCAAAGTAGCTGCTGGGAATGGCTTCGGCAGGCCATAGCCGGATTATAAAATCCTTCATGGCTAGTTCGGCCGCCCTATGCAGCTCGACCAGCTGTTTCAGCTGATCGCTAAAGGGCACTGGATGTTCTGGTCCAAGGTATTGCAACCAGAACAGCTTCTCCGTAGAGCTCCCCTCTTCGGCTCGATAGAATTCCGCAGCATCTGACACGATGCGCGGCAGATCCACAAACGCCCCTGGAGAACTCCAAATCCGTGTAAGTAAAAGGAACCTTTCCTTCACATATCTGCTCTGCATAATGAAAGCCTTACCCACCGTGATCTTCTTGTCCGCCTGGATTTCCTGGAGGGTGCAGTGGGCTTCAGCCCGGGCATCGTGTGCGCTATCGCGGGCCTTGGCAAGTTCGGACTCTTGCTCCTTAAGGTCGCGCTCCAAGGACTCGCACTTCTTAACAGCATCCTGGAGCTCTTGCTGTACCTCACTGACCCGGACCTCATGCTTCCCGCGTGCGGCCCATTCCTTAGCTGCTTTGTCCTTGGCCTCGGCCAGCGCCTTCTTAAGGGCCTGTACTTCAGTCATTGCACCTAATAAATACCATGGCACCTTAGTCAGCACGAATCATTCATCCTTCCTGAATATATATAAGCTTAATGCATACCTTGACTGTCCTCCAGCTGCTTCTTCACACGGCCGAGCTCTTCCTTAGCCCACTCTAGATTCTGCTTCAGTCCGGAGACTTCCGCAGTATGAGAGGTCGCAGCTAGCA
Organism: Triticum dicoccoides; assembly: GCF_002162155.2. NCBI lineage: Eukaryota > Viridiplantae > Streptophyta > Magnoliopsida > Poales > Poaceae > Triticum > Triticum dicoccoides. The sequence goes on along the minus strand of NC_041389.1, from coordinate 435,352,850 downwards.
GCGATGCCTGCTTGTTCACATAGACATTTTAAATTAGTTTCCTATGGAAGTTATTTGATCCTCTGTCTGGCTTGTCTTTTCGAACACCGGACAGTGTCTCAGGGGATACTGTCTATACTGGGACAATATTTTTACAATTACATTACTTACCTCAAAGCCTGTTAGAAGGCTAGTGCAGGCTCCGGTCAGTCCGCTTTTTGCAGACTGGATCCTCTCAATCATCGTACCCATAAGGGTACGGTGTTCTTCGACAATGGAAGCGCCTCGAAGCACTTCCAGCAAAGTGTCCGGGTCCTCTAGATAGATAGAGGTCACTGGCGGGATAGGCACGCCCCCTTCCATCGAAGAAGGCTGCTCGCCTGATTCCGGAGTCGTATGGGTCTCCAGAATTACATTAGGATCAGGGCCGAATTGAATACGACCCCTATCGTCAGTATCCATGGGGGTCTGCTCTCCCATGTGTCCGGCAGCCGAGGCTTCACCCTCCGGCGTCTCCCTGACGGCCTCCGGATTCTCTCCCGGGCCTGGGATCCTTCGGGATGACACCTCGGCGCCATCCGTGTCCTTGGGAGAGGAGGCCGAGGGAAGGGTCCCGTTGTCCATCACGGCCAGATCCAGCGAGTCCTCCGAAGATAAGGACCGCTCGAGGTTGGACCGAGCCGGACTGCAAATGCATAATTCAGCACATTAAAATAACGAAGTAAAAAGGCCGGATACATAAACGTGTCCGGACACTTCCGATTTGGCCAAGGGCTTCTCCCTGGGCTCCCACTCCCAGCTGCTGTCGGTGGCTGTTGCGGAGCCGTCCGAAAGGGAAGCTTTCCCCTTCCTTGACGCCTCGGCCTCCGGATGCGTGGAGGCCATCCTCTTCTTTATCCCCCCTACATGGGGGATGGATTTCTTCTTCTTCCTCCTCCTATTCCTCATCGTCTTTGGCGGAGGAGTGCGCCTCGGCGTCCTTGGACGTCACGTCCGAATTGCCCTTGCGGTGGAGACCACCTCTGGTCCCCTTGGCCTTCTTCTCCGGCAACTGATAAGGCGCCGGAACCAGCATCTTCCTCAGAAGCGGGATTTTTGGGCCTTCGGGCAGCGGAGCCAGACAGTTAATCCGCTTCGCTATCTCTGTCCAGTCCTGAAAAAATTGATAGGGAGGCTTTGATGCCTTCCTCGGGTGTGCAAGTAAAGGGCATACCTTGAAAACATGAAAGAACTTACCGGATTAGCAGGGTGAGTTAGGTCATGCCCACGACCCTCATCCATGACCGGCGGCACCTCGTTGGCCTTGAAGAGCACCTTGCAGATATCTTCATGCATCGTGCCGAAGAGCTCCAGTAGGGTCCGGTGCTTGGCCGGATCGAACTCCCATAGATAGCAAGTTCGTCGTTGGCACGGAAGGATCCGGCGAACGAGCATCACCTGGATCACATTGACGAGCTTGATTCTCTTGTTTATCATACTCTGAACACGCGTTTGGAGCGCTGTCAGTTCGTCCGAAGTAGACTAGGTCAGGCCCTTCTCTTGCCAGGAGGTGAGCCGCATCAGGACTCCGGACCAGAATGCGGGTGACGGTGTCCTGGACTAGGGGGTACTCACCACGTCGTCCCCCCATCAGTTAGATTGGGCCGAGGACCCCCATGGCCGTATACTCATGGGCCAGTTCGTACAGTTGCCACATACAAGGAAGATTCCACAAGACTTGATGATCAAGACAAGGACTCCTCCCCCACCGACGTATTCGGCTAGGACTCTTGTTACCCTAGGCCTATGGTACATTATATAAACCGAGGCCAGGCTAGTCGATAGATTAGGACATTACTCATCATACCTCTAGGGTTTAGACCACAACATATGATCTTGGGGTAGATCAACTCTTGTAACCCCTATACTAATTATAGTCAATCAAGCAGCATGTAGGGTATTATCTCATCAAGAGAGCCCGAAGCTGGGTAAAATCCCGTGTTCATGTTACCATCGATCCTAAGACGCACAGCTTGGGACCCCCTACCCGAGATCCGCCAGTTTTGGCACCGACATTGGTGCTTTCATTGAGAGTTCCGCTGTGTGGTCGGTGAAAGGATCAATGGCTCGACTGCAGGTCAACTGCGATGTCGGTTTCTTTGTCACCAGCTCGACTGGTCACCTTGGCTTGATCGAGGACTGTGCCCTACCTCCGATCGTCATGTTCGGATGAGGGCTTTCATTAACATCAACTCCGATCTCTATCAAGATCATGGAGGAGTCATCCATTGAGCTCGGGGGCTCAACGTCAACATTTCCCTCGGGCGACCGTGCTGTTTTTCTGGACAGCAAACTCGTATCCGCCGCCACTGCCTCCTCGAGTGTCGCCTAAACGATTGCTTCGGTGGAATTATGCGGAATTAAGTCTACAACAACCCTGCAAAAATTTCGTCGAGTTCCGATGGAGGAATCTCCTGCAATCTCCGATATACCGGAGCCCTGTTGAATCTGGACAAGAATCCGGACGAGTTTGGAGCAGGGTGTCCAGCATCTAGCTCGGAAGTCCTTTGGAAGATCCAACCGTTGATCGTCTGTGCAATTCACATATCTACCACCTGCCAAAAATTCATCTCGATCCAACCATCCAAACTCCGGGAACCTTCCGATTAGTGCATCATTTTTCGGATCTGTTTCCTGCGCAAAAATGAATCCAACCCAAGTTCATCTTTTTTACGAACGGGATTTCAGACATTCTTTTTGAAGGACGTTTTCATATGGGGTATTGTGTTTTATTCTCAAACACATCCCATTATTATTAAAAGTATTTTTACAATATGATCTTCACCATCGCGCCGGTGTCAAACCGGCCCAACAACATCACTCCACGGCGGCCGACCTGCGCTAGACACGTCGTCGCTTTGTTGAGCCGAGCTCAACTTCTTTGGATTGTCATCTTGGTCGGTCGAACAATAGTTCGGCATCGCGAAGGATAAATTGTCACATCCCTAGCTGCTGGTAGTGCTCTAGGCTAGCTTCATGTTTGCATCATGTTTAAATTTTTGCCTAAAATTGAAATGGGGATGTTCAAACCCTAGCATTAAATCAACTCAACTAGGGTGAATTAAAATCTTTTCAATAAACCCAAAAGGTTCCTAAGAAAAGTTCATGATTTCTGGTTAAGGTGGAAACCTCTGCCAAAAATGATGATTATATTCTTAGGTCATTTTTGGATTTTTGAATTAAATCATATTGTATTTGACTTTGGGCATTTAAATACTATAAATAATTTAAATGCTCAAATAAATGTTGGAAATTGATAAGGGTCACTGAAATAATTCAGAAAGTACCCATAATTATTTCTAGGATTTTATAAAATGATTTGATATTTTAAAACAAATCAAAAACAAATTGCAGAAATAGAAAAATATAAAACAGAATAGAAATAAAAGAGAGGAGAGAAACCTTACCTGGACCTTACCTGGCAGCCACCCACAACCCAACACTGTGCAGCCCACGCAGGCCCAGCCCACCTCCTTCCCCCCTTGTCCTCTTCCTCCTCTGCCAGGAGGACGAACAGAGGCGAGGCGTGGCGCTCGCCGACGCTGCCTCGGCCACCTCCTGCTTCCCCCCCTAGCCACCTCCTGCTTCCTCTCGTTGCCCTGGACCCCGTCCGCGACGCCACGCACCCCCCCCCCAGGCCTCTCACTCTCTCCCCGAGCTCCTCTCCTCCTCTGGCTCTCTCGCGCGCAGCCACCGAACACACCCGCCGCCGCCGACGAGCTCTCTCGTGGCCACCGGCCACCCCTAGCCTCTCCGACACACCCACGAGCTCCGCCTCGACCCCCTCCTTCCTTCCCACCGACCCACGGCCCTCCGGAAGCCCTGCAACGCCGCCACCATCGCCGTTCCGTCGCCGGCCACCGAAGCTCCCCTCCGTCGATTCGCCGGACCCCGTGCCTCCCCTGCCTCGCCAGCAGCACCAGAAGAACCGCGGTGAGCCCTCGACCCGATTCCCTCTCTCCCCGTGCCCCACCTCCCTCTCTAGCTAGCCCCACCACTTTGCCCGAGAATCTCTCGCCGCCGGCCATGGCGTGGCCGTGGCCACAGCCACCCCAGCTCGTATCCGAGCCCACTGACGTGCTCACCATGATCTCAGGAGTCTGTAGCACGCCCCAGCTCCTCCTGCCGTGCTCCCTAACCCCGACCCCGAGATTGCCCGAACTCCGGCAGCAGCAAAAGAGGTCGCCGCCGGCAGCTCCGGCCACCCCAGCCTCCGCCACCGCCACCGTTGGATGCGCCACTCCACCCTCTCCCCGTAGCTGCTTCCTGCGCGCCAAAAGAGCCCCTGTAGTTGGTTTCCGACGCGCACCACCGCGTCTGGCCTCGCCGGCGTCAAGCCGCCGGTGGGTCTGACCACGTTGACCACGGCGGGACCCCACCCCCTCTCTGGGTCGATGACAGGTGGGGCCAGCCCCCCTGTTAATTAGTTTAACTATTTTATCTTAACTACCCCCTCTGCTGACACTGACAGGTGGGCCCCCGCCATCAGGGGATGAGCTTAAGCTAATCACCACCTAATCTAACCCCAGAGCCACTGACATGTGGGCCCTAGTGCCCTAATCTTTAATTAAATTAAACTAACCCCCCTGTCTAACCTGTGTCACTGACATGTGGCCCCCACACGTCAGGTTTGACCCGGGGCAGCCCTGTTGACTTGCTGATGCAAGCATGACGCAGTGCTGATGTCATAACTCATTTTCTGGATTTAAAAATAATCAGGAAATTCCAGAAAATGCCTAAAACTTCAATAAATCATAGAAATTCAACCGTAACTCCAAATTAAATAAATCATATATGAAAAATTATCAGAAAAATTCAAGGAATCCATATGTACCATTTTCATGCATGTTAGAACAACTTATAGGTGCTGTTTAGCACAAATCAACTAAATGGCATTTGAATAATCACATATGGAGTTTGAATTTGAATCTTATATTCAAACCAACTTCATTTAATCTGTTGCTAGTTGCATTAGCTCAAAACACATTCATATTGCCATGTCATGAGCATGCATCATATTGTGCATTGCATTGATTGTGTTCCTTTCTGTATTGCCGGTATTTGTCCCCTCTCGATAGACGTGATACCGATGATGTGATCGTTGACACTGATGAAGACTCAATGTTATCTTCAGAAGTGCCAGGCAAGAAAAAGCCCCTTGTTCATTCCGATAAAATCCCACTCTCTCGCTCCTGCTCTCTTTTACTGCATTAGGACAACATCGATTCATCTGTTACTTGCTGCGGTAGCTGAACCCCTTTATCCTTTGCATGACCTGTCATTCCACAGTAAATAGATGAAACCCACTAGCATGAGTAGGAGTTGTTTGAGCCCTGTTGTGCCTACTCATTCATGTTTGTTTGTCATGCCTGCTACTGCTTAGAGTTGAGTCAGGTCTGATTCATCGGGGATGAATCAGAGGCGTGTGAACATGTCCTACTGTGTGTGAGCTAAGTGTGTGAACACGATTTGGTAAAGGTAGCAGTGAGAGGCCATGTAGGAGTACATGGTGGGTTGTCTCATTGCAGCCGTCCTCAGGAACTGAGTTCTGTGTTTGTGATCCATGATTCAGCTACTACCACGCATTGGGCCCGAAACCAATGGACCCTCTCGGCTTCTTGATCACCCTTGTCCTCTGTCCAGGAGTTGCAAGTAGTTTCTGGTGTTTGTAGTATGCTGGAGGCCGTGGGCAGCGCTGACCGTAGGGGTGGGCTGTGATACGGTAGGCACGTGGCACGGTGTACCGGGCGCCCGTTTGGTGTCTCGGGAACCCTGTTCACATCGTTTGGGGCTGTGAGCGAAACTCCTGCCGGATCTCCTCATGGATGGAACCCGAATAGGCGATAAACCTGGACTAGAGACTTAGGTGATTAGGTAGGTCGTGGCCGACACCCACGTTGGGCTTCCGCTTGAAGGTTGCCGAGTACATGTCGTGTAAACGGCGGTAAGTGGTGAGAGCGTGTGTGAAGAAGTACACCCCTGCAGGGTTAACCTAATCTATTCGAATAGCCGTGTCCGCGGAAAAGGACTTCTGGGTTGCTTATATCAGTTCATAGACAAGTGAAAGTGGATACTCTAAAATACGCAAGATAAGCGTGAGTGCTATGGATGGCGTTCTCGTAGGGAGACGGGAGCGGTTCCATAGTGGTGTATTGGTTGGTGAATATGTGGACTCGTGTGCGCCACCTCAAAAGAGTTACTTGCAGTCGTAGTTCAGGATAGCCACCGAGTCAAAGCTGGCTTGCTGCAGTTAAACCCCACCATCCCCTTTGTTGATAACGATGCATATGTAGATAGTTCTGATGTAAGTCTTGCTGGGTACATTTGTACTCACGTTTGCCTATTTTATGTTTTTGCAGAGAGACTTCAGTCTCACTAGTAGTTCCACGTGGACTTCGACGTTTAGCTTGATACCTCAGCTACGATCTTGTGCCCTCGGCAGGATCTGATAGATAGTCAGGCTTCTCAGCCTTTTTCATTTATAGATGTCTGTACCCAGACATGATAGCTTCCGCTTGTGCTTTGACTTGTATGCTCTGATTGTTGGGTCATGAGACCCCTATTTGTAATATCTCGCTCCTCGGAGCCTATTGAATAGATTACTTGAGTCATAGAGTCATGTTGTGATGCCATGTTGTATTTGCACATATCGAGCATATTGTGTGTATGTTATTGAAATGCTTGGTATGTGTGGGATCTGACCATCTAGTTGTTTATCTTTAGTAGCCTCTCTTACGGGGAAATGTCTCCTAGTGTTTCCACCGAGCCATGGTGACTTGCTACTGCTCCGGAACACTTAGGCTGGCCGGCATGTGTCCTTCTTCGTTCCTGTGTCTGTCCCTTCGGGGAAATGTCACGCATTGAGTACCGGAGTCCTGTTAGCCCGCTACAGCCCGGTTTACCGGAGTCCTGCTAGCCCAGTGCTACAGCCCGGACCCACTTGCTGATGACCGACACGTTCGATGCTGGGTCATGGATGCCTGTCCCTGTAAGTCTGTGCCACTTTGGGTTTACGACTAGCCATGTCAGCCCGGGCTCTTTATCATATGGATGCTAGCGACACTATTATATACGTGAGCCAAAATGCGCAAACGGTCCCGGGCAAAGGTAAGGCGACACCGTGGGGATACCGTGCGTGAGGCCGCAAAGTGATATGAGGTGTTACCGGCTAGATCGATGTGACATTGAGTCGGGGTCCTGACAGCGTTGGTATCAGAGCTTGACTGCCTGCAGGATTACCAAGCCAAACTGGTCGAAGTTGAGTCTAGAAATTCTTTAGTTATATAAGGGAATTGATTGTGGGATGGAACGTAAGGCTCTTTTTACTCCTTATACCTCATGCCCTTCTGATCTGAGTTATCTTATCTTTCCTGCGGGGATTAAGAACTAGGCTATCTCTTCTTTCTATTAGGATCACGTGTTACTAATCAGTAGACTTATAAGATTGTTGGATTTAAGTCTCAGTTCAGTTCCTACTACTTCCGTATGTTAATTGTTGATCTCGGAACCTTGATATTGTGCTTCTGAGTGGTTATGCCACCATTTTTGGTGATTGTCTCAAATCTTTTTGAGCAATTATAGCCGTTATGTTGTCCGAGTCGTCCCAGGTTTCTAAATAGTCTGATGCATTTGCAAATCCCTTCCTTCTGTTTCCGATGTTCCCATGGGCCAGATTAACCACACTAATCGGTGTGTTGAGGTAATTATTGCCTCGACATATATGTTGGAATTATTATTATGACCCTAAGTGATTAGGGGATCATCTAGTGGTCTAGCCATGATTTGTGTCCTAGTGTGAAGATTCTGGCCTTTATTCTCGGAAGCATCCCGTGATGCTACTTAGTAGTAGGTATTCTACTCCTGGGTTCTGAACCCGAGATTCACTCTACCTACTTCATGTTGATAGTAATTGCTAGTGCCTTTAGGATATTAGTAACCTTTGCGATAGTCCTTGAAGTCCGTGGTATCTTCTTCTTCCAAATACCATGAACTACTTATGGCAGAAGTTCCTCGTTGAACTGAACAATCACAACCAGAGTGCTCTTGATGAGTTCTCCATTATATGTTGTGACTCTGCCAGCTCAACCTCTCTGCATGGGTTATCCGGAAGAATTATGTTGAACTTTGTTCGGCATACCAACCCATGTATCCACAACTCAGAAAGTTATATGTTCCTTTGAGTTGTCCCTCTTTAGTTGTCTACTGACCTTCGTCTATCAATTGATAGTCAAGAGTATGCGTGCGTTCGTTTATCGATGCCTATTACTCTTGTGGTCCGTCAAGCCATTCTATCGCGGAATGACTAGGAGAAACAAACTCCAGTACCTCTTCCATATCTAGGATTGGGTCAAAACAATTGTACTCCGCAGATCAAAATGCCAATCCAGCTTTTCCTCTGTTCTACCTTGGAGTATTACCATCTTTTATATCGGGATTGTTATAGGAATTGCACACCATCATATGAATTCTTGATTTAGTGATACTCTCGCCATCATTATTCATTCCTCGGTTTCGTGTTGATGCAACCGGAATACCGACAAATGAATTGTGATGTGTGAAATCAATACTCCCAGCAACCTCGTTGCTTGGTAGTTAAAGGGTAATAATTTCATTCTTAGCGTGTTGGTATGAATCATCCTTCTAAGACTGATCGTGCTACCTAGTCCTTATTTCGGTGCACCCTCCGATTGATGAGTTAGGATCTTGTCAAGTCCTCACTCATTTGATCATATCGTCTTGCCCTCAAAAGCAAGATTGTTCTCGAGCTTAGTAACATACCGGTGGTTCGTGACTTTCCAAATATCTTCTTGGAGGTGTTACCGGGTTGTCACCTGACCGCTATGTTGAGTTCGTGATCAAGTTGGTTTCTTGTGAACCACCTTCTCTCCAAGAATCGGTGTTAGATATCCCTGAGCTAGTTGGTTAAGCTAGACAACAACTTGGAGAGTTGGAAGATAAAAGCTTGTCTGACTTAGTTCGTTCCAAAGGGATATTCTTGTGTAGTGTGTGTTGAAGAAAGATGATATCTTCATCGATTGGTCCTTGTGATCAGTTGCTGGACCTATTGTCTTATCAATCCTTTGATTTGAGTGTGGGCTATCATCAAATCAAATCAGTACCAACGATGCTCGTAATGTTGTCTTATTCATGGTTGATCCCTCGAGCATACACCATTATATCTTTTGGGTCTGACCAATGCTATCACTTGTTCACTTAACTATGGAATTCCTTTTAAAAGGAAACCCAGATGAATTGTTGTTGTGCCCATTGACAACATCCTTGTCTTCTCCATAATTTTGCTGAACATTAAGCTAGTGTTGGAAACTTTTGAAAGCATTTGTTCATGCTAGCTCATGAAGCATATGTTTGGATGAAGGTAGTGACTTCCTTTAATTCATGTGCATCTGATGCAAGTTGCCGCCGTGGATTCGAGAAAGTCAATGTTGCTTTCTTTGGAATCATTCCAAATCAGTCATGCACACGTGCGAAGAATGCTGTGGTTTGAAGACTTGCAACCTTCAATCTATATGTATCCCTAGCACACCAAGCCACTGATTGATTTGTTCAAGGAGAAGAAGTTCCTTCTTAAGAGTATACCTTATGCAAGGATTTTGATATCCTCGTTGATGGTTCCCCACCTGAACTCGGTAGTGTTTTATTGTAAGACTACCATGAGGGCATGCTTGTCTGGGACAACGTGTTCACATGTTTGTAGCAGAACCAGCTCATGTTTTGGAGCTTGCTATCGTAGTTCATTCCCCGAGAATCTCGCAACGTCATCTCGTCGATTTGTGTTGCAAACTTTCATTTTTCTTCCTAAGACTCGATGAGTCTGGAATATCCTGACACCAACCAGATCTGAATCCCAGGGCAGATATGATGGTTGGAACATTTCCCAAGAACTATAATATTGGTCCCTCGATAACCGGTAAAGTGGATGTCGTGGCCAACACACCCAGCCGGAAGACCTATTATTGTAGTATCTTGTTTGAGGAAGTTGGCCACCTCCCCATAAGGATTTCGTAGGATTTACCTCCCTAGTTGTTCCTTATGGATTCTTGTGCTCCCGAAGTTCGACCTTTACTTGATGTTCTAGATACCAGACCGTTTCTATAAATGGGTTACACTAGCACATCAAGGAGAACATTAGAAGCGGAGTGCTAAATGTCTCTCGGTCGATCATCCAGATTTTGTTCCTTGGCTTCGCCAAGGGTGAAATCTGAGAAGGTGTTATCTTCCTTTGCATCTGCATCTTCCATCACCATTCATCATGGTAGTGAGTTGTGTTACCGGACCCTTGACACGGATGTTGGTAAAACCTTGATGATTGTGGAAATGCTCAAGTTCTTGGGAGCACGCACAAGCGCTACGTGTTATCATCGGCACTAACCGGGTTTGCTCTCAGTTTCCTCGGCAATGCTATGACCTTTTCAAACAGTGAATTCACTCTTTATTGTTGGGTTCTTCCCCAGTTACCAGAATCATTCCTAGCATTTGCATTTTGTTCCCAGCTTGCACCACCAATGTGCCATTCTACCATGGGTCTCTTCCATTTCCGGTGATAAGCAAACTCATCCATTACGTTGTCTTCAACAAGGTAATCCACATCATCCAAGTCCGAGTATGCCATTCTACCGACCCCCTCCAAACGATCGCTCGAGAATTGTCTTAGGCTGGTTCAAAGAGTTTCAATGATCTATGAATCAAAAGTAATTCTTTTTGCCACTTAAGGAAATATCTCTACGAGTCACCTTCCCTAAGGTGTATCGTTATGGTATTATGGCAACTCAACTCCTCGCTACGTGGACAATCGTTTACCACCTTCTTAGGTGTGGAATCGTTGTCTACCTAGTGAACCTTCGTCATCCGTTTCTTTCCACCCCTCTTGATGTGTATCTCGTGTCTAAACCCGAGAGATGGTCCTATGTCTCATTCCGTGAGTTGTTCGATCTTCGAGAAGATCGACCCTTCCAGGGTCTTTCCTTTCCCCTCGTGGTCATGATAGCTGGAGTTCTCAGAGCAAGACGACAAGACAAAGTTGGTGTTCAAATCAACGTTCATTTGAAGTGCAACCTGGATCGTGAAGATTGTGCTAGTTTGCGTTCCCCTTTCACCCTGCCCTACGCTTGAATCTCGAGACGAGATTCTTGTTTAGTGGGGGTCAGTTGTCACATCCCTAGCTGCTGGTAGTGCTCTAGGCTAGCTTCATGTTTGCATCATGTTTAAATTTTTGCCTAAAATTGAAATGGGGATGTTCAAACCCTAGCATTAAATCAACTCAACTAGGGTGAATTAAAATCTTTTCAATAAACCCAAAAGGTTCCTAAGAAAAGTTCATGATTTCTGGTTAAGGTGGAAACCTCTGCCAAAAATGATGATTATATTCTTAGGTCATTTTTGGATTTTTGAATTAAATCATATTGTATTTGACTTTGAGCATTTAAATACTATAAATAATTTAAATGCTCAAATAAATGTTGGAAATTGATAAGGGTCACTGAAATAATTCAGAAAGTACCCATAATTATTTCCAGGATTTTATAAAATGATTTGATATTTTAAAACAAATCAAAAACAAATTGCAGAAATAGAAAAATATAAAACAGAATAGAAATAAAAGAGAGGAGAGAAACCTTACCTGGACCTTACCTGGCAGCCACCCACAGCCCAACACTGTGCAGCCCACGCAGGCCCAGCCCACCTCCTTCCCCCCTTGTCCTCTTCCTCCTCTGCCAGGAGGACGAACAGAGGCGAGGCGTGGCGCTCGCCGACGCTGCCTCGGCCACCTCCTGCTTCCCCCCCTAGCCACCTCCTGCTTCCTCTCGTTGCCCTGGACCCCGTCCGCGACGCCACGCACCCCCCCAGGCCTCTCACTCTCTCCCCGAGCTCCTCTCCTCCTCTGGCTCTCTCGCGCGCAGCCACCGAACACACCCGCCGCCGCCGACGAGCTCTCTCGTGGCCACCGGCCACCCCTAGCCTCTCCGACACACCCACGAGCTCCGCCTCGACCCCCTCCTTCCTCCCCACCGACCCACGGCCCTCCGGAAGCCCTGCAACGCCGCCACCATCGCCGTTCCGTCGCCGGCCACCGAAGCTCCCCTCCGTCGATTCGCCGGACCCCGTGCCTCCCCTGCCTCGCCAGCAGCACCAGAAGAACCGCGGTGAGCCCTCGACCCGATTCCCTCTCTCCCCGTGCCCCACCTCCCTCTCTAGCTAGCCCCACCACTTTGCCCGAGAATCTCTCGCCGCCGGCCATGGCGTGGCCGTGGCCACAGCCACCCCAGCTCGTATCCGAGCCCACTGACGTGCTCACCATGATCTCAGGAGTCTGTAGCACGCCCCAGCTCCTCCTGCCGTGCTCCCTAACCCCGACCCCGAGATTGCCCGAACTCCGGCAGCCGCAAAAGAGGTCGCCGCCGGCAGCTCCGGCCACCCCAGCCTCCGCCACCGCCACCGTTGGATGCGCCACTCCACCCTCTCCCCGTAGCTGCTTCCTGCGCGCCAAAAGAGCCCCTGTAGTTGGTTTCCGACGCGCACCACCGCGTCTGGCCTCGCCGGCGTCAAGCCGCCGGTGGGTTTGACCACGTTGACCACGGTGGGACCCCCCCCCCTCTCTGGGTCGATGACAGGTGGGGCCAGCCCCCCCTGTTAATTAGTTTAACTATTTTATCTTAACTACCCCCTCTGCTGACACTGACAGGTGGGCCCCCGCCATCAGGTGATGAGCTTAAGCTAATCACCACCTAATCTAACCCCAGAGCCACTGACATGTGGGCCCTAGTGCCCTAATCTTTAATTAAATTAAACTAACCCCCCTGTCTAACCTGTGTCACTGACGTGTGGCCCCCACACGTCAGGTTTGACCCGGGGCAGCCCTGTTGACTTGCTGATGCAAGCATGACGCAGTGCTGATGTCATAACTCATTTTCTGGATTTAAAAATAATCAGGAAATTCCAGAAAATGCCTAAAACTTCAATAAATCATAGAAATTCAACCGTAACTCCAAATTAAATAAATCATATATGAAAAATTATCAGAAAAATTCAAGGAATCCATCTGTACCATTTTCATGCATGTTAGAACAACTTATAGGTGCTGTTTAGCACAAATCATATAAAGGGCATTTAAATATCCACATATGGAGTTTAAATTTGAATCTTGTATTCAAACCAACCCCATTTAACTTGTTGCCAGTTGCATTAACTCAAAACACCAGCATGTTGCCATGTCATAGCATGCATCATATTGTGCATTGCATTGATTGTGTTTCCTTCTGTTTGCCGGTGTTGTTCCCCCTCGATAGACGTTGTATCGATGATGTGATCGTTGACACTGATGAAGACTCAATGTTATCTTCAGAAGTGCCAGGCAAGCAAAACCCCCTTGTTCATTCCGATACAATCCTACTCTCTCGCTCCTGCTCTCTTTTACTGCATTAGGAAAACACCGATTCATCTGTTACTTGCTGCGGTAGCTGAACCCCTTTATCCTCTGCATGACCTGTCATTCCACAGTAAATAGATGAAACCCACTAGCATGAGTAGGAGTTGTTTGAGCCCTGTTGTGCCTACTCATTCATGCTTGTTTGTCATGCCTGCTACTGCTTAGAGTTGAGTCGGGTCTGATTCATCGGGGATGAATCAGAGGTGTGTGAACATGTCCTACGGTGTGTGAGCTAAGCGTGTGAACACGATTTGGTAAAGGTAGCGGTGAGAGGCCATGTAGGAGTACATGGTGGGTTGTCTCATTGCAGCCGTCCTCAGGAACTGAGTTCTGTGTTTGTGATCCATGATTCAGCTACTACCACGCATTGGGCCCGAAACCAATGGACCCTCTCGGCTTCTTAATCACCCTTGTCCTCTGTCCAGGAGTTGCAAGTAGTTTCTGGTGTTTGTAGTATGCTGGAGGCCGTGGGCAGCGCTGACCGTAGGGGTGGGCTGTGATGCAGTAGGCACGTGGCACGGTGTACCGGGCGCCCGTTTGGTGTCTCGGGAACCCTGTTCACATCGTTTGGGGCTGTGAGCGAAACTCCGGCCGGATCTCCTCATGGATGGAACCCGAATAGGCGATAAACCTGGACTAGAGACTTAGGTGATTAGGTAGGTCGTGGCCGACACCCACGTTGGGCTTCCGCTTGAAGGTTGCCGAGTACATGTCGTGTAAACGGCGGTAAGTGGTGAGAGCGTGTGTGAAGAAGTACACCCCTGCAGGGTTAACCTAATCTATTCGAATAGCCGTGTCCGCGGAAAAGGACTTCTGGGTTGCTTATATCAGTTCATAGACAAGTGAAAGTGGATACTCTAAAATACGCAAGATAAGCGTGAGTGCTATGGATGGCGTTCTCGTAGGGAGACGGGAGCGGTTCCATAGTGGTGTATTGGTTGGTGAATATGTGGACTCGTGTGCGCCACCTCAAAAGAGTTACTTGCAGTTGTAGTTCAGGATAGCCACCGAGTCAAAGCTGGCTTGCTGCAGTTAAACCCCACCATCCCCTTTGTTGATAACGATGCATATGTAGATAGTTCTGATGTAAGTCTTGCTGGGTACATTTGTACTCACGTTTGCCTATTTTATGTTTTTGCAGAGAGACTTCAGTCTCACTAGTAGTTCCACGTGGACTTCGACGTTTAGCTTGATACCTCAGCTACGATCTTGTGCCCTCGGCAGGATCTGATAGATAGTCAGGCTTCTCAGCCTTTTTCATTTATAGATGTCTGTACCCAGACATGATAGCTTCCGCTTGTGCTTTGACTTGTATGCTCTGATTGTTGGGTCATGAAACCCCTGTTTGTAATATCTCGCTCCTCGGAGCCTATTGAATAGATTACTTGAGTCATAGAGTCATGTTGTGATGCCATGTTGTATTTGCACATATCGAGCATATTGTGTGTATGTTATTGAAATGCTTGGTATGTGTGGGATCTGACCATCTAGTTGTTTATCTTTAGTAGCCTCTCTTACGGGGAAATGTCTCCTAGTGTTTCCACCGAGCCATGGTGGCTTGCTACTGCTCCGGAACACTTAGGCTGGCCGGCATGTGTCCTTCTTCGTTCCTGTGTCTGTCCCTTCGGGGAAATGTCACGCATTGAGTACCGGAGTCCTGTTAGCCCGCTACAGCCCGGTTTACCGGAGTCCTGCTAGCCCAGTGCTACAGCCCGGACCCACTTGCTGATGACCGACACGTTCGATGTTGGGTCATGGATGCCTGTCCCTGTAAGTCTGTGCCACTTTGGGTTTACGACTAGCCATGTCAGCCCGGGCTCTTTATCATATGGATGCTAGCGACACTATTATATACGTGAGCCAAAATGCGCAAACGGTCCCGGGCAAAGGTAAGGCGACACCGTGGGGATACCGTGCGTGAGGCCGCAAAGTGATATGAGGTGTTACCGGCTAGATCGATGTGACATTGAGTCGGGGTCCTGACATAAATCGTCACCAACATCGCCGCCCCACAGATTACGCGGAGCGGGCACACCGACATCGCCGCACAGTCACTTCTTCAAGCCAGCATTGATCACGTCACAAGCTACGACCTGCATCGGCATGGCCGAACTGTTGCTTCATCGAGCCGATGTCCATCACGCCGAACTACTTCAACACCTCGGCTGACACATCTCCTCATCGACCTGCTCCATGTCCTCGCCTGGACTGAGGACTTCGCCATCTCTTCATCAACTTACTTCAGAGACTTCGGCGTCACCAGCCGACCAGCTTCATCACATTAGCTGGACCACGGGCTTCGCTATGGCGAGCCAACCTTTGTCAGGATCGCCATGCCATCGCTTCATCACCTATCAGGCAATGGGTGTGCGGATCGAGTCCCAATTTTGGGAGTAACCTTTCTTCGGACCGCTACAACAAATAAACCAGGTGCTATTAATCCCAGCAATTTTTGCTTGTTTGGGTTTATTTTTCCCAAGGAATTATTACTCTGCTTTGTTCCATCATCTATACACAGGCCTATCAAATGATGGCCGCATTAACGACGGTCGCGTGGTGGTTCGGTCAGTTTCCGTACATAGTTCGGCGAACGCCGTATCTGGAACTTGGACCGACCTGTGAATTCGGGCTTTGCCACGCCTTTACCACATAACGCCCTGCATCGACATTGACCTCGACGCTCAGGCCATATCTCTCTCATTATTTACTTCACTTGTACTAAACAAGTAGAAGAATTTATATATATATATATACATTATTATCTTTATTTGTCATTACTTTTTGGTTTGCACTATTTTTTCTGTGCAGCCAATTGACTCGGACGGAGCCGCGTTGTCGCCTCCTTCAACCGAATTGTGTTGTCGCCTTGGCACGCCGACCTGCTCCATTACCGCGGCTGGACTGAGGGCCTCATCTTCTCGGAGTGCCGAACTCTCGGCTCGGCCACCTGGGGACCAGCCTGAGAGGCTGGAACCTTGTCCCGCATCAAGCTCGGACCGCGTCATCAATGCCGAACACATTAACTAAGCTAAGTCGCTCTCATGCTCAAATACTTTCAGTTTTAAACTTTGTTCGGTTCGACCAAGCATTATACTTTTTTGGCAAAAAGTTGCTTGTGAAAAACTTCCCTGTCCAAACTTTGTTTGTGACACACAAATTCAAATAACCCGTTTAATTGGGGGCTCCCTTGCTGGAGCTTTTCCTCTTGCATATGAATACACTTGTACGGCTTCGTTCCTTGTTTGTGTATTACGCCACAATATGCACCATATTGACCTAAGCGACTTGCAAAGTGGGTTGCCTGGCTCCTGTGCTTACCCCTATGTTCCCGATTGTTCGGCTAGGGAGTAAAGGGAGCACCTCTGCGATTGTCCCGACCGGTTCTTCCGAGCTCTGACCTCAGACTAGGTGAAGCCGAAAGCCAGCGCTCTTATTGTTATTCAATTATGGTCGGCACACAACGGAACTCATGAGTACAAAAAATCTATTGCACAAGTCTCATATTAACAATGAGCACCGAAGAAAGGTATCGGTGGGGGTACTATTTTCTTCGAAGATGCTTCTTACACTTTGTCAGTAATATAGCATAAGTTCCCTGAGCGCGCTTTGTCTGTTACAGCCTTATGACCTGATTGCCTGGTTATCGGAAACACCGTCGGTATTCTTGACAGGTGGAGTACATAACACTTTTTGGTCCTTAACCGAAGAGGGAGAAGCCGACGGTCGGTTAAGACACGTTTAAAGTTCGAGTGAACATAGATATGATATAAGTACTTCGGTACATACAATCATTCTTTTTCCCAAGTCACTCAGGGGCTCTTAAATTTATATGAGCTATTTTATAATAAGTGTTCTTCTTCCTAGTCGTTGCAAAGTTTTTTTCTATCACTCCTTTTTTCGACGCAAGTGTGTGGTCAATAGCCCGATTTCCCTCTCATCCACCTTCGGGATAGGAGGTTGAAGCCGTAGGCTGACCCGCTTGAAGTCTTGAGATAGGATGTGTCATGTTAAAGCACGATAGAAGCACAATTTTTTTCTCTAAGACCGATTTTCGGATTGGCACCGAACACTTGATCTTGTTCGGATGTCAAGTTTTTACTGACGTTTCTTGGTTTTCCAAGTTTATGGCACTTTTAAACTATTTGTGTGTTTTCCGCATAAGTCTCGCAGTGCAATGTCGGACACCTTTAGAGATTCGGCAAAAATTCTTGGATATTGCTATATATGTATCAGTTTCGAATTGTGTCTTCGGTCAATGGTTGGGTTGCCCGGCTCTTGTGCTTGCCTCCTATGTTCCCTTTTGTTCGGCTAGGTGTGCAAAAGGAGAACCACTGTGATTGTGCTTCCAGCTCGCATGGTTAAGCACCTCAGTGGAGAAAGCCGAAAACTGACTGCACAATAAAAACATAAACCGGTCAGCGATCCGATGACTATATTAAATGACGGGCCGTTCATAACATTGTCCGAAGTGTTTACGACTTGACCTAGGCTGTCGCCGAACACTAAACAGGGGGCTACTTGCTGGCCTCCCAACTTTAAGCTCCTATGACTAAGTGAAGGTCATCAAGCCCGCATATCTGATTGCCTCGTTTCTGCCAACACAACCGCCTTCGGGCACCGATACATCGGCTAAGGGTTGTTTTGTTATTTCGGAAACACCCTGTGTAGCATCTACAAGGGGGTAGAAGCCGACGATGGGCCACTTTTAGATTATAAACGGTCACAACGGAAGTGAAAATTTGGGTTCATTTAGACCACAGAGTTTGGAAGCTTTCCCCAAACTAAATCCTCAGTATTTTCCTCCCACATTGATCGGAGCTGAGGTTTCATGATCATGCTTAGCATGACAACCCAAAGAAAAGAACCGACAGTGGGACTATTTTCTTTGGACGATGTTTCTTATGTTAAATAATAATATAACATGTCTCTCTGCGTACCTTTGTTTATAAAACCGTATGGCCGGATTGCCTTGTTTGCCAAAAATCTTTGCCCTCATAAAGGCTTTATAAAGTGGGACAAACACTCCCCGGCTATTGGCCGAGGAGGTTGAAGCCGATGGCCAGTCAACAAAGTTTTGTACAATGTGGATCTGAGCATTAATGATGTAAAGTACTTGGATACATAGAATCATTACACATAATTTGTGATTTTACTTTGGACATCGATCCTTAATTCGGCCACCCGTTCCCACATTAAGGCTCGGGGGCTACTGGGCTCCGTGCTTATTATTTACAAATATTAAAGGGGTACATCGATCTCATGATCTGGTGTCGCCACCTGACCAGTGTCTCGGGGGCTACTGCACTGCTTGTCCAATGCAGAAAATTTAAAGTGCAATATAGTTTTCGAGGAGATTATTATCCTCAGGTTGGTCGGCCGCACCCAACCTAAGTCTCGATGACTTTGCACACCGCGTTTCTATTCCTATGTATGTTGCCGAGCTAGGAGTTGATCCTCAGGCCAATTTCGCGCATCGACCTGAGTCTCGGGGGCAAATAGGATCAGCGGTTTCATGTTTTCCTTCAGGTGCATCTCAGGTTTTAGACCGACGCACACACCTTGAGCGCTACTAGCTATATATCTCGGCAGAGAATAAATCGCACTAATCAAAAAATCAGCCCACAGTCAGGGATGGTGCACCACCTCAGAAGCAGTCCGACATTAAGCTCGGGCGCTAGTGGCTGGCTCCATAGATGGCATTTCCGGCATTAAGCTCGGCTAAACTCCTTCAACTTTTTGAACCCAGATGATCTATGACATCTCGGGTATAGTCCGGCGTTGGAGCTCGGATACAGTCCGGCGTTGGAGCTTGGACACAGTCCGGCGTTAGAGCTTGGATACATTCCGGCGTTGGAGCTCGGAAGCAGTCCGGCGTTGGTGCTTGGCTGCAAAAGATACCTCGAATGCAATCCGGCGTTGGAGCTCGGATGCAAGAGGACACTGCCGCCCGGGAATAACTTCAAACCTGAGGTGTGGCATAATAATAACAAGGCATTGATAAAGGCCGGAAACTTAAAGGGGCTCCTCGAATACCCGACATATAAACTCTTCGGATTTACTTCGTGATCCTCAAGATCGGAGATGAGAAGATTTGTTGAACCAGTTTTCAAGACTGACGACTGAAGATGAAGAACAGTTCGGAAGAATCGAGGAGCATCCCCAACTTGAAGACCGGTTCAGTGGGCTACTGACGGTGTCCTGGACTAGGGGGTACTCACCACGTCGTCCCCTGATCAGTTAGATTGGGCCGAGGACCCCCATGGCCGTATACTCATGGGCCAGTTCGGACAGTTGCCGCATAAAAGGAAGATTCCACAAGACTTGGTGATCAAGACAAGGACTCCTCCCCCATCGGCGTATTCGGCTAGGACTCTAGTTACCCTAGGCCTATGGTACATTATATAAACCGAGGCCAGGCTAGTTGATAGATTAGGACATTACTCATCATGCCTCTAGGGTTTAGACCACAACATATGATCTCGGGGTAGATCAACTCTTGTAACCCCTATACTCATTATAGTCAATCAAGCAGCATGTAGGGTATTATCTCATCAAGAGAGCCCGAAGCTGGGTAAAATCTCGTGTTCATGTTACCATCGATCCTAAGACGCACAGCTTGGGACCCCCTACCCGAGATCCGCCGGTTTTGACACCGACAGCGGGAGCCGCCGCCAAGTTGGTGCCGCGCGGCTCGGTGATGTAGAACCACCCCAACTGCCACCCTTTAACGGTCTCCACGAAGGAGCCTTCGGGCCAGGTGACATTGGGCATCTTGCCCACCATGGCGCCTCCACACTCTACTTGTTGGACGCTCACCACCTTCGGCTTCACATTGAAGGTTTTCAGCCATAGCCCAAAGTGAGGTGGGATGCGTAGGAAGGCCTCACACACGAAAATAAATGCCGAGATGTTGAGGATGGAAGTGGGGGCCAGATCATGAAAGTCCAGCCCGTAGTAGAACATGAGTCCACGGAAGAACGGGTGGAGAGGGAATCCCAGCCCACGGACGAAGTGTGGGAGGAACACCACCCTCTCCTGGGGCTCCGGGGTGGGGACGATCTGTCCCTTTGCCGGAAGTCGATGAGCGATTTCCGGGGCCAAGTACCCGACCTCCCAGAGCTTCTTGATGTCCTTCTCCTTAACGGAGATGCCATCCACTTGCCTCCTGCTCCGGATCCGGACATGATTGGAGTGCTTTTTTGGGCGGAGAAGGCGAGAGCTTGGGCGCTAGAGCTCGAGAATGGATGGGCAGAGGAAGGAGAAGGCGTGGGTGGAAAAAGGTGAATCCTTATCCCTTTATAAAGGCAGTAAAAATCATGTGCCTCCCCACTCGCCTATTCCCCAAGCGCCGTGCTGATGGCACAGTTGGGTTACCCATGCCCGTATTGATGAGAATCCCGTGATAAGGGGACATGATCTCTGCTTTGACAAGACATGCCAATGAAACCGCACCTTGAAATATGGAGCAGCGGGCTAAGAAATGGTTCAAATAATGACCGGGCGTTGGCATGATGTCACGCTGCAAAAAGTTGTCAGCGGATTGGACTCGTGGAATACTATACTCTCTACGGTTGTGTGTGGTATTTGTTTTGCAGATCCGGACATGTTTTTGGTCCGAAGACTATTGTGGAGTAATCGGAGAAGGAACCCGCCTTGCAATGCTGAAGACAATCTACGCGTCGGACTCATCGTCATTCAAGCCCGGTTCAGGGGCTACTGAGGGAGTCCTGGACTAAGGGGTCCTCGGACAGCCGGACTATATGCATGGGCCGGACTGTTGGACTATGAAGATACAAGATAGAAGACTTCTTCCCATGTCCAGATGGGACTCTCCTTTGCGTGGAAGGCAAGCTTGGAGATTCAGATATGTGGATTCCTTTCTCTATAACCGACTTTGTGTAACCCTAGCCCCCTCTGGTGTCTATATAAACCGGAAGGTTTAGTCCGTAGAGACAACTACAATCATAATCATAGGCTAGCTTCTAGGGTTTAGCAATTACAATCTCGTGGTAGATCAACTATTGTAATACTCATATTCATCAAGATCATTTAAGCAGGAAGTAGGGTATTACCTCCATAGAGAGGACCTGAACCTGGGTAAACATTGTGTCCCCCGCCTCTTGTTACCATTAGCCTTAGACGCACAGTTCGGGACCCCCTACCCAAGATCCGCCGGTTTTGACACCAACAGTCACCCCCAACGCAGAGGAGTGTAATGCACTAAGCAATGTTTGCTTAAGAGGCAGATCATTGCCTATGTAAATTCTTCCTTTATGTCTAACGATGCCCCCTTGCAAAGAATTATGATCTGCTTCATGACCAGGAATAACCGACAGCTATTCCAATGTCTTTTTACATGAACTATCCTTCTGGTATGAGTTCACTACTTCCTCACTCCACTTTGGAGTAACCAAGGAAATGGCCATAAGAGAGTGTTTCCTTGATAGTGCATCAGCCACTAAGTTTTATTTTGCTTTCTTATATTCGATAAGAAAGTCATATTCCAGAAGTTTTAACATGAGCTTCTGTTGAATTTTTCCAATCACTTTTTGATAATTCATAAATTTCAGACTTTGGCGATCTATTTTTATGATCAACTGATTTCCTATCAAATAGTGCATCCATTTTTTTGAAGCTTCAATTATGGCAAGGGCCTCTTTCTCATATGTAGACAACAAACAGTTCTTTGGGTCGAGCACTGAGCTATAATAAGCCAAAGGCCTCCCTTGTTGCATGAGAATAGCTCCTATACCCTGACCTGAGGCATTCGTCTCTAACACAAAAGGAATGCTAAAGTTTGGAAGAGCCAGAACAGGAGCAGAAATCATGGCATGTTTAAGTTGGTTGAAGGCCATGTCATGTGTTGTGGACCACTGAAAATTTCCTTGTTTCAGCATATCATGTAGTGGCCTAGCAATCAGACCAAAGTGTTGCACAAACCTCCTGTGATAACCACACAACCCCAGGAAAGCTCTGAGTTGAGTAATCGTAGTAGGAGTAGGCCAATCTGCCACAACAGTAACTTTCTCTGGATTAGTAGACACTCTTTGCTCGTTAATGATATGACCCAAGTAATCCACTTGTTGAATAGCAAACAAGCACTTAGACAGTTTAACTGATAGCTGATGCTCTTTTAATAGGTCAAAGACAATCTTGAGGTGTTCTTGATGTTCCTCCAAACTTTTACTGAAGATTAATATATCATCGAAGAAAACCAGGATGAACTTCCTCAAATACTTGCCAAATATAGCATTCATTAAAGCTTGAAAAGTGCTTGGAGCATTTGAAAATCCAAAGGGCATAACCAAGTATTCAAAATGACCAAAGTGAGTCCTAAAAGCAGTTTTAGGTATATCTTCCTCACTCATTCGGATCTGATGATATCCTGATCTTAAATCTAGTTTGGTGAAGAATTTGGCTCCATGTAGTTCATCCAACAGGTCCTCGGTGACAGGAATAGGGAATTTATATTTGATAGTGATGGAATTTAAGTCCCTGAAATCAGTACATAATCTCCAAGTTGCATCTTTCTTGGGAACAACAATGATAGGAGAAGCAAAAGGACTCCAACTTGGCCTTATCACTTTGGACTTTAAAAGTTGTTGCACTTGTGTCTCCACTTCATCTCTATGTTTGTGTGGAATTATGTACTGCCTGATATTAGGGGGAGCAACATTTGGTTTGAGTGGGATTTTGTGATCACAACTCCTTTGTGGAGGTAATCCTTATGGTTCTGCAAAGACCTCAGGGTACTACTGCAAGATATGATCAACTTTAGGAGGAGTTGTATGATTTGCAGGTTTCTTAACAGTAACATCTCTGATGAGAAACAAAGCATATCCCATAGTACCAGCAGAAACCATGCCAGCTAATTCAGACCCTAGAATTTCAGTAGTTGCAGGAAAAGAATTGCAAGATGGAATAGTAACTTGATGTGTGCCATTCTTTTGAAGTATTATCTGTTTGTTTCCATAATCAAAGGAGACTGAGCTATGTTTATCCAAGAAATCACACCCAATAACTATATCATAATCGGGCAAATCCAAAACTCTAAAAGGATGCTCAAATTCTTCCTTGCCCATGTGAAAAGATGTGGCAGGAATATAAGCTCCAGACCATAAAACACCACCCCCAGCCATTGTTGCTGCTCTAGATTGATCTTTAATGATTGAGCAGTTTGTTGTGAGAGCAAAATTCAAATTCATAAAGGTAGAATTACTGCCAGAATCCACTAATGCCACAGCCTGTTTGCCTCCAATGTTAACTAACACAGATAATGTGCTCACTCTACTGGTGCTCATGGCCTGTAGAGACATATGCATACAATTTTCCTCGGTGTTTTGTGGATCTGGTTGTTCGGTCTCCAGCACCTCTTCCTGCTCAGTAACATATTCTTCTGGTTATTCCCCAGTGAGAAAGTTAATTACTAGAGCTTGTTTACATTTATGACCATGAAACCAAGCATCACCACACCTCCAACATTTACCAGATTCTCTTGCTCTCTGATTCACAGTTGGTAACTTCACTTATGTGCTCTTTTCTGCAGTTACTCCATGGTTCTTAAAATTACCAAATGCTTGCTTATTCTTGTCGAATGTCAATGGTGGGTAGGGCTTCCTCGCAGGAGTTGCTTGCTCTATATCAACAACTAACCAATATGCATCAGTTAGTGTCTCAGGTCTCGGTGGTCTAAGTTGAAACTTTATCATTGCCCTCATGCCATTGACATAACACTTTACAAACCACATTTCTGTCAGATTTGGGTTATCTTCTTGCACTTCAGGCATTAAATCCTCAAACTGATCAGTATATTCTGCAATAGATAAATTGTTGTGTTTGAAAGCATTGAATCTATCCACTAGATCATAAGTACTGGATGCAGAGAAACGATGCAACACTTCTGTGCAAAATTCAGACTAAGAGAGTTGTTTCTTCAAAATATATATCCTCCTTAACCAGACATTGTCCCTGCCAATGAAATACATCTGAGCCAATGGAATTTTGTACTCTGTTGGAGCTCCTGCCATCTGGAAATACTTCTCTGCTTGTCTAATCCAACCAGCTGGGTTTGTGCCATCAAACTTTGGGAATTCCAGCTTTGGTCCCTTAGTCATGGACTTAAGAAATTGAGCCCTCGTATCTCTTTCATAAGCTCTCAGGTAATCTTCCGATTGCAACCGACTTCTAGGCTGCTGAAGCTGTTGTTGCTGGTGAGACTTGACCGGACTGTACATCATGAGAAATTGCATTATCAAAACTAGGTGGAACCGAACGTCGGCCAGTGTTAATTGGAGGAAGTTCAGTTCCAGTGAGAGCAACACCTTGCCTCATTTTCTCCTAGTCAATAAGTGGTCTTGGTGGTACATCCTCTGCTTCCTTGTGCACCACTTCTGCTGCTGGTGCTTTTTCTCGTGACACTGCATTCTGACGATTGGAAGATGGAATCCCCGAGGTAGAGGTAGAAATGACACTCGGAGTTTTGAGCACCTCATTGATTGCAGTCAACTGACTTCCCAGTGCGGCCACTGCAGTTTGAACACCCGTAATCACTTTTGTCATGGCATCTTGTTTGGAGTTCGATGCTTGCACATCCTTGCGCAGCAGATCCACTTCTTCTCTGAGACCTGTAGTTTCTTCACGGTTGGCAAACACATCTTCCTTGAGCTGGAGCAGGTCAACCAGATCCGCCTCATCGATGCTCTGCTTCAAACGCCCCATGATCTGAACTTAGGAAAAGGAATTTTACGACCGCAACTTGGCGGCAACCCGTACCTGAAGAATAGATCCTTCCACCACCGTTGACAAACGCCTCCGAAACAGCACCTCTCTCGCTAGAACTTGGGATTTGACCACCGAAACAAGTTATTCCGGCAACCAGTTCCGCCTCGAGCTATCGTTGAATGTTCTACCGCCACCAACGCCGCCAATCACCGCCTCCAACAGCCCCACACACTCACCGTCGCCAACGCCCGCCAACACCGCCGCCGCCACCGCTGGGAAATTGGGTGGGAAAGGGAGGGAAAAGTTTCAACACGTCACCGCGCGATCTCGCCGCCAAGGAAACGCCTGGCTCATGATACCAATTGTCACACCCTTGAGGAAATCAGAAGAGGATTCGATCTACGATTTAGGGTTTATGGCGGAATTAGGGATCAATGGTAGTCACGCAAGGAGGAATTATATAGCAGTATTAGGTAGTTGTAAAGTGTACAGATAAAGTGATTTGATCACTTATAGAAAATGACACGCCCACGCAGGGGACTTGGCTGGCTGTTATATAGCCCTCAACAAGAGAAGTAACTAACGCTACAATAGTAAAAGTAACTAACGGCGAGTTGTGAGAGCCGTTGGATTTAGAACTTGAAGACACTAAAGTGATTTGATCACTGATAGAAAATGACATGCCCACGCAGGGGACTTGGCTGGCTGTTATATAGCCCTCAACAAGAGAAGTAACTAACGCTACAATAGTAAAAGTAACTAACGGCGAGTTGTGAGAGCCGTTGGATTTAGAACTTGAAGACACTTCAGCACCGTCCGATAACTGAATCCATCCACGCCCATAAGCTGCTTGACAAGTGGCTGCCGCGCAAGGAGAGATAAACGGCATAGAGCAGCCAGGCCTGCCGAAGGCGGTGAGCCCAACGACGGGAGAGTGGTGTCCGCCGCGGCCGGAATGGCAAGCAATGCTACCGCCTATCGCATCGGTCGCACTTGGAGGATGCGTGATTTACTCTTCATGGAATTATGGGTTAATTGACCGGGTTGGAGATTTGCTAACAAATATGACCGTAGGATTAAAGAAGAATCAGCAATGCAGGAATGGTGTGGCAAAAGTTTCCTATCAGGCTTCAGATAGGAAGGGTTTCCCAAAATTATCTCAGGCTTCTTGTGGTCTTAAAGCATGAGTAATCATTTTGAAAAAGGATGCAGTGAGGCCTCAAAACTTTGGCTAATGATGTCTTTAATATTTAAATTAATTGTGATGCAAAGTAGCTTTATAATACCAATTTCGTCAGGTTTTATATAAATAGTACTCCCTCCGTTAACAAATATAAGATATTTTGAATATTTCAATATGGTCTACATACGAACATGATATAAACACGCTTCAGCATCGGATGAGTGGACAAATACACTAAAACATGTTTATATACATCCGATTCACAAAAAAGTTAGAACATATTATATTTGCAAACAGAGGGAGTATATAGCATCAGAAGACAGAGATAAAAAAAATGACATTGTGAATACCGTTTCAATCCGTGAAAGAGGGAAAAAAATTCATGGTCCAGCATTAAAAAGTGGAGCAGCTCTCTCTTATCCTTTGTTTAAAGAGGAGCATGTGGCAGATGATATTTGGGAGATAAAGAAACTCTAGTGGAATAAGAGAAGTTCCCGCGGAAGTGTCAGTTCTTAGGAGGCATCTTTATCTTACTGCTATAAAAACCATGAGTTGGGTTTTGAGACAAGTCATCGTGGCTATTCAATAATTCAATGGATTTGGGGTTTTATCTTGTTTATTTGTGATTTCCTGCCTAGTAATCCTCTAATCATGTAGGATTTAAAACCCATGCAAGGTCATCTTACAGCAACTCTAGCAGACCCCGCAAAACACAAACCTGCAAACTCGGTTTACAGTTCGCTCGTTGCCTCGGATACGGGTCGAAAACCTCCGCTAAAGAACAAAAACCTCAAATGGAACTGTAAATTTTAAATTCAAGACTTCGCGGGAGAAACAGAACAAGTTCATAGTTCTTGATTCATCATACATAGTTCATACATGCACTAAATTTACACTAATAGCTAGGGGGAAATGCGGCCACCGTACCCTATAGCCCAAAATTGGCTCACCAGAACCATTCGGGTGCGGCGGCAACGCTGCGTCGGCTGACATCCTCACTTGTTGTCGTCGGAGACGAGGTCGATATAGATGTTGTCATGCGCCTTCTTCTCGCGGCACCATGCGTCTTGGTTCTCGACGAACTCCTTCACGCGCCCGTGCCTGAGGACGTCGTCGAGGTTCACAAGCGACAGCCGGCGCTGCTCCTCCTCCTCCTCCTCCCGCGCGCTGCATTCCATGATTGCCCGGTCGAAGATTTTTGCCTCGGCCGGGGGAAGGAAATCCTCTGACCCGATGATGCCAGCGCCCCGCAGCACCGGCTCCGCGTCGAGCTCCCGCTTCACCATGCAGAAAGGCGGGAGATCCATCAGCTCCCTTTTCACCGATGTGAGGCTCGATGTGCAAGGACCACCACCAACCCCCTCCC
>NC_041389.1:435315886-435324691 GCF_002162155.2 Triticum dicoccoides | reverse complement strand
CGGCAGAGAAGATCAGCCCATGCCAACGGCCGTACTCCTCCGTCTCGCGGCGGAGGAGCGACTCCGGCGGCTGGAGGCCGTTGTTGGTGTACTTCCTCGCGCCGTCCGCTCGGACACAATGCTAGCGCTTGGGATCGTCCCTCTCACCAGAGATCCACATTCCGCCACACCACATTCCGCCACACATGGTGGCGTTCGGCAGCGGGATTAGGCTCACCGACAACGAGAAATAGTAATGGGATTGGGGAATCACGGCGACGAAGGGATAGGGTTTCAACCCGTATCGGCGTCACGAACCCGTAGATATACTGCGTCCACAAGGGGGAGGGGGTTTGGTTGCGGGCCACCGTACAATGTTTTACAGGCCGAACGAGTATACAGGCTCTGTTCTCGCAAAAAAAAGTGAGCCAAGGCCGTATACTCGCCGGGATTTTGCAGGGTCTGCTAGAGTTGCTCTTAATGGCACCTCTATAGCAGAGGCGGATCAAGTTCCAGTCACTTTTCCAAGGTTGTCCTCCATGTGCTCCTTGTTTTCTGTACTTTTTTGGGCTTAGACTTACTCATTACTGAATAAGTGAGAAACGCCAAAACAACGCTAAGAGCAGACCATCAACAACACAAGACCAATGACATGCCCTCCAGCAGAACCGCAGAAGGTTCTTACTCCTGTTCAGGTAAGCCACATGGCATTGCAGCAAAACATGGTTCAGCACCAAACCCTCCTGAAGAAGCTCAAGATCCACCAAACAGTTCTGCTCGACTCTGACCTTAATTTTTACCACCAGCTAAACCATGGCCAAAATGGTCAAAATAGCCAGGTTTATCTTAAGACGTCCTATGACACTCCTTGGTCTCAAGTATTCCATCTTAGCTGACTCCCAAATCAACGGATGTATATACCCTGCACCTGTTAGCTTTTCTTTAGTGAAAGAACAACTGATGCTGCACATAGGCACTCTGATCCTGAAAGGTCAAATTGCACTATAGGAGCTTCATCTTATAAGGTTTTTGTCTGTGTCCCTGAGAATCAACACTGAATGGATGATGTAATAGAGGTGCCACTGCAATTTGCTTATCCCCAGTTCAATCGTTTTGCTGGTGAAGACCTGCACAGCAATTAAAAACTTCATCAGGTTAAACAATTGGAGTTCACAAGTGAAGACTGCAAAGATCAGGTGCATACAAAAGAACTTGCAGTAACAGCACTCAAGTCACGCATTCCCACATTGTTGCTATGAACAGTGGTTGGGTTCGCCGGTTTTCCCCCAGATCTCCAAGAAGTGGCATTAAATATGGAGAAAGTTCTTTGCTAGTAGCAAACTGGTGTCTTCTAGTGCTGGAAAAGCATGTTATACACAATTAGCCAAGGCAAACAATTGTGACGGGAAATTGACATGAAAAAATACAGTTTACTACTGAATTAAATCAATTAAACATTCAAAAACTGTGTAGTCCAAGCACCAAGGAGAATATAAATACTGCACAAACAGGCTACACTGCTACACTGTTTTAACAGTGAGGTGTCATCTTGGTTAGGCTCTTCGTTTAACAAGTAGAAATTAACATGGATATTTTTCACCAAAACAACAACTTATGTGAAGCACACTGAGAGTGGGAATCTATCTTTAAAAAGACTGAAAATGTATTGGTGCATGTCTCATTGAAACACCCACAGAAAAGGGTGTCAAAAAGTAAATGGATAGCATTATAGCACCACTCGAGGTAAATGTGCAATCATTTAAGACAATTAAAATATCATAAATTGCTTCTTAGTGCATATTTCACCCTTGATCAGCCAGCCATGTTGCCTGAGGGCAACTTCAAGAGGAGAGAGGGACTAGAATATGTTTATTCCTTTTTGTCTAAATAGGTGAGAATGCTTAGCCTTATATACAATACACAGTAAGCAGGTTGCAAACAAATAACTAATTACAGGAGTAAGAGATTGGGATCTAGTTCGATCAGATAATTCTTCCCTAGGCTATGTTTGTTTGGGGTTGAGAGCTGGGTTATGGAGGTTTATGTTAACCTGACCAAAGTCTTTCAGACCTCTTTACACAGGACTAAATCAGCTTACTATAATTAACTATTCAAGAAAAGTATTCCCCGGACCCTTGAACTATCAAACAGAAAAGAACTGCAGCTCCTTTGTCCTAAGGAAAAAACAGACCTTCCAAAATCCTTATCCAGATAACTTCTACTTTGGGATTGTCACCTATATGCCAGACATGGGATTGACAGGGGCATCCCAGACCAGCCAGAGAGAGTATACCTCCATTGAACATTATATATGCAAAAAGGAGAAAAATGGAACCAAATATGACTAACTAACTGATGTATAGATTGCAAAAATGTTCTATGTATGCATGCATTACAATCAGAGGCGCTCACAAGGAAACAAACATGACCAACTAATTGATTATTAGGATTTAAAATGAGATAAAATGAATGCACTATGTATGCATGTATTACCATCAGACACTATAAAACCAGATGCGAGACATCCTGAAACACGATGTACTTCAACTAAAATAAGAAAAATGACTAGACATCCAGAAGCCCCATCGCCCTGATGCCTATGTTTCTAATATCTAGTTTAATGCTTTATCTGGCCACTGAATCATATCAGTAACCTAGAAGACATCATTTTCCATAGTAATTCATATTACGGAACTCATTTCTCTGCAATGTGAATATGAAAAGGAACCTAAATCATTGTCAGAGATACTGCATACTTCCAAATTGCATCTCATTTGGATCATAAACACTCAATTATTCAAACCTAGAAGGATAAAACACCTACAAGTATCAACCAATCACTATCACTAGGATCAAAACAAACTATACAGAGGATAGAACACCTATCAAGTATCAATTGACATCCAATATCACTAGTATAAAAAAATTATACACAGCAAGCAGAACAAACCTAACATAACGATGGTAGTTGATCCAGGCAACACACTCCTTTCGACGATCCCCAGGATTTGCTTCCACCCATGGGGAAGTGAGTCACCCAACATGGCAGCATCGACAAACTTCCTCCGCTGCCTCTAAATCCCCCACTGCCCCTCTGATGCAAACCCATTCAGGAACCCAGCAGCTCGGATTCCAGAGCATTATGTCTACTTGTCTAGTGGGCAAAGTTTCCACTGTTGACCTAATTAGTAGGTTCAACAATAGCTTCCATACAAGAACAAGGGATGTTTCTACGAAGTAAAAATGGGAAAGGAGGAAAACTGAACTTACTTTCTGCCTGTACAAGATTAGAATCTGAAAACAGTTGAAGGGACAGCAATAAACCTTTTTCAAATAAAGACACAGGCTCTAAATTAGTTAGCAACAAGAAATCATAGAGCTAAAGAATAATGCGATCTTTCTCAGAAATAAACATCCTTCACATCAACACAATGTTTAACATAGATGAAGTTGTGGTTCCTAGAGATAAGCATGAAACGATAAACCATGAACTAAAATGATTAGGCTACATCCGCCCCATAGCCGACTTTACAGCATCCACGATTCTGAAGTAGTGGTAGAACAAAGCAGATTGCTCGCCCTCCAAGCCATCACGGTGGTGCCTGTTGCTGCCGGCAAGGTTGTTACATGGGCTGCCCCCAATCACCAAGTCAAAGCCGCCAAATCTTCTAACAAACATTGCAATTCTATCGTCAGTAAGAGATTTCACGTCAGCAATCTCAATTAATGTGCCAGTTTGAGTCTGATCCCACCAACCCCTCAAAATCCTCCTATTAACTTCGCCTATCTCAACAGACACTACTGCCCTCATGTGGATCCCAAGCCTGTGAAGTGCTACCTCTCCTCCTCCGATACCAGTGAATAAAGATAGCACATTAACACCATTGGGATACATGTCCTTCAGCACTGACAGGTGGTAAGCAACGGTATCTACTTGGAACGAATTCCCAAGAGATTTGAACCTCTCTGTTTTGCCAACTCCCCTTGTGTGGTCCCTTGGAAAACCAAGCAGGTATTCTACCTCATCCGGCTCCAAATGAGCAACTTTGTTCTTCCCAACCCAGACAAGATTCCATTTTCTGCACTCATCCATGACATACTTTTGAACACTTTTAGGTGGTGGATTACCTGAGCTTGCAAGAGCACATTGGATTCTTTCTGTCAATTTTGCACTTGACATGCTTGTCTGCAAACAATTGAGTTGCCTTCTCGGGTCCCAAGAAGGCCACCACTTCTTATAATGAGGAAAAGCCTCAAATATAGTCTTTGGAGGTAGAGGCAGGAGAGGAAATCTGTTCTCAATTGGCAAATTATGGATGTAGCCTCTTTTTCTAGCAGCTGCACACAAGTGCTTAGAATCCACAAACTCTGGCTCAATGTCATACAGGAATCTTGAAATTGTCGCCCATACACCTTTCGGAGCTAGTGCCACATTTTCATAGTAGAAGAAAGGTGGCCCAATAGCTTGTTGAGGAAGCCGTCTGGTCACTGATCGTAGCCTATCATTAGGCAGGTTAAATCCAACCATTGGATTTGGGAGAGGCATTGGTTCTTCATGGCTACCATCCAAGGGCCGTCGCTGTGCTGCACCTCCATACCGCTTCCGCTTTTTCTTGCTCTCTTCCATCAATCTTGCTCTCTTTCTCCCTCCCCAGCTACCAGTAACCTGTCAAATTATACACAAATTCCAACGTCCTTGCATCAAATTAAAAGAGAGAAACCATTTATTTTATTCAAATATACAGTCAAACCACAAGGTACCTCATAGTCAGACAAGTTCCCATAATGACAATCTCCTGCAGCCTGTGATGCATAGACTGAATCAACTAATACAGAGAGAGCGGCATCCATACCTAGAAAATTTCAAACATAAATATACAGCATAAGGTGCCTTCTCCATGAAAGCATGACTGTCAGGTAACAACTTCAAAAAAGAGGCATACCACATCTGGTAATAGCCATATTTGCTTCATCTTCACGAAAGCCCATGTCTACTAAGGACTTGATCTTGTTGTCCTTCTCTGACATCTCTCTTAGGAAATCCTGCAGAGAGGCAAAGCAAAAATAGAGATTAGAAAATAATTTCTATATCTCGCTTCCTTTGCAATGCCAACTAAGTGACCAATGATAGGGAAATACAAGTGCACAACAACATCTACAAGGGCAAAGAAAAGGAGGGCTACAGCTAATCAATGATCAGGAAATATATAACACATTTCTTTGGAAAGCTCCTACTAAGACTAGAAATTCCCCGATAAAAGCTAAAGAGAAAAAAGAAAGAAAATTGTAGAGAAATTTGACATGGCGCTCACTAAACCTCCATAATATCTAACAAGTCACCCAAGAAACAAGAGAAAAGAAACTGAACAAGAATCGATGAGATCGTTTGGAAACCCAACTTGTTATTCTCTGGTGCACTTATTCTTCTTAATGCAATGCTGCACAGCTCCTGCGTATTCGTTATGGGATTTTCTAAATTGGGTTTTTATCATTTATGCCACTAGTTGTGTCCCACTACTCAGTTTTGGCATTAGAAATTACAACTGCTCAAAAATGCCATCGCTTCATTAGATGTTTGCTCAGAAATGCCATTAGACATCGTTATTGTCAGGTCAAAGTGTCAAACCTGTTGACCATGTTATATGACAAAAATACTCATAGACTCACATGTCAGTTCTCTCTATCTCACAATGATAAGTGTGGAACCCACTTGTCAGGAGTAAGCAAGCAAATAATTTTAGAGGGAAATAAGAACGCTGTTGGGATCAAGTGGGACCCACACTTTATCGTAGCGAGATGAGATAGAGGGAGAACTGGCATGTTGGTCCATAGGTATTGGTCATTATAACATGGCAAATGAGATTTGAGCTGACAGTAATGGTATCTAGTGGCATTTTTTAGCATGCACCTAACGAAGCGATGGCATTTTTGAGCAGTTCAAATTCCTAGTGGCAAAATAAGTGGGACATAACCAGTGGCATAAATGATAAAAACCCTTCTAAATTAGTGACTCTCTATATGTTTCTGGAAGAACATCTATGGATCGAATCCCTCCTGTTTCTCAGCTCTAACAGGTAGGTGTTGCTCTTCTGAGGTTGGCCTTAGAGGGAAGTTTGATGCAACTAGTCTGGTACCTGAAGTTCTTTCAGGTGATATGATTTTGTGTAAGTGAAAGTCAAAAGAAGAATCTTGAACTATGACATTTAAGTCAAGCTAAGTTTCCAACCCCACTTTGATTCTACTGAGACGAGATGAAGTAGGCCACATCACTAACTCTACTAGCAGTGCAAGATAGATTTATTTAGGTCCAGCAATATTCTTGCTTCTTTCTTTAGTATTCAGCATTTAGCTTGTGCTACTTCCAAACCCTTCTGAGCTCAGTTAGATTATACCTATATCTTAGACTATATAAAAATCCAAGAGCATATTTGTTGTGTAAATTTGCATCTCTGAAGGTTAAAGCACATGTATGGGCAATATATTCTCTTGGATATGATCATATGAAACTCTTGCATAGCACCCATTAAGAAGAAAAATCATAAGAGAACTGCTCAACGCATGCATATGGCAAAGATTTCACATCATCACATGTATCAGCATACATATGATCAAAGATTTCTCAGTTACCGAACTAATGATAGAGAATCAACTACCTCATCACCAGAACTATCAGGGCTGGGCTCTCTCCCATCAGCATCATCGTCTCCATCCCAGTTTTCAAAATCAAAATCATCATCATCTTCAACACTCTGGGGGAAGCAGCCAGAAGTAGAGCAATTACCCACTGCAGCGTCATCACCCAGTGTCTGCAGTTCACATGACCAATTGTAACATATAATTCTTGCCACCGTGCAGCAAAAGCATCATAGGATAAACTAAGTAGCAGAATCATATGGACAAATACCTTATACGTGAGAAGTAGTTCCAGCAACGCATTTGCATCACTGTGCCCTGAAAGCAAAAGCCTGGTTAAAACAGGAGGGCAAAGGCACAAAAAGACAATGAAATGAAATTGATTAATTTCGGTATTACCAATCTCCTTAATTCCCTTCAAGACCATCTCTTTCGGGAAACCCATTAACACATATCCCTCGACTAACGAAGTGGGTGGAGCTTCCTCGTTGGCCCACCCATTAGAATCCTTTAGACAGTTGCATGAACAAATATCACACTATGATCATAATAAAAAATCATAGATAGCACTTGTTCTAAAAGACATAATTTTCTATCAATCACTATCCGCCGTACCAGCGTGGAAGGACCAGCAGCATCCAAGTTCCTGAAGGCCGGAGCTGATGAGGGTTCAGCCTCACCATCACTTTCCCACTCAAACTTATCACTATCATCGTTATCGCTAGTCCAGTCCTGTG
Source organism: Triticum dicoccoides (assembly GCF_002162155.2). Classification (NCBI taxonomy): domain Eukaryota; kingdom Viridiplantae; phylum Streptophyta; class Magnoliopsida; order Poales; family Poaceae; genus Triticum; species Triticum dicoccoides. The sequence goes on along the minus strand of NC_041389.1, from coordinate 435,317,342 downwards.
ACATGTCACATGAGTTAAGCACATCTCGATCCATGCTGGAAAAAAAACTATTAGCAAAGCAATTATAGAGAGTAAAATCATACAATTGAGGAATTTTACTGTGCCACAAGCCCAAAACAACAAGATACTAAAATTGAAATCTCTATCAAAATCAGCGCCAGAAGAGTATACATCAGTACAATTAGAAACATCGGTTATGGGGATGCCTAACAAACTTAAGAGTGAACATTCAGAGGTCCAGAAGAAAATTTCTCTGGGAACTAGAACACATTCTGAATAAGAGGGCATTTACCGGACGACACTGGTCAGATTGGTAAATCTGAAAAGGTGATAAGATTAAACAGGTTTGCCCATTTTGTCAGCTGGAATAAGATTAACCAAAAAAGACACTACTGTAGTACAGCTTGGCGGTGCATGCATCAAATTGTTAAACAAAGATACTTTGCGATCGAAATTAACTGCTCAAATGCATGAGGTGAAGTGCCAGAGAAGTAAGAATTTTGGACCATATGGGTGGACCAGTGTAACACAAACTAAAACCGTAGGGTTCCTTATGCTATATGCCTGAATTCTGATCACAAGAGTGTCAACATGTCGTCATGAACGTCATATGAAAAAAGATCATGCACGATTGAAACCGAAGACAAAATCAGCACAGCCCCATTCAACTCCACGGTCCAGAATGCATCAAGTAAGATTAAAAAAAATAGATTGAATGGACCATAAAGAAAAGATACACATGAGAGTGTCCTATGAAGAAGGCATTCAGCTTGTGCTACGAAAAATCGACGGCAGAGGCTGGGGTTTATCCTCCTCCCCAAAAAAGAAAAAAAATGGTGCTGTGAATTCACCTATACAGATCGATATTTTGACAAAGTATTGCAGCAGAGTATTTGGCGTAATCCATTCACGACCTATGTGCGAAAATGCAGACAAGGACCAGTGAGCTGATCACATAGTACAAGAAACAGACTGAGGAGCTAATGAGACGATGGAACATGAAATCCGGTGAGTGCTATATTCTGAAATCAGCACAGGCCGAGGCCGATCCAGTTCTTAGTGTCTGGGACACACCGAGGAAGGGGGGAACATATTTTTCGATCGAAGAAACCACCAAAATCTCAGCGTGCGAACCAAATCGTCTACGGAGAGATCTTCCCGACATCTGGGGGAGTTAGTTTGATTCGATTTGCGCCGTAGAAAAGAGAAAGGATAGCCCTTTCCGAGTGTTTCGAGTCAATCGAAATTGAATGTAGTGCGAAAGGAGTCCTAGGTATAGTAGAAATCATATGAAACACATAAACATTACTAAGCATTCCATTTCTCAATCGAAAATCCCTTGAATCATAGGGCCCAGAGATCGGCGTAACAGAGGAAGGAGAGGAGAACCTACCACCATTATTGATCTGAGAAGACGCGCCCCCTCTGGCCCTCTCTTTCTTTCTCTCTGGGGCAA